>NC_142243.1:35917160-36237160 GCF_052056855.1 Sturnus vulgaris
GAAATGGATCTGAGTTGTGATTCCCGATGACCTTCATCCACAGATTGACCTACAAAGAAAGGCAGGACAGAACAGCTCCCAGCACTGCAGGAGATCCTCAGGCTGCCTGGGGCGGGCAAAGGAGCCACGCAAGGCACAGGCCTGCGCCCTTCCCTTCCCTTCCCTTCCCTCTCTGCTCTTCTCCGGGGCTGCACAGAGCACATGGAAGGAGACACTGGCATTGCACATGGGAAGAGGATTGACAGCTAAATGCTCCTTCCTCCCACTGAGAGCCATCCTGGACACAAGAGTAGAAATTTCCAGGCCAAGATTTCCAGAATCCATCCATCTTCAGAGGATCTTAAGGGCAACGCCACATGAATATTGCTCTGGACACTGTTTACACTTGGACAATATTGATTGTGTTAGGAAAGAGTTGCTGAAAACTGACCTTCACCAAGCTCCGAGAACCTGAAACCACGGGTTAGCAGCGTTTGCAAATGCTGCAAGTCACGACCCCAGTCTAGAAGGAGCACAGATGGGAAGCGTTCCATGGTGTGCTGGGATCCCCTTCACCAGGGAGCTGAGCACTTCACTGCCAAGCAGCAGAGATGGCAGCTGAAGGCTCAGCAGGCCTCAGGCCCAGAGGCACAGCAATTACCTCTTGTGACTGTGCCTGGCTTCGCCTCCCTTCCTGCAGCAGAGGCTGCCAGTGAGCCACTGCTTTGTCCGGGAAACTCAGTGTTCAGCACAGTCTTTCTTTGCATCACTGCAGCAAGGAAAAGGGACAGGTGGATCAGATGGACTTGTTCTCCACTGGGGAGGTGCCATCTTCAGGAGGCAATGCTTGTTGAAGTCACGTCTAAGGATCAGGAGAAAGGCCAGGTTATTGGGGCTGGCCAGGGCCTCCCTCCTCCAAACAGCTGCCCCTCCTGATGTGCTGGGAGACCAGGAAATTTCTGGGCATCTAAGGTTGTGCGTGGCCCATGGTGCAGATTGGGCTCCCTGTCAGCTGATGCCAAATGCCTTCCTACAAAGGGTGGGAACGGGCCCTGCAGGGTGTGACAGCAGCAGTGGGGCAGCGAGGCTGCCATGGATCCCTTCCCACTATGCCCGGCACAGTGTGTCCAGATGTGCAGAGAAAGCCCCCAGCTGCCGATTCTCAAGAGAAGGCTGAGGGAAATGCACCCACCACGGCGTCTCTCCACATCACTGAGGATTTCTTTCAGGTTTTTGGATCCCTTCAGGGACTTCTTTTGTCCTTCTGGTTTGTTCCTCCCTCTCAGCGGACCTTAAGAGAAAGTATTTCCATTTCAGATGAAAGGATGCCACCAAAGCAGCGCTCAGCCTGTGAGGTCAGCAGGGAGACACTACTCACCCCTGGGATGGGAGCTGGGCTTGTGTGACTCAGCCAGCAAGGGCCCATGAGGAGTCTTTTCTGCAGACACACCTGTAACTCAACAGCCACGGAAGCTTCTGTCACCTGGTTCCTGCCATTATGTCAAGGATTATTTCTTGGTGGGATGCTGAGAACATACCTGCAGGAGGCTTCAGAGGCTGAAAATCTTCATGAAGCCAAGGTGCTGGAGAAATCTTCCTAGCCCGCTCATCTAGAAGGGAGGACAGGTGAGAACCATTTCCATGGTGTGCTGGCATGCCCTTCTACAGGGAGCTGAGCACTTCAGGGGGGTGAGCGAATGCTTTGTGTCTGCACTGCCAAGCAGCAGAGATGGCAGCTGAAGGCTCAGCAGGCCTCAGGCCCAGTGGCACAGCAATTACCTGCTGTGACTGCTCCTGGCATCACCTCCCTTCCTGCAGCAGAGGCTCCCAATGAGCCACTGCTTCCTCCGGGAAATGCTTCCTTCAGGACAGTCTCTCCTTGCATCTCTGGACAAAGGAAAAGGGACAGCTGCATCCGATGGAGTTGTTTCCCAAGGGGAAGATGCCATCTTGAGGAGGCAATGCTTGTTGAAGTCATGTCTAAGGTTCAGGAAGTCAGTCCAGCGTTGGAGCTGGGCCAGGCCCCTCCCTCCTCCAAACAGCTGCCCCTACACCTGATGGACCCCGAGACTGGGAAATTTCTGGGGATCTCAGGGTGTGCGTTGCCCGTGGTGTAGATTGGGCTCCCTGTCAGCCAATGCCAAATGCCTTCGTGCAGAGCCTGGGGAGGAGCTGCATCCAGGCCAGCCTGGGAACCAGCCCTGCACGGTGTGACAGCAGCAGTGCGGCAGCGAGGCTGCCATGGATCCCTTCCCTCTGTGCCGGGCACGGCGTGTCCAGATGTGCAGAGAAAGGCCCCAGCTGCTGATTCTCAGGGGAAGGCTGAGGGAAATGCACCCACCACGACGTCTCTCCACATCACTGAGGATTTCTTTCAGGCTTTTGGATCCCTTCAGGGACTTCTTGTGCCCTTCAGGTTTGTTCCTCCCTCTCGGCGGACCTTAAGAGAAAGGATTTCCATTTCAGATGAAAGGATGCCACCAAAGCAGCGCTCAGCCTGTGAGGTCAGCAGGGAGACACTACTCACCCCTGTGATGGGAGCTGGGCTTGTGTGACTCAACCAGCAAGGGCCCATGAGGAGTCTTTTCTGCAGACACACCTGTAACTCAACGGCCACGGAAGCTGCTGTCACCCGGTTCCTGCCAGGTTGTCACTGATGAGTCTTTTAGGAACATTTCCAACATACCTGCAGGAGGCTCCAGCTGCATGAAATGTTCAAAAAGCCAAGGTATTGGTGAAACCTTTGCAACGCGCTCATCTGGAAGGGAGGAGAGACGAGAATCACCTTCTGCCTTAGGGAAGTGGGCACTGCAAGGGGGTCGGCTAAGGCTGTGGGAGGCAGATGTGAATGGACATGGCCAAAGCTGCAGAGGGGCCTGGGGAGCTGTGGGCTGCCTCTGGTCCCTGTCCACACTGTTTGCTGGCCCTGGACGACATGCGTGGAGAGGAAAGCGGGGCAGCCCAAGGCCCCTGTGGGCTCTCTCCCTCTCCCAGAGGAAAGCCTCCCTAAAGCCCTATGGAAAACCATCCCCAACGCTTCCTGGGGAGAAGGGAGCGCTGTGCCAGGAAAGGGGATCCGTCGGCTCACCTGCTCCCTTCGCTCGCCGTGCAGCTGCCTGGGCAGCCCTGGCAGTCAGGGCCAGTGCCAGGAGGAGCAGGAGGAAGAGGCGCAGAGCAAGGGCCATGGTGCCTTGCCCTGTGCCAGTCGTGCAGCTCTTGCTGCCACCGCTGTCCTCACGCCGCTGTCGCAATGTCAGCACCGCTGCCGCCGCTGCTGCCGCCGCAACAGTCGTGGGCAAGGACTGACTGCTTGGTGGTTGTGGTGCTGTGCAAGCACAGGGCTCTGGGTCCTCTGTGACCTCAGAGCCTGCTGTGACGTCAAGGCTGGGGCAGGATTTTGTGGGAATGGATCTCAAGAGCTGCCCTTCCAGTGAGGAGAGTAGGTCTCTGCAGGCAGCTGCGTGCAATCTCTATTTTGTTTCCCAAGACCAGAGTTATCTGACATTGGCCAAGTGAGATATTTCATGGTTCTACCTGCAATAGCTCCTGTCAATGTCAAGTCCAAAATTCAACTCGCATTGCTGAGTCCCACTATTGCAGGCAGCACCAGCCCCATGCCAAGAGTGACTCCGTGCTGTGCACTCTGCTGGCCTTTGGCCCATATATAAAAAGTGAAGGACTTGATGTCCTAAGTTTTAAAAGGAATGCAACACTGGCCATCAGCATAGCTGCATGCTTTAGAGGAGACCCAAACCCACTGCACACCTTATGGGTGTCCTCAGCCACCCCAAAATCCCCCTGTGTGCCTCACGAGAGACCCCAGAGCCCTGCTTAACTTCGAGGTGTCCCTCGGCCCCTGCACACCTTTGGAGTTAGCCTAAATGAGGGGAAAAAACTGATCGTTGGGCTAAGATTTTACATTGTGGAAAGTATCATGTGGCACAGCAGCTCCACTGGGATTGTGCCGTGTTGGTTGACTTGGGGATTGAAGAAGAATGGCTTCTGTCTTCATATGACATAAAAGGAAGAGGTGTGGATGAAAGGACTTGAAGAGCGTTGGTGTTTAAAAGAAGGAAGCCAAGAGGATACAAGATTTGAACTGGGAGACAAAAGTAACTTATGTTGCCTTAAGTGCTTCTTTTAAAAAGCTTCAGTAGAAAACAGTTCGGCAATGGTGGAATTTTCAACCTCTCTTCATTTGAAGGAATAATTCCCATCATTTGAAGCATTTGTTCCCTTTCTTTACCTCCCACTCTCTTAGTTGTGGACTTGGAGCATAAACTGACTTAGCAGTGTTGGCCCCTTGCATTTGTTTATGCAGGTCATAGGAAGAGTGAGCTGCATTAGTACCAGCATTTAGATGGAAGGTGCACAGTATTCCTAAGTCATAGAATGCCTGCTCACTCATAGTTACCTTGGACTCTAAATTGTTTTGTATATTCTTTGTGGGGGTTTTTTCTCTGGTTTTTTTTTTTTTTTTTTTTTTTTTTTTTTTTTTTTTTTTTGGTGTTGTTTTATGACTAGCTATAAATAAAAATTGTAGCAAGAAGTCTACTTTATTCCATGTAAGAAAAGGTGGGATTCTGAATCGTTCCTTCAATCTTGAGATGTGTTGAGGAATTAAATTTAGTCACTGTACAGCTTGGTTTCAAAGCATACCTAAATGGAATTTCCTTAGTAAAACAAGAATGGAGACTTGTTCCGCTGTCATCTCAGTAAAATAGGGAACCAGAGAAGTATACGCCACTGACGAATATTGAATGGTGAATCAAAGAATTGAAAACAATGTTAAAATGTCAAAGGGTGTAACAGTGTCTGCAACGGATATGCTTATGCATTTTGTAGTAAAGTGAGTGGTCTACTCCTGAAGGAAATGCTGATTTATGTTTTCAGAGGGAATCCAAGTGATATTCTTTCAACTAGTTTGTGGTTACAGAAGTAACTTATCTAAATACTGTCTTGAAAGAAATAAAAAATGTACCAGGTATATGTTATGACTGTATCAAACAAGCATCAGAAAGTGACAGATTCTATAAATACCGGCCTGCTGGAACTACATGGAAATAAAGCAAAGGAAAACATAGACAAAACTTCAATTCATCTCTGTTGCTGTATATTAGAGAGATGACTGTGAGGTAAAGCCCATATGATCAATCCCCTTGCTTTTCACGTGTGAGATGTTCAGATGTCAGCATTGTATATGGGTTCCACTGAAGCGACGCCAGGCTATGAAGGACTTGCTTGTGGTGCGCAGCCCAGCCTCATTGCATCTTCCTCAAGGCAAGCACTTAGTGAGTGCTTGCCTCTTTTCCTGGCCATGGCCCTGGAGGAGGTCCAGGCCCAGATGATGCCACTGAAGGAGATGTGCCCTCAGCCCAGGGACGTTCAGCACGGGCTCCCCCAGCCCCTAGAGGCCTCGCTGCTGGTCACAGCAGCCCCTGCCTGGCTCCTGCCTGCCCACACCGTGGGCATCCACGGCTGCTCGGGGACATGGAGCTCAGCTGGTGCTGGTGCCGTGTGGGCTTTGCTGGTGGTACCACTGAGACACAGCTGTGAGAACTCAATTTCTTTATTTGAACAAAAAACCAGGGCTAACCTCTGCCCTGGTGGACAGGGGCTGTCCAACTTCAGTTGGGGTGGGAGAGCAGGGCCAGGGGGCTTGGGGGCAGGGGTTCTCGTTTTGGAGGCATTAGTACTGGGACGTGCTGAAGGTGAGGGTACATCCACGCCAGGGCAGCTGGGGAGAGCCGTGAAGAGCTGCAATGGCTCAGGCTCTCAGTGCTTGAGCTCTTTGGCTGGTCTTCTGAATCTTCACAGGAGCACCTGTGGAGAGACGAGTGTCTGAGGCTCCAGCTGCCGCTGGCACACAGGGCCCAGAGCTGGCGAGGCTCCCCAGCACGGCTGGAGCTGCAGGCCCAGCTTGGCCCAGCTGGACAGCTGCTCCTCAAGGCCCCGGCGAGCAGGGCATGGCTCTGGGCAGGCTCCCTGGCCAGGAGCGGGCCCCAGGCCCCAGGCGTCTGCCTTTCAAGGCCAATCTGGTCCCTGCTCTTTCTCCTCCCCACCTTGCTTTGCCTCTGCCCGCTGCTCGTGGGGCTGCTCTTGGCCTCACAGCCTCAGTGGGAGCCAGCACTGGCTGCAGCCCCAGTGGGCTCCCCAGGAGAAGGCCCAGCAATGAAGAGGCACTGGGCAGCAGCAGAAGCCTCAGCAGAGTTATTTGGACAAGCGCTGACCATCCTCAACTCCACAGCAGCCTGACTGGGAGTGTTTCCTATCAGCAGCCCTTAAAAGAAGCTGTTTGAGGCAGAGATCAGCAAAACACTCACCGTTTCCTCTTCCAGCAATACCAGATTCCGGCACAGCATATCATCAGGAACAGTGCTCCACCAGCCACGATGGCCATGAACTTCATCAAGCACGGTGTTCCCCAGCAGAAAACTCTTCTCATGCTTTCCGAGATCTTCTCAGCACGTGTTGACGTGCTGACTGCATCTGTGGGGGCAATGAGGAGTGTGAGGCCGTGCCGTGCTCCACTGCTCAGCTGGCAGCACGGTGGATTACGGCCAGGACGTTCTCTGTTTCCCCCAGAGCTGGGGCCTGCAGGCACCTTGCCACGTCCTGGCACAGGGCTGCTCACTCCCCAAAGCCCTGAGACTGCGTGCGACAATTCCTCTGTGTTATGCCGGTCTTCTCCAGGCAATATGTGTCCCACAGACATGGATAAGGAAAATGCCCAGGGTTTTGGAGCTGCTCCAGGACCCACCCTTCTCCAAACTGCTGCCCCCCCCCGCCCCCGATAATCTGGGAGACCAGGAAATTTCAGGGGATCTAAGGCCGTGCATGGCCCGTGGGGCACTTTGGGCTCCCTGTCAGCCGATGCCAAATGCCTTCGTGCAGAGCCTGGCAAGAAGCACCATCCAGGCCAGCCTGGGAACCAGCCCTGCACGGTGTGACAGCAGCAGTGCGGCAGCGAGGCTGCCATGGATCCCTTCCCTCTGTGGCGAGCATGGCGCCTCCTGATGTGCAGAGAAGGCCCCTGGCTGCTGATTCTCAGGAGAAGGCTGAGGGAAATGCACCCACCCTGATGTCTCTCCACTTCACTGAGGATTTGTTCCAGGTGTTTGGATTCCTCCAGGGACTTCCTGTTTCCTTTAGGTTTGTTCTTCCTTCTCAGGGGAGCTGAAGAGAAAGTATTTCCATTTCAGATGAATGGATGCCACAAAAGCAGTGCTCAGCCTGTGGGGTCAGCAGGGACGCACTACTCACGCCTGTGAGGGGAGCTGGGCCTGCGTGCAACATCCATCAAAGGACTCGGGAAAGTCCTCCTTGCAAGCACACCTGTCATGCAACAGCCAGAGAAGCTTCTGTCATCTCTGCTGATCTGCACGGGCAGCACTGAGCTGCAGGAGCTGTGAGGGGATTGCACAGGCCGAGGGTGCAGCTCTGTCCTGGCACCTGCAGCGATGCTCCTCTGGCCCAGCGTTGGGCTCTGAGCTGGCAGGTCCCCCAGGGGCAAAGGCCTTCACCTACCCTCCTCATCTTCCTCATCATCAGGCTTAGAAATGGATCTGAGTTGTGATTCCCGATGACCTTCATCAACAGATTGACCTACAAAGAAAGGCAGGACAGAACAGCTCCCAGCACTGCAGGAGATCCTCAGGCTGCCTGGGGCGGGCAAAGGAGCCACGCAAGGCACAGGCCTGGGCCCTTCCCATCCCTTCCCTTCCCTTCCCTTCCCTTCCCTTCCCTTCCCTTCCCTTCCCTCTCTGCTCTTCTCCGGGGCTGCACAGAGCACATGGAAGGAGACACTGGCATTGCACATGGGAAGAGGATTGACAGCTAAATGCTCCTTCCTCCCACTGAGAGCCATCCTGGACACAAGAGTAGAAATTTCCAGGCCAAGATTTCCAGAATCCATCCAACTTCAGAGGATCTTAAGGGCAACGCCACATGAATATTGCTCTGGACACTGTTTACACTTGGACAATGATGATTGTGTTAGGAAAGAGTTGCTGAAAACTGACCTTCACCAAGCTCCGAGAACCTGAAACCACGGGTTAGCAGCGTTTGCAAATGCTGCAAGTCACGACCCCAGTCTAGAAGGAGCACAGATGGGAAGCGTTCCATGGTGTGCTGGGATCCCCTTCACCAGGGAGCTGAGCACTTCACTGCCAAGCAGCAGAGATGGCAGCTGAAGGCTCAGCAGGCCTCAGGCCCAGAGGCACAGCAATTACCTCTTGTGACTGTGCCTGGCTTCGCCTCCCTTCCTGCAGCAGAGGCTGCCAGTGAGCCACTGCTTTGTCCGGGAAACTCAGTGTTCAGCACAGTCTTTCTTTGCATCACTGCAGCAAGGAAAAGGGACAGGTGGATCAGATGGACTTGTTCTCCACTGGGGAGGTGCCATCTTCAGGAGGCAATGCTTGTTGAAGTCACGTATAAGGATCAGGAGAAAGGCCAGGTTATTGGGGCTGGCCAGGGCCTCCCTCCTCCAAACAGCTGCCCCTCCTGATGTGCTGGGAGACCAGGAAATTTCTGGGCATCTAAGGTTGTGCGTTGCCCATGGTGCAGATTGAGCTCCCTGTCAGCTGATGCCAAATGCCTTCGTGCAGAGGGTGGGAACGGGCCCTGCAGGGTGTGACAGCAGCAGTGGGGCAGCGAGGCTGCCATGGATCCCTTCCCACTATGCCCGGCACAGTGTGTCCAGATGTGCAGAGAAAGCCCCCAGCTGCTGATTCTCAAGAGAAGGCTGAGGGAAATGCACCCACCACGGCGTCTCTCCACATCACTGAGGATTTCTTTCAGGCTTTTGGATCCCTTCAGGGACTTCTTTTGTCCTTCTGGTTTGCTCCTCCCTCTCGGTGGACCTTAAGAGAAAGTATGTCCATTTGAGATGAAAGGATGCCACCAAAGCAGCGCTCAGCCTGTGAGGTCAGCAGGGAGACACTACTCACCCCTGTGATGGGAGCTGGGCTTGTGTGACTCAGCCAGCAAGGGCCCATGAGGAGTCTTTTCTGCAGACACACCTGTAACTCAACAGCCACGGAAGCTTCTGTCACCTGGTTCCTGCCATTATGTCAAGGATTATTTCTTGGTGGGATGCTGAGAACATACCTGCAGGAGGCTTCAGAGGCTGAAAATCTTCATGAAGCCAAGGTGCTGGAGAAATCTTCCTAGCCCGCTCATCTAGAAGGGAGGACAGGTGAGAACCATTTCCATGGTGTGCTGGCATGCCCTTCTACAGGGAGCTGAGCACTTCAGGGGGGTGAGCGAATGCTTTGTGTCTGCACTGCCAAGCAGCAGAGATGGCAGCTGAAGGCTCAGCAGGCCTCAGGCCCAGTGGCACAGCAATTACCTGCTGTGACTGCTCCTGGCATCACCTCCCTTCCTGCAGCAGAGGCTCCCAATGAGCCACTGCTTCCTCCGGGAAATGCTTCCTTCAGGACAGTCTCTCCTTGCATCTCTGGACAAAGGAAAAGGGACAGCTGCATCCGATGGAGTTGTTTCCCAAGGGGAAGATGCCATCTTGAGGAGGCAATGCTTGTTGAAGTCATGTCTAAGGTTCAGGAAGTCAGTCCAGCGTTGGAGCTGGGCCAGGCCCCTCCCTCCTCCAAACAGCTGCCCCTACACCTGATGGACCCCGAGACTGGGAAATTTCTGGGGATCTCAGGGTGTGCGTTGCCCGTGGTGTAGATTGGGCTCCCTGTCAGCCAATGCCAAATGCCTTCGTGCAGAGCCTGGGGAGGAGCTGCATCCAGGCCAGCCTGGGAACCAGCCCTGCACGGTGTGACAGCAGCAGTGCGGCAGCGAGGCTGCCATGGATCCCTTCCCTCTGTGCCGGGCACGGCGTGTCCAGATGTGCAGAGAAAGGCCCCAGCTGCTGATTCTCAGGGGAAGGCTGAGGGAAATGCACCCACCACGACGTCTCTCCACATCACTGAGGATTTCTTTCAGGCTTTTGGATCCCTTCAGGGACTTCTTGTGCCCTTCAGGTTTGTTCCTCCCTCTCGGCGGACCTTAAGAGAAAGGATTTCCATTTCAGATGAAAGGATGCCACCAAAGCAGCGCTCAGCCTGTGAGGTCAGCAGGGAGACACTACTCACCCCTGTGATGGGAGCTGGGCTTGTGTGACTCAACCAGCAAGGGCCCATGAGGAGTCTTTTCTGCAGACACACCTGTAACTCAACGGCCACGGAAGCTGCTGTCACCCGGTTCCTGCCAGGTTGTCACTGATGAGTCTTTTAGGAACATTTCCAACATACCTGCAGGAGGCTCCAGCTGCATGAAATGTTCAAAAAGCCAAGGTATTGGTGAAACCTTTGCAACGCGCTCATCTGGAAGGGAGGAGAGACGAGAATCACCTTCTGCCTTAGGGAAGTGGGCACTGCAAGGGGGTCGGCTAAGGCTGTGGGAGGCAGATGTGAATGGACATGGCCAAAGCTGCAGAGGGGCCTGGGGAGCTGTGGGCTGCCTCTGGTCCCTGTCCACACTGTTTGCTGGCCCTGGACGACATGCGTGGAGAGGAAAGCGGGGCAGCCCAAGGCCCCTGTGGGCTCTCTCCCTCTCCCAGAGGAAAGCCTCCCTAAAGCCCTATGGAAAACCATCCCCAACGCTTCCTGGGGAGAAGGGAGCGCTGTGCCAGGAAAGGGGATCCGTCGGCTCACCTGCTCCCTTCGCTCGCCGTGCAGCTGCCTGGGCAGCCCTGGCAGTCAGGGCCAGTGCCAGGAGGAGCAGGAGGAAGAGGCGCAGAGCAAGGGCCATGGTGCCTTGCCCTGTGCCAGTCGTGCAGCTCTTGCTGCCACCGCTGTCCTCACGCCGCTGTCGCAATGTCAGCACCGCTGCCGCCGCTGCTGCCGCCGCAACAGTCGTGGGCAAGGACTGACTGCTTGGTGGTTGTGGTGCTGTGCAAGCACAGGGCTCTGGGTCCTCTGTGACCTCAGAGCCTGCTGTGACGTCAAGGCTGGGGCAGGATTTTGTGGGAATGGATCTCAAGAGCTGCCCTTCCAGTGAGGAGAGTAGGTCTCTGCAGGCAGCTGCGTGCAATCTCTATTTTGTTTCCCAAGACCAGAGTTATCTGACATTGGCCAAGTGAGATATTTCATGGTTCTACCTGCAATAGCTCCTGTCAATGTCAAGTCCAAAATTCAACTCGCATTGCTGAGTCCCACTATTGCAGGCAGCACCAGCCCCATGCCAAGAGTGACTCCGTGCTGTGCACTCTGCTGGCCTTTGGCCCATATATAAAAAGTGAAGGACTTGATGTCCTAAGTTTTAAAAGGAATGCAACACTGGCCATCAGCATAGCTGCATGCTTTAGAGGAGACCCAAACCCACTGCACACCTTATGGGTGTCCTCAGCCACCCCAAAATCCCCCTGTGTGCCTCACGAGAGACCCCAGAGCCCTGCTTAACTTCGAGGTGTCCCTCGGCCCCTGCACACCTTTGGAGTTAGCCTAAATGAGGGGAAAAAACTGATCGTTGGGCTAAGATTTTACATTGTGGAAAGTATCATGTGGCACAGCAGCTCCACTGGGATTGTGCCGTGTTGGTTGACTTGGGGATTGAAGAAGAATGGCTTCTGTCTTCATATGACATAAAAGGAAGAGGTGTGGATGAAAGGACTTGAAGAGCGTTGGTGTTTAAAAGAAGGAAGCCAAGAGGATACAAGATTTGAACTGGGAGACAAAAGTAACTTATGTTGCCTTAAGTGCTTCTTTTAAAAAGCTTCAGTAGAAAACAGTTCGGCAATGGTGGAATTTTCAACCTCTCTTCATTTGAAGGAATAATTCCCATCATTTGAAGCATTTGTTCCCTTTCTTTACCTCCCACTCTCTTAGTTGTGGACTTGGAGCATAAACTGACTTAGCAGTGTTGGCCCCTTGCATTTGTTTATGCAGGTCATAGGAAGAGTGAGCTGCATTAGTACCAGCATTTAGATGGAAGGTGCACAGTATTCCTAAGTCATAGAATGCCTGCTCACTCATAGTTACCTTGGACTCTAAATTGTTTTGTATATTCTTTGTGGGGGTTTTTTCTCTGGTTTTTTTTTTTTTTTTTTTTTTTTTTTTTTTTTTTTTTTTTTGGTGTTGTTTTATGACTAGCTATAAATAAAAATTGTAGCAAGAAGTCTACTTTATTCCATGTAAGAAAAGGTGGGATTCTGAATCGTTCCTTCAATCTTGAGATGTGTTGAGGAATTAAATTTAGTCACTGTACAGCTTGGTTTCAAAGCATACCTAAATGGAATTTCCTTAGTAAAACAAGAATGGAGACTTGTTCCGCTGTCATCTCAGTAAAATAGGGAACCAGAGAAGTATACGCCACTGACGAATATTGAATGGTGAATCAAAGAATTGAAAACAATGTTAAAATGTCAAAGGGTGTAACAGTGTCTGCAACGGATATGCTTATGCATTTTGTAGTAAAGTGAGTGGTCTACTCCTGAAGGAAATGCTGATTTATGTTTTCCGAGGGAATCCAAGTGATATTCTTTCAACTAGTTTGTGGTTACAGAAGTAACTTATCTAAATACTGTCTTGAAAGAAATAAAAAATGTACCAGGTATATGTTATGACTGTATCAAACAAGCATCAGAAAGTGACAGATTCTATAAATACCGGCCTGCTGGAACTACATAGAAATAAAGCAAAGGAAACCATAGACAAAACTTCAATTCATCTCTGTTGCTGTATATTAGAGAGATGACTGTGAGGTAAAGCCCATATGATCAATCCCCTTGCTTTTCACGTGTGAGATGTTCAGATGTCAGCATTGTATATGGGTTCCACTGAAGCGACGCCAGGCTATGAAGGACTTGCTTGTGGTGCGCAGCCCAGCCTCATTGCATCTTCCTCAAGGCAAGCACTTAGTGAGTGCTTGCCTCTTTTCCTGGCCATGGCCCTGGAGGAGGTCCAGGCCCAGATGATGCCACTGAAGGAGATGTGCCCTCAGCCCAGGGACGTTCAGCACGGGCTCCCCCAGCCCCTAGAGGCCTCGCTGCTGGTCACAGCAGCCCCTGCCTGGCTCCTGCCTGCCCACACCGTGGGCATCCACGGCTGCTCGGGGACATGGAGCTCAGCTGGTGCTGGTGCCGTGTGGGCTTTGCTGGTGGTACCACTGAGACACAGCTGTGAGAACTCAATTTCTTTATTTGAACAAAAAACCAGGGCTAACCTCTGCCCTGGTGGACAGGGGCTGTCCAACTTCAGTTGGGGTGGGAGAGCAGGGCCAGGGGGCTTGGGGGCAGGGGTTCTCGTTTTGGAGGCATTAGTACTGGGACGTGCTGAAGGTGAGGGTACATCCACGCCAGGGCAGCTGGGGAGAGCCGTGAAGAGCTGCAATGGCTCAGGCTCTCAGTGCTTGAGCTCTTTGGCTGGTCTTCTGAATCTTCACAGGAGCACCTGTGGAGAGACGAGTGTCTGAGGCTCCAGCTGCCGCTGGCACACAGGGCCCAGAGCTGGCGAGGCTCCCCAGCACGGCTGGAGCTGCAGGCCCAGCTTGGCCCAGCTGGACAGCTGCTCCTCAAGGCCCCGGCGAGCAGGGCATGGCTCTGGGCAGGCTCCCTGGCCAGGAGCGGGCCCCAGGCCCCAGGCGTCTGCCTTTCAAGGCCAATCTGGTCCCTGCTCTTTCTCCTCCCCACCTTGCTTTGCCTCTGCCCGCTGCTCGTGGGGCTGCTCTTGGCCTCACAGCCTCAGTGGGAGCCAGCACTGGCTGCAGCCCCAGTGGGCTCCCCAGGAGAAGGCCCAGCAATGAAGAGGCACTGGGCAGCAGCAGAAGCCTCAGCAGAGTTATTTGGACAAGCGCTGACCATCCTCAACTCCACAGCAGCCTGACTGGGAGTGTTTCCTATCAGCAGCCCTTAAAAGAAGCTGTTTGAGGCAGAGATCAGCAAAACACTCACCGTTTCCTCTTCCAGCAATACCAGATTCCGGCACAGCATATCATCAGGAACAGTGCTCCACCAGCCACGATGGCCATGAACTTCATCAAGCACGGTGTTCCCCAGCAGAAAACTCTTCTCATGCTTTCCGAGATCTTCTCAGCACGTGTTGACGTGCTGACTGCATCTGTGGGGGCAATGAGGAGTGTGAGGCCGTGCCGTGCTCCACTGCTCAGCTGGCAGCACGGTGGATTACGGCCAGGACGTTCTCTGTTTCCCCCAGAGCTGGGGCCTGCAGGCACCTTGCCACGTCCTGGCACAGGGCTGCTCACTCCCCAAAGCCCTGAGACTGCGTGCGACAATTCCTCTGTGTTATGCCGGTCTTCTCCAGGCAATATGTGTCCCACAGACATGGATAAGGAAAATGCCCAGGGTTTTGGAGCTGCTCCAGGACCCACCCTTCTCCAAACTGCTGCCCCCCCCCGCCCCCGATAATCTGGGAGACCAGGAAATTTCAGGGGATCTAAGGCCGTGCATGGCCCGTGGGGCACTTTGGGCTCCCTGTCAGCCGATGCCAAATGCCTTCGTGCAGAGCCTGGCAAGAAGCACCATCCAGGCCAGCCTGGGAACCAGCCCTGCACGGTGTGACAGCAGCAGTGCGGCAGCGAGGCTGCCATGGATCCCTTCCCTCTGTGGCGAGCATGGCGCCTCCTGATGTGCAGAGAAGGCCCCTGGCTGCTGATTCTCAGGAGAAGGCTGAGGGAAATGCACCCACCCTGATGTCTCTCCACTTCACTGAGGATTTGTTCCAGGTGTTTGGATTCCTCCAGGGACTTCCTGTTTCCTTTAGGTTTGTTCTTCCTTCTCAGGGGAGCTGAAGAGAACGTATTTCCATTTCAGATGAATGGGTGCCACAAAAGCAGTGCTCAGCCTGTGGGGTCAGCAGGGACGCACTACTCACGCCTGTGAGGGGAGCTGGGCCTGCGTGCAACATCCATCAAAGGACTCGGGAAAGTCCTCCTTGCAAGCACACCTGTCATGCAACAGCCAGAGAAGCTTCTGTCATCTCTGCTGATCTGCACGGGCAGCACTGAGCTGCAGGAGCTGTGAGGGGATTGCACAGGCCGAGGGTGCAGCTCTGTCCTGGCACCTGCAGCGATGCTCCTCTGGCCCAGCGTTGGGCTCTGAGCTGGCAGGTCCCCCAGGGGCAAAGGCCTTCACCTACCCTCCTCATCTTCCTCATCATCAGGCTTAGAAATGGATCTGAGTTGTGATTCCCGATGACCTTCATCAACAGATTGACCTACAAAGAAAGGCAGGACAGAACAGCTCCCAGCACTGCAGGAGATCCTCAGGCTGCCTGGGGCGGGCAAAGGAGCCACGCAAGGCACAGGCCTGGGCCCTTCCCATCCCTTCCCTTCCCTTCCCTTCCCTTCCCTTCCCTTCCCTTCCCTTCCCTCTCTGCTCTTCTCCGGGGCTGCACAGAGCACATGGAAGGAGACACTGGCATTGCACATGGGAAGAGGATTGACAGCTAAATGCTCCTTCCTCCCACTGAGAGCCATCCTGGACACAAGAGTAGAAATTTCCAGGCCAAGATTTCCAGAATCCATCCAACTTCAGAGGATCTTAAGGGCAACGCCACATGAATATTGCTCTGGACACTGTTTACACTTGGACAATGATGATTGTGTTAGGAAAGAGTTGCTGAAAACTGACCTTCACCAAGCTCCGAGAACCTGAAACCACGGGTTAGCAGCGTTTGCAAATGCTGCAAGTCACGACCCCAGTCTAGAAGGAGCACAGATGGGAAGCGTTCCATGGTGTGCTGGGATCCCCTTCACCAGGGAGCTGAGCACTTCACTGCCAAGCAGCAGAGATGGCAGCTGAAGGCTCAGCAGGCCTCAGGCCCAGAGGCACAGCAATTACCTCTTGTGACTGTGCCTGGCTTCGCCTCCCTTCCTGCAGCAGAGGCTGCCAGTGAGCCACTGCTTTGTCCGGGAAACTCAGTGTTCAGCACAGTCTTTCTTTGCATCACTGCAGCAAGGAAAAGGGACAGGTGGATCAGATGGACTTGTTCTCCACTGGGGAGGTGCCATCTTCAGGAGGCAATGCTTGTTGAAGTCACGTATAAGGATCAGGAGAAAGGCCAGGTTATTGGGGCTGGCCAGGGCCTCCCTCCTCCAAACAGCTGCCCCTCCTGATGTGCTGGGAGACCAGGAAATTTCTGGGCATCTAAGGTTGTGCGTTGCCCATGGTGCAGATTGAGCTCCCTGTCAGCTGATGCCAAATGCCTTCGTGCAGAGGGTGGGAACGGGCCCTGCAGGGTGTGACAGCAGCAGTGGGGCAGCGAGGCTGCCATGGATCCCTTCCCACTATGCCCGGCACAGTGTGTCCAGATGTGCAGAGAAAGCCCCCAGCTGCTGATTCTCAAGAGAAGGCTGAGGGAAATGCACCCACCACGGCGTCTCTCCACATCACTGAGGATTTCTTTCAGGCTTTTGGATCCCTTCAGGGACTTCTTTTGTCCTTCTGGTTTGCTCCTCCCTCTCGGTGGACCTTAAGAGAAAGTATGTCCATTTGAGATGAAAGGATGCCACCAAAGCAGCGCTCAGCCTGTGAGGTCAGCAGGGAGACACTACTCACCCCTGTGATGGGAGCTGGGCTTGTGTGACTCAGCCAGCAAGGGCCCATGAGGAGTCTTTTCTGCAGACACACCTGTAACTCAACAGCCACGGAAGCTTCTGTCACCTGGTTCCTGCCATTATGTCAAGGATTATTTCTTGGTGGGATGCTGAGAACATACCTGCAGGAGGCTTCAGAGGCTGAAAATCTTCATGAAGCCAAGGTGCTGGAGAAATCTTCCTAGCCCGCTCATCTAGAAGGGAGGACAGGTGAGAACCATTTCCATGGTGTGCTGGCATGCCCTTCTACAGGGAGCTGAGCACTTCAGGGGGGTGAGCGAATGCTTTGTGTCTGCACTGCCAAGCAGCAGAGATGGCAGCTGAAGGCTCAGCAGGCCTCAGGCCCAGTGGCACAGCAATTACCTGCTGTGACTGCTCCTGGCATCACCTCCCTTCCTGCAGCAGAGGCTCCCAATGAGCCACTGCTTCCTCCGGGAAATGCTTCCTTCAGGACAGTCTCTCCTTGCATCTCTGGACAAAGAAAAAGGGACAGCTGCATCCGATGGAGTTGTTTCCCAAGGGGAAGATGCCATCTTGAGGAGGCAATGCTTGTTGAAGTCATGTCTAAGGTTCAGGAAGTCAGTCCAGCGTTGGAGCTGGGCCAGGCCCCTCCCTCCTCCAAACAGCTGCCCCTACACCTGATGGACCCCGAGACTGGGAAATTTCTGGGGATCTCAGGGTGTGCGTTGCCCGTGGTGTAGATTGGGCTCCCTGTCAGCCAATGCCAAATGCCTTCGTGCAGAGCCTGGGGAGGAGCTGCATCCAGGCCAGCCTGGGAACCAGCCCTGCACGGTGTGACAGCAGCAGTGCGGCAGCGAGGCTGCCATGGATCCCTTCCCACTGTGCCGGGCACGGCGTGTCCAGATGTGCAGAGAAAGGCCCCAGCTGCTGATTCCCAGGAGAAGGCTGAGGGAAATGCACCCACCACGACGTCTCTCCACATCACTGAGGATTTCTTTCAGGCTTTTGGATCCCTTCAGGGACTTCTTTTGTCCTTCTGGTTTGCTCCTCCATCGTGGCGGACCTTAAGAGAAAGTATTTCCATTTCAGATGAAAGGATGCCACCGAAGCAGTGCTCAGCCTGTGAGGTCAGCAGGGAGACACTACTCACCCCTGGGATGGGAGCTGGGCTTGTGTGACTCAGCCAGCAAGGGCCCATGAGGAGTCTTTTCTGCAGACACACCTGTAACTCAACAGCCACGGAAGCTCCTGTCAACCGGTTCCTGCCAGGTTGTCACTGATGAGTCTTTTAGGAACATTTCCAACATACCTGCAGGAGGCTCCAGCTGCATGAAATGTTCAGAAAGCCAAGGTATTGGTGAAACCTTTGCAACGCGCTCATCTGGAAGAGAGGAGAGACGAGAATCACCTTCTGCCTTAGGGAAGTGGGCACTGCAAGGGGGTCGGCTAAGGCTGTGGGAGGCAGATGTGAATGGACATGGCCAAAGCTGCGGAGGGGCCTGGGGAGCTGTGGGCTGCCTCTGGTCCCTGTCCACACTGTTTGCTGGCCCTGGACGACATGCGTGGAGAGGAAAGCGGGGCAGCCCAAGGCCCCTGTGGGCTCTCTCCCTCTCCCAGAGGAAAGCCTCCCTAAAGCCCTATGGAAAACCATCCCCAACGCTTCCTGGGGAGAAGGGAGCGCTGTGCCAGGAAAGGGGATCCGTCGGCTCACCTGCTCCCTTCGCTCGCCGTGCAGCTGCCTGGGCAGCCCTGGCAGTCAGGGCCAGTGCCAGGAGGAGCAGGAGGAAGAGGCGCAGAGCAAGGGCCATGGTGCCTTGCCCTGTGCCAGTCGTGCAGCTCTTGCTGCCACCGCTGTCCTCACGCCGCTGTCGCAATGTCAGCACCGCTGCCGCCGCTGCTGCCGCCGCAACAGTTGTGGGCAAGGACTGACTGCTTGGTGGTTGTGGTGCTGTGCAAGCACAGGGCTCTGGGTCCTCTGTGACCTCAGAGCCTGCTGTGACGTCAAGGCTGGGCCAGGATTTTGTGGGAATGGATCTCAAGAGCTGCCCTTCCAGTGAGGAGAGTAGGTGTCTGCAGGCAGCTGCGTGCAATCTCTATTTTGTTTCCCAAGACCAGAGTTATCTGACATTGGCCAAGTGAGATATTTCATGGTTCTACCTGCAATAGCTCCTGTCAATGTCAAGTCCAAAATTCAACTCGCATTGCTGAGTCCCACTATTGCAGGCAGCACCAGCCCCATGCCAAGAGTGACTCCGTGCTGTGCACTCTGCTGGCCTTTGGCCCATATTTAAAAAGTGAAGGACTTGATGTCCTAAGTTTTAAAAGGAATGCAACACTGGCCATCAGCATAGCTGCATGCTTTAGAGGAGACCCAAACCCACTGCACACCTTATGGGTGTCCTCAGCCACCCCAAAATCCCCCTGTGTGCCTCACGAGAGACCCCAGAGCCCTGCTTAACTTCGAGGTGTCCCTCGGCCCCTGCACACCTTTGGAGTTAGCCTAAATGAGGGGAAAAAACTGATCGTTGGGCTAAGATTTTACATTGTGGAAAGTATCATGTGGCACAGCAGCTCCACTGGGATTGTGCCGTGTTGGTTGACTTGGGGATTGAAGAAGAATGGCTTCTGTCTTCATATGACATAAAAGGAAGAGGTGTGGATGAAAGGACTTGAAGAGCGTTGGTGTTTAAAAGAAGGAAGCCAAGAGGATACAAGATTTGAACTGGGAGACAAAAGTAACTTATGTTGCCTTAAGTGCTTCTTTTAAAAAGCTTCAGTAGAAAACAGTTCGGCAATGGTGGAATTTTCAACCTCTCTTCATTTGAAGGAATAATTCCCATCATTTGAAGCATTTGTTCCCATTCTTTACCTCCCACTCTCTTAGTTGTGGACTTGGAGCATAAACTGACTTAGCAGTATTGGCACCTTGCATTTGTTTATGCAGGTCATAGGAAGAGTGAGCTGCATTAGTACCAGCATTTAGATGGAAGGTGCACAGTATTCCTAAGTCATAGAATGCCTGCTCTCTCATAGTTACCTTGGCCTCTAAATTGTTTTGTGTATTTTTGGTGGGGGTCTTTTTTCCGGGTTTATTTTTTTTGTGTGTGTTGTTTTATGACTAGCTATAAATAAAAATTGTAGCAAGAAGTCTACTTTATTCCATGTAAGAAAAGGTGGGATTCTGAATCGTTCCTTCAATCTTGAGATGTGTTGAGGAATTAAATTTAGTCACTGTACAGCTTGGTTTCAAAGCATACCTAAATGGAATTTCCTTAGTAAAACAAGAATGGAGACTTGTTCCGCTGTCATCTCAGTAAAATAGGGAACCAGAGAAGTATACGCCACTGACGAATATTGAATGGTGAATCAAAGAATTGAAAACAATGTTAAAATGTCAAAGGGTGTAACAGTGTCTGCAACGGATATGCTTATGCATTTTGTAGTAAAGTGAGTGGTCTACTCCTGAAGGAAATGCTGATTTATGTTTTCCGAGGGAATCCAAGTGATATTCTTTCAACTAGTTTGTGGTTACAGAAGTAACTTATCTAAATACTGTCTTGAAAGAAATAAAAAATGTACCAGGTATATGTTATGACTGTATCAAACAAGCATCAGAAAGTGACAGATTCTATAAATACCGGCCTGCTGGAACTACATAGAAATAAAGCAAAGGAAACCATAGACAAAACTTCAATTCATCTCTGTTGCTGTATATTAGAGAGATGACTGTGAGGTAAAGCCCATATGATCAATCCCCTTGCTTTTCACGTGTGAGATGTTCAGATGTCAGCATTGTATATGGGTTCCACTGAAGCGACGCCAGGCTATGAAGGACTTGCTTGTGGTGCGCAGCCCAGCCTCATTGCATCTTCCTCAAGGCAAGCACTTAGTGAGTGCTTGCCTCTTTTCCTGGCCATGGCCCTGGAGGAGGTCCAGGCCCAGATGATGCCACTGAAGGAGATGTGCCCTCAGCCCAGGGACGTTCAGCACGGGCTCCCCCAGCCCCTAGAGGCCTCGCTGCTGGTCACAGCAGCCCCTGCCTGGCTCCTGCCTGCCCACACCGTGGGCATCCACGGCTGCTCGGGGACATGGAGCTCAGCTGGTGCTGGTGCCGTGTGGGCTTTGCTGGTGGTACCACTGAGACACAGCTGTGAGAACTCAATTTCTTTATTTGAACAAAAAACCAGGGCTAACCTCTGCCCTGGTGGACAGGGGCTGTCCAACTTCAGTTGGGGTGGGAGAGCAGGGCCAGGGGGCTTGGGGGCAGGGGTTCTCGTTTTGGAGGCATTAGTACTGGGACGTGCTGAAGGTGAGGGTACATCCACGCCAGGGCAGCTGGGGAGAGCCGTGAAGAGCTGCAATGGCTCAGGCTCTCAGTGCTTGAGCTCTTTGGCTGGTCTTCTGAATCTTCACAGGAGCACCTGTGGAGAGACGAGTGTCTGAGGCTCCAGCTGCCGCTGGCACACAGGGCCCAGAGCTGGCGAGGCTCCCCAGCACGGCTGGAGCTGCAGGCCCAGCTTGGCCCAGCTGGACAGCTGCTCCTCAAGGCCCCGGCGAGCAGGGCATGGCTCTGGGCAGGCTCCCTGGCCAGGAGCGGGCCCCAGGCCCCAGGCGTCTGCCTTTCAAGGCCAATCTGGTCCCTGCTCTTTCTCCTCCCCACCTTGCTTTGCCTCTGCCCGCTGCTCGTGGGGCTGCTCTTGGCCTCACAGCCTCAGTGGGAGCCAGCACTGGCTGCAGCCCCAGTGGGCTCCCCAGGAGAAGGCCCAGCAATGAAGAGGCACTGGGCAGCAGCAGAAGCCTCAGCAGAGTTATTTGGACAAGCGCTGACCATCCTCAACTCCACAGCAGCCTGACTGGGAGTGTTTCCTATCAGCAGCCCTTAAAAGAAGCTGTTTGAGGCAGAGATCAGCAAAACACTCACCGTTTCCTCTTCCAGCAATACCAGATTCCGGCACAGCATATCATCAGGAACAGTGCTCCACCAGCCACGATGGCCATGAACTTCATCAAGCACGGTGTTCCCCAGCAGAAAACTCTTCTCATGCTTTCCGAGATCTTCTCAGCACGTGTTGACGTGCTGACTGCATCTGTGGGGGCAATGAGGAGTGTGAGGCCGTGCCGTGCTCCACTGCTCAGCTGGCAGCACGGTGGATTACGGCCAGGACGTTCTCTGTTTCCCCCAGAGCTGGGGCCTGCAGGCACCTTGCCACGTCCTGGCACAGGGCTGCTCACTCCCCAAAGCCCTGAGACTGCGTGCGACAATTCCTCTGTGTTATGCCGGTCTTCTCCAGGCAATATGTGTCCCACAGACATGGATAAGGAAAATGCCCAGGGTTTTGGAGCTGCTCCAGGACCCACCCTTCTCCAAACTGCTGCCCCCCCCCGCCCCCGATAATCTGGGAGACCAGGAAATTTCAGGGGATCTAAGGCCGTGCATGGCCCGTGGGGCACTTTGGGCTCCCTGTCAGCCGATGCCAAATGCCTTCGTGCAGAGCCTGGCAAGAAGCACCATCCAGGCCAGCCTGGGAACCAGCCCTGCACGGTGTGACAGCAGCAGTGCGGCAGCGAGGCTGCCATGGATCCCTTCCCTCTGTGGCGAGCATGGCGCCTCCTGATGTGCAGAGAAGGCCCCTGGCTGCTGATTCTCAGGAGAAGGCTGAGGGAAATGCACCCACCCTGATGTCTCTCCACTTCACTGAGGATTTGTTCCAGGTGTTTGGATTCCTCCAGGGACTTCCTGTTTCCTTTAGGTTTGTTCTTCCTTCTCAGGGGAGCTGAAGAGAAAGTATTTCCATTTCAGATGAATGGATGCCACAAAAGCAGTGCTCAGCCTGTGGGGTCAGCAGGGACGCACTACTCACGCCTGTGAGGGGAGCTGGGCCTGCGTGCAACATCCATCAAAGGACTCGGGAAAGTCCTCCTTGCAAGCACACCTGTCATGCAACAGCCAGAGAAGCTTCTGTCATCTCTGCTGATCTGCACGGGCAGCACTGAGCTGCAGGAGCTGTGAGGGGATTGCACAGGCCGAGGGCGCAGCTCTGTCCTGGCACCTGCAGCGATGCTCCTCTGGCCCAGCGTTGGGCTCTGAGCTGGCAGGTCCCCCAGGGGCAAAGGCCTTCACCTACCCTCCTCATCTTCCTCATCATCAGGCTTAGAAATGGATCTGAGTTGTGATTCCCGATGACCTTCATCAACAGATTGACCTACAAAGAAAGGCAGGACAGAACAGCTCCCAGCACTGCAGGAGATCCTCAGGCTGCCTGGGGCGGGCAAAGGAGCCACGCAAGGCACAGGCCTGGGCCCTTCCCATCCCTTCCCTTCCCTTCCCTTCCCTTCCCTTCCCTTCCCTCTCTGCTCTTCTCCGGGGCTGCACAGAGCACATGGAAGGAGACACTGGCATTGCACATGGGAAGAGGATTGACAGCTAAATGCTCCTTCCTCCCACTGAGAGCCATCCTGGACACAAGAGTAGAAATTTCCAGGCCAAGATTTCCAGAATCCATCCAACTTCAGAGGATCTTAAGGGCAACGCCACATGAATATTGCTCTGGACACTGTTTACACTTGGACAATGATGATTGTGTTAGGAAAGAGTTGCTGAAAACTGACCTTCACCAAGCTCCGAGAACCTGAAACCACGGGTTAGCAGCGTTTGCAAATGCTGCAAGTCACGACCCCAGTCTAGAAGGAGCACAGATGGGAAGCGTTCCATGGTGTGCTGGGATCCCCTTCACCAGGGAGCTGAGCACTTCACTGCCAAGCAGCAGAGATGGCAGCTGAAGGCTCAGCAGGCCTCAGGCCCAGAGGCACAGCAATTACCTCTTGTGACTGTGCCTGGCTTCGCCTCCCTTCCTGCAGCAGAGGCTGCCAGTGAGCCACTGCTTTGTCCGGGAAACTCAGTGTTCAGCACAGTCTTTCTTTGCATCACTGCAGCAAGGAAAAGGGACAGGTGGATCAGATGGACTTGTTCTCCACTGGGGAGGTGCCATCTTCAGGAGGCAATGCTTGTTGAAGTCACGTATAAGGATCAGGAGAAAGGCCAGGTTATTGGGGCTGGCCAGGGCCTCCCTCCTCCAAACAGCTGCCCCTCCTGATGTGCTGGGAGACCAGGAAATTTCTGGGCATCTAAGGTTGTGCGTGGCCCATGGTGCAGATTGAGCTCCCTGTCAGCTGATGCCAAATGCCTTCGTGCAGAGGGGGCGAACGGGCCCTGCAGGGTGTGACAGCAGCAGTGGGGCAGCGAGGCTGCCATGGATCCCTTCCCACTATGCCCGGCACAGTGTGTCCAGATGTGCAGAGAAAGCCCCCAGCTACTGATTCTCAAGAGAAGGCTGAGGGAAATGCACCCACCACGGCGTCTCTCCACATCACTGAGGATTTCTTTCAGGCTTTTGGATCCCTTCAGGGACTTCTTTTGTCCTTCTGGTTTGCTCCTCCCTCTCGGTGGACCTTAAGAGAAAGTATGTCCATTTGAGATGAAAGGATGCCACCGAAGCAGCGCTCAGCCTGTGAGGTCAGCAGGGAGACACTACTCACCCCTGTGATGGGAGCTGGGCTTGTGTGACTCAGCCAGCAAGGGCCCATGAGGAGTCTTTTCTGCAGACACACCTGTAACTCAACAGCCACGGAAGCTTCTGTCACCTGGTTCCTGCCATTATGTCAAGGATTATTTCTTGGTGGGATGCTGAGAACATACCTGCAGGAGGCTTCAGAGGCTGAAAATCTTCATGAAGCCAAGGTGCTGGAGAAATCTTCCTAGCCCGCTCATCTAGAAGGGAGGACAGGTGAGAACCATTTCCATGGTGTGCTGGCATGCCCTTCTACAGGGAGCTGAGCACTTCAGGGGGGTGAGCGAATGCTTTGTGTCTGCACTGCCAAGCAGCAGAGATGGCAGCTGAAGGCTCAGCAGGCCTCAGGCCCAGTGGCACAGCAATTACCTGCTGTGACTGCTCCTGGCATCACCTCCCTTCCTGCAGCAGAGGCTCCCAATGAGCCACTGCTTCCTCCGGGAAATGCTTCCTTCAGGACAGTCTCTCCTTGCATCTCTGGACAAAGAAAAAGGGACAGCTGCATCCGATGGAGTTGTTTCCCAAGGGGAAGATGCCATCTTGAGGAGGCAATGCTTGTTGAAGTCATGTCTAAGGTTCAGGAAGTCAGTCCAGCGTTGGAGCTGGGCCAGGCCCCTCCCTCCTCCAAACAGCTGCCCCTACACCTGATGGACCCCGAGACTGGGAAATTTCTGGGGATCTCAGGGTGTGCGTTGCCCGTGGTGTAGATTGGGCTCCCTGTCAGCCAATGCCAAATGCCTTCGTGCAGAGCCTGGGGAGGAGCTGCATCCAGGCCAGCCTGGGAACCAGCCCTGCACGGTGTGACAGCAGCAGTGCGGCAGCGAGGCTGCCATGGATCCCTTCCCACTGTGCCGGGCACGGCGTGTCCAGATGTGCAGAGAAAGGCCCCAGCTGCTGATTCCCAGGAGAAGGCTGAGGGAAATGCACCCACCACGACGTCTCTCCACATCACTGAGGATTTCTTTCAGGCTTTTGGATCCCTTCAGGGACTTCTTGTGCCCTTCAGGTTTGTTCCTCCCTCTCGGCGGACCTTAAGAGAAAGGATTTCCATTTGAGATGAAAGGATGCCACCGAAGC
Source organism: Sturnus vulgaris (assembly GCF_052056855.1). Lineage (NCBI taxonomy): Eukaryota > Metazoa > Chordata > Aves > Passeriformes > Sturnidae > Sturnus > Sturnus vulgaris. The sequence goes on from NC_142243.1 coordinate 35,942,303, forward strand.
AGCGCTCAGCCTGTGAGGTCAGCAGGGAGACACTACTCACCCCTGGGATGGGAGCTGGGCTTGTGTGACTCAACCAGCAAGGGCCCATGAGGAGTCTTTTCTGCAGACACACCTGTAACTCAACAGCCACGGAAGCTCCTGTCAACCGGTTCCTGCCAGGTTGTCACTGATGAGTCTTTTAGGAACATTTCCAACATACCTGCAGGAGGCTCCAGCTGCATGAAATGTTCAGAAAGCCAAGGTATTGGTGAAACCTTTGCAACGCGCTCATCTGGAAGAGACGAGAGACGAGAATCACCTTCTGCCTTAGGGAAGTGGGCACTGCAAGGGGGTCGGCTAAGGCTGTGGGAGGCAGATGTGAATGGACATGGCCAAAGCTGCAGAGGGGCCTGGGGAGCTGTGGGCTGCCTCTGGTCCCTGTCCACACTGTTTGCTGGCCCTGGACGACATGCGTGGAGAGGAAAGCGGGGCAGCCCAAGGCCCCTGTGGGCTCTCTCCCTCTCCCAGAGGAAAGCCTCCCTAAAGCCCTATGGAAAACCATCCCCAACGCTTCCTGGGGAGAAGGGAGCGCTGTGCCAGGAAAGGGGATCCGTCGGCTCACCTGCTCCCTTCGCTCGCCGTGCAGCTGCCTGGGCAGCCCTGGCAGTCAGGGCCAGTGCCAGGAGGAGCAGGAGGAAGAGGCGCAGAGCAAGGGCCATGGTGCCTTGCCCTGTGCCAGTCGTGCAGCTCTTGCTGCCACCGCTGTCCTCACGCCGCTGTCGCAATGTCAGCACCGCTGCCGCCGCTGCTGCCGCCGCAACAGTTGTGGGCAAGGACTGACTGCTTGGTGGTTGTGGTGCTGTGCAAGCACAGGGCTCTGGGTCCTCTGTGACCTCAGAGCCTGCTGTGACGTCAAGGCTGGGCCAGGATTTTGTGGGAAGGGATCTCAAGAGCTGCCCTTCCAGTGAGGAGAGTAGGTCTCTGCAGGCAGCTGCATGCAATCTCTATTTTGTTTCCCAAGACCAGAGTTATCTGACATTGGCCAAGTGAGAGATTTCATGGTTCTACCTGCAATAGCTCCTGTCAATGTCAAGTCCAAAATTCAACTCGCATTGCTGAGTCCCACTATTGCAGGCAGCACCAGCCCCATGCCAAGAGTGACTCCGTGCTGTGCACTCTGCTGGCCTTTGGCCCATATTTAAAAAGTGAAGGACTTGATGTCCTAAGTTTTAAAAGGAATGCAACACTGGCCATCAGCATAGCTGCATGCTTTAGAGGAGACCCAAACCCACTGCACACCTTATGGGTGTCCTCAGCCACCCCAAAATCCCCCTGTGTGCCTCACGAGAGACCCCAGAGCCCTGCTTAACTTCGAGGTGTCCCTCGGCCCCTGCACACCTTTGGAGTTAGCCTAAATGAGGGGAAAAAACTGATCGTTGGGCTAAGATTTTACATTGTGGAAAGTATCATGTGGCACAGCAGCTCCACTGGGATTGTGTCTTGTTGGTTGACTTGGGGATTGAAGAAGAATGGCTTCTGTCTTCATATGACATAAAAGGAAGAGGTGTGGATGAAAGGACTTGAAGAGTGTTGGTGTTTAAAAGAAGGAAGCCAAGAGGATACAAGATTTGAACTGGGAGACAAAAGTAACTTATGTTGCCTTAAGTGCTTCTTTTAAAAAGCTTCAGTAGAAAACAGTTCGGCAATGGTGGAATTTTCAACCTCTCTTCATTTGAAGGAATAATTCCCATCATTTGAAGCATTTGTTCCCTTTCTTTACCTCCCACTCTCTTAGTTGTGGACTTGGAGCATAAACTGACTTAGCAGTGTTGGCACCTTGCATTTGTTTATGCAGGTCATAGGAAGAGTGAGCTGCATTAGTACCAGCATTTAGATGGAAGGTGCACAGTATTCCTAAGTCATAGAATGCCTGCTCTCTCATAGTTACCTTGGACTCTAAATTGTTTTGTATATTCTTTGTGGGGGTTTTTTCTCTGGTTTTTTTTTTTTTTTTTTTTTTTTTTTTTTGGTGTTGTTTTATGACTAGCTATAAATAAAAATTGTAGCAAGAAGTCTACTTTGTTCCATGTAAGAAAAAGTGGGATTCTGAATCGTTCCTTCAATCTTGAGATGTGTTGAGGAATTAAATTTGGTCACTGTACAGCTTGGTTTCAAAGCATACCTAAATGGAATTTCCTTAGTAAAACAAGAATGGAGACTTGTTCTGCTGTCATCTCAGTAAAATAGGGAACCAGAGAAGTATACGCCACTGACGAATATTGAATGGTGAATCAAAGAATTGAAAACAATGTTAAAATGTCAAAGGGTGTAACAGTGTCTGCAACGGATATGCTTATGCATTTTGTAGTAAAGTGAGTGGTCCACTCCTGAAGAAAATGCTGATTTATGTTTTCAGAGGGAATCCAAGTGATATTCTTTCAACTAGTTTGTGGTTACAGAAGTAACTTATCTAAATACTGTCTTGAAAGAAATAAAAAATGTACCAGGTATATGTTATGACTGTATCAAACAAGCATCAGAAAGTGACAGATTCTATAAATACCGGCCTGCTGGAACTACATGGAAATAAAGCAAAGGAAAACATAGACAAAACTTCAATTCATCTCTGTTGCTGTATATTAGAGAGATGACTGTGAGGTAAAGCCCATATGATCAATCCCCTTGCTTTTCACGTGTGAGATGTTCAGATGTCAGCATTGTATATGGGTTCCACTGAAGCGACGCCAGGCTATGAAGGACTTGCTTGTGGTGCGCAGCCCAGCCTCATTGCATCTTCCTCAAGGCAAGCACTTAGTGAGTGCTTGCCTCTTTTCCTGGCCATGGCCCTGGAGGAGGTCCAGGCCCAGATGATGCCACTGAAGGAGATGTGCCCTCAGCCCAGGGACGTTCAGCACGGGCTCCCCCAGCCCCTAGAGGCCTCGCTGCTGGTCACAGCAGCCCCTGCCTGGCTCCTGCCTGCCCACACCGTGGGCATCCACGGCTGCTCGGGGACATGGAGCTCAGCTGGTGCTGGTGCCGTGTGGGCTTTGCTGGTGGTACCACTGAGACACAGCTGTGAGAACTCAATTTCTTTATTTGAACAAAAAACCAGGGCTAACCTCTGCCCTGGTGGACAGGGGCTGTCCAACTTCAGTTGGGGTGGGAGAGCAGGGCCAGGGGGCTTGGGGGCAGGGGTTCTCGTTTTGGAGGCATTAGTACTGGGACGTGCTGAAGGTGAGGGTACATCCACGCCAGGGCAGCTGGGGAGAGCCGTGAAGAGCTGCAATGGCTCAGGCTCTCAGTGCTTGAGCTCTTTGGCTGGTCTTCTGAATCTTCACAGGAGCACCTGTGGAGAGACGAGTGTCTGAGGCTCCAGCTGCCGCTGGCACACAGGGCCCAGAGCTGGCGAGGCTCCCCAGCACGGCTGGAGCTGCAGGCCCAGCTTGGCCCAGCTGGACAGCTGCTCCTCAAGGCCCCGGCGAGCAGGGCATGGCTCTGGGCAGGCTCCCTGGCCAGGAGCGGGCCCCAGGCCCCAGGCGTCTGCCTTTCAAGGCCAATCTGGTCCCTGCTCTTTCTCCTCCCCACCTTGCTTTGCCTCTGCCCGCTGCTCGTGGGGCTGCTCTTGGCCTCGCAGCCTCAGTGGGAGCCAGCACTGGCTGCAGCCCCAGTGGGCTCCCCAGGAGAAGGCCCAGCAATGAAGAGGCACCGGGCAGCAGCAGAAGCCTCAGCAGAGTTATTTGGACAAGCGCTGACCATCCTCAACTCCACAGCAGCCTGACTGGGAGTGTTTCCTATCAGCAGCCCTTAAAAGAAGCTGTTTGAGGCAGAGATCAGCAAAACACTCACCGTTTCCTCTTCCAGCAATACCAGATTCCGGCACAGCATATCATCAGGAACAGTGCTCCACCAGCCACGATGGCCATGAACTTCATCAAGCACGGTGTTCCCCAGCAGAAAACTCTTCTCATGCTTTCCGAGATCTTCTCAGCACGTGTTGACGTGCTGACTGCATCTGTGGGGGCAATGAGGAGTGTGAGGCCGTGCCGTGCTCCACTGCTCAGCTGGCAGCACGGTGGATACGGCCAGGACGTTCTCTGTTTCCCCCAGAGCTGGGGCCTGCAGGCACCTTGCCACGTCCTGGCACAGGGCTGCTCACTCCCCAAAGCCCTGAGACTGCGTGCGACAATTGCTCTGTGTTATGCCGGTCTTCTCCAGGCAATATGTGTCCCACAGACATGGATAAGGAAAATGCCCAGGGTTTTGGAGCTGCTCCAGGACCCACCCTTCTCCAAACTGCTGCCCCCCCCCGCCCCCGATAATCTGGGAGACCAGGAAATTTCAGGGGATCTAAGGCCGTGCATGGCCCGTGGGGCACTTTGGGCTCCCTGTCAGCCGATGCCAAATGCCTTCGTGCAGAGGCTGGCAAGAAGCACCATCCAGGCCAGCCTGGGAACCAGCCCTGCACGGTGTGACAGCAGCAGTGCGGCAGCGAGGCTGCCATGGATCCCTTCCCTCTGTGGCGAGCATGGCGCCTCCTGATGTGCAGAGAAGGCCCCTGGCTGCTGATTCTCAGGAGAAGGCTGAGGGAAATGCACCCACCCTGATGTCTCTCCACTTCACTGAGGATTTGTTCCAGGTGTTTGGATTCCTCCAGGGACTTCCTGTTTCCTTTAGGTTTGTTCTTCCTTCTCAGGGGAGCTGAAGAGAACGTATTTCCATTTCAGATGAATGGGTGCCACAAAAGCAGTGCTCAGCCTGTGGGGTCAGCAGGAACGCACTACTCACGCCTGTGAGGGGAGCTGGGCCTGCGTGCAACATCCATCAAAGGACTCGGGAAAGTCCTCCTTGCAAGCACACCTGTCATGCAACAGCCAGAGAAGCTTCTGTCATCTCTGCTGATCTGCACGGGCAGCACTGAGCTGCAGGAGCTGTGAGGGGATTGCACAGGCCGAGGGCGCAGCTCTGTCCTGGCACCTGCAGCGATGCTCCCCTGGCCCAGCGTTGGGCTCTGAGCTGGCAGGTCCCCCAGGGGCAAAGGCCTTCACCTACCCTCCTCATCTTCCTCATCATCAGGCTTAGAAATGGATCTGAGTTGTGATTCCCGATGACCTTCATCAACAGATTGACCTACAAAGAAAGGCAGGACAGAACAGCTCCCAGCACTGCAGGAGATCCTCAGGCTGCCTGGGGCGGGCAAAGGAGCCACGCAAGGCACAGGCCTGGGCCCTTCCCATCCCTTCCCTTCCCTTCCCTTCCCTTCCCTTCCCTTCCCTTCCCTTCCCTTCCCTCTCTGCTCTTCTCCGGGGCTGCACAGAGCACATGGAAGGAGACACTGGCATTGCACATGGGAAGAGGATTGACAGCTAAATGCTCCTTCCTCCCACTGAGAGCCATCCTGGACACAAGAGTAGAAATTTCCAGGCCAAGATTTCCAGAATCCATCCAACTTCAGAGGATCTTAAGGGCAACGCCACATGAATATTGCTCTGGACACTGTTTACACTTGGACAATGATGATTGTGTTAGGAAAGAGTTGCTGAAAACTGACCTTCACCAAGCTCCGAGAACCTGAAACCACGGGTTAGCAGCGTTTGCAAATGCTGCAAGTCACGACCCCAGTCTAGAAGGAGCACAGATGGGAAGCGTTCCATGGTGTGCTGGGATCCCCTTCACCAGGGAGCTGAGCACTTCACTGCCAAGCAGCAGAGATGGCAGCTGAAGGCTCAGCAGGCCTCAGGCCCAGAGGCACAGCAATTACCTCTTGTGACTGTGCCTGGCTTCGCCTCCCTTCCTGCAGCAGAGGCTGCCAGTGAGCCACTGCTTTGTCCGGGAAACTCAGTGTTCAGCACAGTCTTTCTTTGCATCACTGCAGCAAGGAAAAGGGACAGGTGGATCAGATGGACTTGTTCTCCACTGGGGAGGTGCCATCTTCAGGAGGCAATGCTTGTTGAAGTCACGTATAAGGATCAAGAGAAAGGCCAGGTTATTGGGGCTGGCCAGGGCCTCCCTCCTCCAAACAGCTGCCCCTCCTGATGTGCTGGGAGACCAGGAAATTTCTGGGCATCTAAGGTTGTGCGTGGCCCATGGTGCAGATTGAGCTCCCTGTCAGCTGATGCCAAATGCCTTCGTGCAGAGGGGGCGAACGGGCCCTGCAGGGTGTGACAGCAGCAGTGGGGCAGCGAGGCTGCCATGGATCCCTTCCCACTATGCCCGGCACAGTGTGTCCAGATGTGCAGAGAAAGCCCCCAGCTACTGATTCTCAAGAGAAGGCTGAGGGAAATGCACCCACCACGGCGTCTCTCCACATCACTGAGGATTTCTTTCAGGCTTTTGGATCCCTTCAGGGACTTCTTTTGTCCTTCTGGTTTGCTCCTCCCTCTCGGTGGACCTTAAGAGAAAGTATGTCCATTTGAGATGAAAGGATGCCACCGAAGCAGCGCTCAGCCTGTGAGGTCAGCAGGGAGACACTACTCACCCCTGGGATGGGAGCTGGGCTTGTGTGACTCAGCCAGCAAGGGCCCATGAGGAGTCTTTTCTGCAGACACACCTGTAACTCAACAGCCACGGAAGCTTCTGTCACCTGGTTCCTGCCATTATGTCAAGGATTATTTCTTGGTGGGATGCTGAGAACATACCTGCAGGAGGCTTCAGAGGCTGAAAATCTTCATGAAGCCAAGGTGCTGGAGAAATCTTCCTAGCCCGCTCATCTAGAAGGGAGGACAGGTGAGAACCATTTCCATGGTGTGCTGGCATGCCCTTCTACAGGGAGCTGAGCACTTCAGGGGGGTGAGCGAATGCTTTGTGTCTGCACTGCCAAGCAGCAGAGATGGCAGCTGAAGGCTCAGCAGGCCTCAGGCCCAGTGGCACAGCAATTACCTGCTGTGACTGCTCCTGGCATCACCTCCCTTCCTGCAGCAGAGGCTCCCAATGAGCCACTGCTTCCTCCGGGAAATGCTTCCTTCAGGACAGTCTCTCCTTGCATCTCTGGACAAAGAAAAAGGGACAGCTGCATCCGATGGAGTTGTTTCCCAAGGGGAAGATGCCGTCTTGAGGAGGCAATGCTTGTTGAAGTCATGTCTAAGGTTCAGGAAGTCAGTCCAGCGTTGGAGCTGGGCCAGGCCCCTCCCTCCTCCAAACAGCTGCCCCTACACCTGATGGACCCCGAGACTGGGAAATTTCTGGGGATCTCAGGGTGTGCGTTGCCCGTGGTGTAGATTGGGCTCCCTGTCAGCCAATGCCAAATGCCTTCGTGCAGAGCCTGGGGAGGAGCTGCATCCAGGCCAGCCTGGGAACCAGCCCTGCACGGTGTGACAGCAGCAGTGCGGCAGCGAGGCTGCCATGGATCCCTTCCCTCTGTGCCGGGCACGGCGTGTCCAGATGTGCAGAGAAAGGCCCCAGCTGCTGATTCTCAGGGGAAGGCTGAGGGAAATGCACCCACCACGACGTCTCTCCACATCACTGAGGATTTCTTTCAGGCTTTTGGATCCCTTCAGGGACTTCTTGTGCCCTTCAGGTTTGTTCCTCCCTCTCGGCGGACCTTAAGAGAAAGGATTTCCATTTGAGATGAAAGGATGCCACCGAAGCAGCGCTCAGCCTGTGAGGTCAGCAGGGAGACACTACTCACCCCTGGGATGGGAGCTGGGCTTGTGTGACTCAACCAGCAAGGGCCCATGAGGAGTCTTTTCTGCAGACACACCTGTAACTCAACAGCCACGGAAGCTCCTGTCAACCGGTTCCTGCCAGGTTGTCACTGATGAGTCTTTTAGGAACATTTCCAACATACCTGCAGGAGGCTCCAGCTGCATGAAATGTTCAGAAAGCCAAGGTATTGGTGAAACCTTTGCAACGCGCTCATCTGGAAGAGAGGAGAGACGAGAATCACCTTCTGCCTTAGGGAAGTGGGCACTGCAAGGGGGTCGGCTAAGGCTGTGGCAGGCAGATGTGAATGGACATGGCCAAAGCTGCGGAGGGGCCTGGGGAGCTGTGGGCTGCCTCTGGTCCCTGTCCACACTGTTTGCTGGCCCTGGACGACATGCGTGGAGAGGAAAGCGGGGCAGCCCAAGGCCCCTGTGGGCTCTCTCCCTCTCCCAGAGGAAAGCCTCCCTAAAGCCCTATGGAAAACCATCCCCAACGCTTCCTGGGGAGAAGGGAGCGCTGTGCCAGGAAAGGGGATCCGTCGGCTCACCTGCTCCCTTCGCTCGCCGTGCAGCTGCCTGGGCAGCCCTGGCAGTCAGGGCCAGTGCCAGGAGGAGCAGGAGGAAGAGGCGCAGAGCAAGGGCCATGGTGCCTTGCCCTGTGCCAGTCGTGCAGCTCTTGCTGCCACCGCTGTCCTCACGCCGCTGTCGCAATGTCAGCACCGCTGCTGCCGCCGCAACAGTTGTGGGCAAGGACTGACTGCTTGGTGGTTGTGGTGCTGTGCAAGCACAGGGCTCTGGGTCCTCTGTGACCTCAGAGCCTGCTGTGACGTCAAGGCTGGGCCAGGATTTTGTGAGAATGGATCTCAAGAGCTGCCCTTCCAGTGAGGAGAGTAGGTGTCTGCAGGCAGCTGCATGCAATCTGTATTTTGTTTCCCAAGACCAGAGTTATCTGACATTGGCCAAGTGAGATATTTCATGGTTCTACCTGCAATAGCAATGTCAAGTCCAAAATTCAACTCGCATTGCTGATTCCCACTGTTGCAGGCAGCACCAGCCCCATGCCAAGAGTGACTCCGTGCCGTGCACTCTGCTGGCCTTTGGCCCATATTTAAAAAGTGAAGGACTTGATGTCCTAAGTTTTAAAAGGAATGCAACACTGGCCATCAGCATAGCTGCATGCTTTAGAGGAGACCCAAACCCACTGCACACCTTATGGGTGTCCTCAGCCACCCCAAAATCCCCCTGTGTGCCTCACGAGAGACCCCAGAGCCCTGCTTAACTTCGAGGTGTCCCTCGGCCCCTGCACACCTTTGGAGTTAGCCTAAATGAGGGGAAAAAACTGATCGTTGGGCTAAGATTTTACATTGTGGAAAGTATCATGTGGCACAGCAGCTCCACTGGGATTGTGTCTTGTTGGTTGACTTGGGGATTGAAGAAGAATGGCTTCTGTCTTCATACGACATAAAAGGAAGAGGTGTGGATGAAAGGACTTGAAGAGCGTTGGTGTTTAAAAGAAGGAAGCCAAGAGGATACAAGATTTGAACTTGGAGACAAAAGTAACTTATGTTGCCTTAAGTGCTTCTTTTAAAAAGCTTCAGTAGAAAAGAGTTCGGCAATGGTGGAATTTTCAACCTCTCTTCATTTGAAGGAATAATTCTCATCATTTGAAGCATTTGTTCCCTTTCTTTACCTCCCACTCTCTTAGGTGTGGACTTGGAGCATAAACTGACCTAGCAGTGTTGGCACCTTGCATTTGTTTATGCAGGTCATAGGAAGAGTGAGCTGCATTAGTACCAGCATTTAGATGGAAGGTGCACAGTATTCCTAAGTCATAGAATGCCTGCTCTCTCATAGTTACCTTGGCCTCTAAATTGTTTTGCGTATTTTTGGTGGGGGTCTTTTTTCCGGGTTTATTTTTTGTGTGTGTGTGTTGTTTTATGACTAGCTATAAATAAAAATTGTAGCAAGAAGTCTACTTTATTCCATGTAAGAAAAGGTGGGATTCTGAATCGTTCCTTCAATCTTGAGATGTGTTGAGGAATTAAATTTAGTCACTGTACAGCTTGGTTTCAAAGCATACCTAAATGGAATTTCCTTAGTAAAACAAGAATGGAGACTTGTTCCGCTGTGATCTCAGTAAAATAGGGAACCAGAGAAGTATACGCCACTGACGAATATTGAATGGTGAATCAAAGAATTGAAAACAGTGTTAAAATGTCAAAGAGTGTAACAGTGTCTGCAACGGATATGCTTATGCATTTTGGAGTAAAGTGAGTGGTCCACTCCTGAAGGAAATGCTGATTTATGTTTTCAGAGGGAATCCAAGTGATATTCTTTCAACTAGTTTGTGGTTACAGAAGTAACTTATCTAAATACTGTCTTGAAAGAAATAAAAAATGTACCAGGTATATGTTATGACTGTATCAAACAAGCATCAGAAAGTGACAGATTCTATAAATACCGGCCTGCTGGAACTACATGGAAATAAAGCAAAGGAAAACATAGACAAAACTTCAATTCATCTCTGTTGCTGTACATTAGAGAGATGACTGTGAGGTAAAGCCCATATGATCAATCCCCTTGCTTTTCACGTGTGAGATGTTCAGATGTCAGCATTGTATATGGGTTCCACTGAAGCGACGCCAGGCTATGAAGGACTTGCTTGTGGTGCGCAGCCCAGCCTCATTGCATCTTCCTCAAGGCAAGCACTTAGTGAGTGCTTGCCTCTTTTCCTGGCCATGGCCCTGGAGGAGGTCCAGGCCCAGATGATGCCACTGAAGGAGATGTGCGCTCAGCCCAGGGACGTTCAGCATGGGCTCCCCCAGCCCCTAGAGGCCTCGCTGCTGGTCACAGCAGCCCCTGCCTGGCTCCTGCCTGCCCACACCGTGGGCATCCACGGCTGCTCGGGGACATGGAGCTCAGCTGGTGCTGGTGCCGTGTGGGCTTTGCTGGTGGTACCACTGAGACACAGCTGTGAGAACTCAATTTCTTTATTTGAACAAAAAACCAGGGCTAACCTCTGCCCTGGTGGACAGGGGCTGTCCAACTTCAGTGGGGGTGGGAGAGCAGGGCCAGGGGGCTTGGGGGCGGGGGTTCTCATTTTGGAGGCATGAGTACTGGGATGTGCTGAAGATGGGGGTACATCCACGCCAGGGCAGCTGGGGAGAGCCGTGAAGAGCTGCAATGGCTCAAGCTCTCAGTGCTTGAGCTCTTCGGCTGGTCTTCTGAATCTTCACAGGAGCACCTGTGGAGAGACGAGTGTCTGAGGCTCCAGCTGCCGCTGGCACACAGGGCCCAGAGCTGGCGAGGCTCCCCAGCACGGCTGGAGCTGCAGGCCCAGCTTGGCCCAGCTGGACAGCTGCTCCTCAAGGCCCCGGCGAGCAGGGCATGGCTCTGGGCAGGCTCCCTGGCCAGGAGCGGGCCCCAGAGCGCGTCTGCCTTTCAAGGCCAATCTGGTCCCTGCTCTTTCTCCTCCCCACCTTGCTTTGCCTCTGCCCGCTGCTCGTGGGGCTGCTCTTGGCCTCGCAGCCTCAGTGGGAGCCAGCATTGGCTGCAGCCCCAGTGGGCTCCCCAGGAGAAGGCCCAGCAATGAAGAGGCACCGGGCAGCAGCAGAAGCCTCAGCAGAGTTATTTGGACAAGCGCTGACCATCCTCAACTCCACAGCAGCCTGACTGGGAGTGTTTCCTATCAGCAGCCCTTAAAAGAAGCTGTTTGAGGCAGAGATCAGCAAAACACTCACCGTTTCCTCTTCCAGCAATACCAGATTCCGGCACAGCATATCATCAGGAACAGTGCTCCACCAGCCACGATGGCCATGAACTTCATCAAGCACGGTGTTCCCCAGCAGAAAACTCTTCTCATGCTTTCCGAGGTCTTCTCAGCACGTGTTGACGTGCTGACTGCGTCTGTGGGGGCAATGAGGAGTGTGAGGCCGTGCCGTGCTCCACTGCTCAGCTGGCAGCACGGTGGATACGGCCAGGACGTTCTCTGTTTCCCCCAGAGCTGGGGCCTGCAGGCACCTTGCCACGTCCTGGCACAGGGCTGCTCACTCCCCAAAGCCCTGAGACTGCGTGCGACAATTGCTCTGTGTTATGCCGGTCTTCTCCAGGCAATATGTGTCCCACAGACATGGATAAGGAAAATGCCCAGGGTTTTGGAGCTGCTCCAGGACCCACCCTTCTCCAAACTGCTGCCCCCCCCCCCCCCCGCCCCCGATAATCTGGGAGACCAGGAAATTTCAGGGGATCTAAGGCCGTGCATGGCCCGTGGGGCACTTTGGGCTCCCTGTCAGCCGATGCCAAATGCCTTCGTGCAGAGGCTGGCAAGAAGCACCATCCAGGCCAGCCTGGGAACCAGCCCTGCACGGTGTGACAGCAGCAGTGCGGCAGCGAGGCTGCCATGGATCCCTTCCCTCTGTGGCGAGCATGGCGCCTCCTGATGTGCAGAGAAGGCCCCTGGCTGCTGATTCTCAGGAGAAGGCTGAGGGAAATGCACCCACCCTGATGTCTCTCCACTTCACTGAGGATTTGTTCCAGGTGTTTGGATTCCTCCAGGGACTTCCTGTTTCCTTTAGGTTTGTTCTTCCTTCTCAGGGGAGCTGAAGAGAACGTATTTCCATTTCAGATGAATGGGTGCCACAAAAGCAGTGCTCAGCCTGTGGGGTCAGCAGGAACGCACTACTCACGCCTGTGAGGGGAGCTGGGCCTGCGTGCAACATCCATCAAAGGACTCGGGAAAGTCCTCCTTGCAAGCACACCTGTCATGCAACAGCCAGAGAAGCTTCTGTCATCTCTGCTGATCTGCACGGGCAGCACTGAGCTGCAGGAGCTGTGAGGGGATTGCACAGGCCGAGGGCGCAGCTCTGTCCTGGCACCTGCAGCGATGCTCCCCTGGCCCAGCTTTGGGCTCTGAGCTGGCAGGTCCCCCAGGGGCAAAGGCCTTCACCTACCCTCCTCTTCTTCCTCATCATCAGGCTTAGAAATGGATCTGAGTTGTGATTCCCGATGACCTTCATCAACAGATTGACCTACAAGGAAAGGCAGGACAGAACAGCTCCCAGCACTGCAGGAGATCCTCAGGCTGCCTGGGGCGGGCAAAGGAGCCACGCAAGGCACAGGCCTGGGCCCTTCCCATCCCATCCCTTCCCTTCCCTTCCCTTCCCTTCCCTTCCCTTCCCTTCCCTCCCCTTCCCTCTCTGCTCTTCTCCGGGGCTGCACAGAGCACATGGAAGGAGACACTGGCATTGCACATGGGAAGAGGATTGACAGCTAAATGCTCCTTCCTCCCACTGAGAGCCATCCTGGACACAAGAGTAGAAATTTCCAGGCCAAGATTTCCAGAATCCATCCAACTTCAGAGGATCTTAAGGGCAACGCCACATGAATATTGCTCTGGACACTGTTTACACTTGGACAATGATGATTGTGTTAGGAAAGAGTTGCTGAAAACTGACCTTCACCAAGCTCCGAGAACCTGAAACCACGGGTTAGCAGCGTTTGCAAATGCTGCAAGTCACGACCCCAGTCTAGAAGGAGCACAGATGGGAAGCGTTCCATGGTGTGCTGGGATCCCCTTCACCAGGGAGCTGAGCACTTCACTGCCAAGCAGCAGAGATGGCAGCTGAAGGCTCAGCAGGCCTCAGGCCCAGAGGCACAGCAATTACCTCTTGTGACTGTGCCTGGCTTCGCCTCCCTTCCTGCAGCAGAGGCTGCCAGTGAGCCACTGCTTTGTCCGGGAAACTCAGTGTTCAGCACAGTCTTTCTTTGCATCACTGCAGCAAGGAAAAGGGACAGGTGGATCAGATGGACTTGTTCTCCACTGGGGAGGTGCCATCTTCAGGAGGCAATGCTTGTTGAAGTCACGTATAAGGATCAGGAGGAAGGCCAGGCTATTGGGGCTGGCCAGGGCCTCCCTCCTCCAAACAGCTGCCCCTCCTGATGTGCTGGGAGACCAGGAAATTTCTGGGCATCTAAGGTTGTGCGTGGCCCATGGTGCAGATTGGGCTCCCTGTCAGCTGATGCCAAATGCCTTCCTACAGAGGGTGCGAACGGGCCCTGCAGGGTGTGACAGCAGCAGTGGGGCAGCGAGGCTGCCATGGATCCCTTCCCACTATGCCCGGCACAGTGTGTCCAGATGTGCAGAGAAAGCCCCCAGCTACTGATTCTCAAGAGAAGGCTGAGGGAAATGCACCCACCACGGCGTCTCTCCACATCACTGAGGATTTCTTTCAGGCTTTTGGATCCCTTCAGGGACTTCTTTTGTCCTTCTGGTTTGCTCCTCCATTGTGGCGGACCTTAAGAGAAAGTATTTCCATTTCAGATGAAAGGATGTCACCAAAGCAGCGCTCAGCCTGTGAGGTCAGCAGGGAGACACTACTCACCCCTGGGATGGGAGCTGGGCTTGTGTGACTCAGCCAGCAAGGGCCCATGAGGAGTCTTTTCTGCAGACACACCTGTAACTCAACGGCCACGGAAGCTTCTGTCACCTGCTTCCTGCCATTATGTCAAGGATTATTTCTTGGTGGGATGCTGAGAACATACCTGCAGGAGGCTTCAGAGGCTGAAAATCTTCATGAAGCCAAGGTGCTGGAGAAATCTTCCTAGCCCGCTCATCTAGAAGGGAGGACAGGTGAGAACCATTTCCATGGTGTGCTGGCATGCCCTTCTACAGGGAGCTGAGCACTTCAGGGGGGTGAGCGAATGCTTTGTGTCTGCACTGCCAAGCAGCAGAGATGGCAGCTGAAGGCTCAGCAGGCCTCAGGCCCAGTGGCACAGCAATTACCTGCTGTGACTGCTCCTGGCATCACCTCCCTTCCTGCAGCAGAGGCTCCCAATGAGCCACTGCTTCCTCCGGGAAATGCTTCCTTCAGGACAGTCTCTCCTTGCATCTCTGGACAAAGGAAAAGGGACAGCTGCATCCGATGGAGTTGTTTCCCAAGGGGAAGATGCCATCTTGAGGAGGCAATGCTTGTTGAAGTCATGTCTAAGGTTCAGGAAGTCAGTCCAGCGTTGGAGCTGGGCCAGGCCCCTCCCTCCTCCAAACAGCTGCCCCTACACCTGATGGACCCCGAGACTGGGAAATTTCTGGGGATCTCAGGGTGTGCATTGCCCGTGGTGTAGATTGGGCTCCCTGTCAGCCAATGCCAAATGCCTTCGTGCAGAGCCTGGGGAGGAGCTGCATCCAGGCCAGCCTGGGAACCAGCCCTGCACGGTGTGACAGCAGCAGTGCGACAGCGAGGCTGCCATGGATCCCTTCCCTCTGTGCCGGGCACGGCGTGTCCAGATGTGCAGAGAAAGGCCCCAGCTGCTGATTCTCAGGGGAAGGCTGAGGGAAATGCACCCACCACGACGTCTCTCCACATCACTGAGGATTTCTTTCAGGCTTTTGGATCCCTTCAGGGACTTCTTGTGCCCTTCAGGTTTGTTCCTCCCTCTCGGCGGACCTTAAGAGAAAGTATTTCCATTTCAGATGAAAGGATGCCACCGAAGCAGCGCTCAGCCTGTGAGGTCAGCAGGGAGACACTACTCACCCCTGGGATGGGAGCTGGGCTTGTGCGACTCAACCAGCAAGGGCCCCTGAGGAGTCTTTTCTGCAGACACACCTGTAACTCAACGGCCACGGAAGCTCCTGTCACCCGGTTCCTGCCAGGTTGTCACTGATGAGTCTTTTAGGAACATTTCCAACATACCTGCAGGAGGCTCCAGATGCATGAAATGTTCCAAAAGCCAAGGTGTTGGTGAAACCTTTGCAACGCGCTCATCTGGAAGGGAGGAGAGACGAGAATCACCTTCTGCCTTAGGGAAGTGGGCACTGCAAGGGGGTCGGCTAAGGCTGTGGGAGGCAGATGTGAATGGACATGGCCAAAGCTGCGGAGGGGCCTGGGGAGCTGTGGGCTGCCTCTGGTCCCTGTCCACACTGTTTGCTGGCCCTGGACGACATGCGTGGAGAGGAAAGCGGGGCAGCCCAAGGCCCCTGTGGGCTCTCTCCCTCTCCCAGAGGAAAGCCTCCCTAAAGCCCTATGGAAAACCATCCCCAACGCTTCCTGGGGAGAAGGGAGCGCTGTGCCAGGAAAGGGGATCCGTCGGCTCACCTGCTCCCTTCGCTCGCCGTGCAGCTGCCTGGGCAGCCCTGTCAGTCAGGGCCAGTGCCAGGAGGAGCAGGAGGAAGAGGCGCAGAGCAAGGGCCATGGTGCCTTGCCCTGTGCCAGTCGTGCAGCTCTTGCTGCCACCGCTGTCCTCACGCCGCTGTCGCAATGTCAGCACCGCTGCTGCCGCCGCAACAGTTGTGGGCAAGGACTGACTGCTTGGTGGTTGTGGTGCTGTGCAAGCACAGGGCTCTGGGTCCTCTGTGACCTCAGAGCCTGCTGTGACGTCAAGGCTGGGCCAGGATTTTGTGAGAATGGATCTCAAGAGCTGCCCTTCCAGTGAGGAGAGTAGGTGTCTGCAGGCAGCTGCATGCAATCTCTATTTTGTTTCCCAAGACCAGAGTTATCTGACATTGGCCAAGTGAGATATTTCATGGTTCTACCTGCAATAGCAATGTCAAGTCCAAAATTCAACTCGCATTGCTGATTCCCACTGTTGCAGGCAGCACCAGCCCCATGCCAAGAGTGACTCCGTGCCGTGCACTCTGCTGGCCTTTGGCCCATATTTAAAAAGTGAAGGACTTGATGTCCTAAGTTTTAAAAGGAATGCAACACTGGCCATCAGCATAGCTGCATGCTTTAGAGGAGACCCAAACCCACTGCACACCTTATGGGTGTCCTCAGCCACCCCAAAATCCCCCTGTGTGCCTCACGAGAGACCCCAGAGCCCTGCTTAACTTCGAGGTGTCCCTCGGCCCCTGCACACCTTTGGAGTTAGCCTAAATGAGGGGAAAAAACTGATCGTTGGGCTAAGATTTTACATTGTGGAAAGTATCATGTGGCACAGCAGCTCCACTGGGATTGTGTCTTGTTGGTTGACTTGGGGATTGAAGAAGAATGGCTTCTGTCTTCATACGACATAAAAGGAAGAGGTGTGGATGAAAGGACTTGAAGAGCGTTGGTGTTTAAAAGAAGGAAGCCAAGAGGATACAAGATTTGAACTTGGAGACAAAAGTAACTTATGTTGCCTTAAGTGCTTCTTTTAAAAAGCTTCAGTAGAAAAGAGTTCGGCAATGGTGGAATTTTCAACCTCTCTTCATTTGAAGGAATAATTCTCATCATTTGAAGCATTTGTTCCCTTTCTTTACCTCCCACTCTCTTAGGTGTGGACTTGGAGCATAAACTGACCTAGCAGTGTTGGCACCTTGCATTTGTTTATGCAGGTCATAGGAAGAGTGAGCTGCATTAGTACCAGCATTTAGATGGAAGGTGCACAGTATTCCTAAGTCATAGAATGCCTGCTCTCTCATAGTTACCTTGGCCTCTAAATTGTTTTGCGTATTTTTGGTGGGGGTCTTTTTTCCGGGTTTATTTTTTGTGTGTGTGTGTTGTTTTATGACTAGCTATAAATAAAAATTGTAGCAAGAAGTCTACTTTATTCCATGTAAGAAAAGGTGGGATTCTGAATCGTTCCTTCAATCTTGAGATGTGTTGAGGAATTAAATTTAGTCACTGTACAGCTTGGTTTCAAAGCATACCTAAATGGAATTTCCTTAGTAAAACAAGAATGGAGACTTGTTCCGCTGTGATCTCAGTAAAATAGGGAACCAGAGAAGTATACGCCACTGACGAATATTGAATGGTGAATCAAAGAATTGAAAACAGTGTTAAAATGTCAAAGAGTGTAACAGTGTCTGCAACGGATATGCTTATGCATTTTGGAGTAAAGTGAGTGGTCCACTCCTGAAGGAAATGCTGATTTATGTTTTCAGAGGGAATCCAAGTGATATTCTTTCAACTAGTTTGTGGTTACAGAAGTAACTTATCTAAATACTGTCTTGAAAGAAATAAAAAATGTACCAGGTATATGTTATGACTGTATCAAACAAGCATCAGAAAGTGACAGATTCTATAAATACCGGCCTGCTGGAACTACATGGAAATAAAGCAAAGGAAAACATAGACAAAACTTCAATTCATCTCTGTTGCTGTACATTAGAGAGATGACTGTGAGGTAAAGCCCATATGATCAATCCCCTTGCTTTTCACGTGTGAGATGTTCAGATGTCAGCATTGTATATGGGTTCCACTGAAGCGACGCCAGGCTATGAAGGACTTGCTTGTGGTGCGCAGCCCAGCCTCATTGCATCTTCCTCAAGGCAAGCACTTAGTGAGTGCTTGCCTCTTTTCCTGGCCATGGCCCTGGAGGAGGTCCAGGCCCAGATGATGCCACTGAAGGAGATGTGCGCTCAGCCCAGGGACGTTCAGCATGGGCTCCCCCAGCCCCTAGAGGCCTCGCTGCTGGTCACAGCAGCCCCTGCCTGGCTCCTGCCTGCCCACACCGTGGGCATCCACGGCTGCTCGGGGACATGGAGCTCAGCTGGTGCTGGTGCCGTGTGGGCTTTGCTGGTGGTACCACTGAGACACAGCTGTGAGAACTCAATTTCTTTATTTGAACAAAAAACCAGGGCTAACCTCTGCCCTGGTGGACAGGGGCTGTCCAACTTCAGTGGGGGTGGGAGAGCAGGGCCAGGGGGCTTGGGGGCAGGGGTTCTCGTTTTGGAGGCATGAGTACTGGGATGTGCTGAAGATGGGGGTACATCCACGCCAGGGCAGCTGGGGAGAGCCGTGAAGAGCTGCAATGGCTCAAGCTCTCAGTGCTTGAGCTCTTCGGCTGGTCTTCTGAATCTTCACAGGAGCACCTGTGGAGAGAGGAGTGTCTGAGGCTCCAGCTGCCGCTGGCACACAGGGCCCAGAGCTGGCGAGGCTCCCCAGCACGGCTGGAGCTGCAGGCCCAGCTTGGCCCAGCTGGACAGCTGCTCCTCAAGGCCCCGGCGAGCAGGGCATGGCTCTGGGCAGGCTCCCTGGCCAGGAGCGGGCCCCAGAGCGCGTCTGCCTTTCAAGGCCAATCTGGTCCCTGCTCTTTCTCCTCCCCACCTTGCTTTGCCTCTGCCCGCTGCTCGTGGGGCTGCTCTTGGCCTCGCAGCCTCAGTGGGAGCCAGCATTGGCTGCAGCCCCAGTGGGCTCCCCAGGAGAAGGCCCAGCAATGAAGAGGCACCGGGCAGCAGCAGAAGCCTCAGCAGAGTTATTTGGACAAGCGCTGACCATCCTCAACTCCACAGCAGCCTGACTGGGAGTGTTTCCTATCAGCAGCCCTTAAAAGAAGCTGTTTGAGGCAGAGATCAGCAAAACACTCACCGTTTCCTCTTCCAGCAATACCAGATTCCGGCACAGCATATCATCAGGAACAGTGCTCCACCAGCCACGATGGCCATGAACTTCATCAAGCACGGTGTTCCCCAGCAGAAAACTCTTCTCATGCTTTCCGAGGTCTTCTCAGCACGTGTTGACGTGCTGACTGCGTCTGTGGGGGCAATGAGGAGTGTGAGGCCGTGCCGTGCTCCACTGCTCAGCTGGCAGCACGGTGGATACGGCCAGGACGTTCTCTGTTTCCCCCAGAGCTGGGGCCTGCAGGCACCTTGCCACGTCCTGGCACAGGGCTGCTCACTCCCCAAAGCCCTGAGACTGCGTGCGACAATTGCTCTGTGTTATGCCGGTCTTCTCCAGGCAATATGTGTCCCACAGACATGGATAAGGAAAATGCCCAGGGTTTTGGAGCTGCTCCAGGACCCACCCTTCTCCAAACTGCTGCCCCCCCCCCGCCCCCGATAATCTGGGAGACCAGGAAATTTCAGGGGATCTAAGGCCGTGCATGGCCCGTGGGGCACTTTGGGCTCCCTGTCAGCCGATGCCAAATGCCTTCGTGCAGAGGCTGGCAAGAAGCACCATCCAGGCCAGCCTGGGAACCAGCCCTGCACGGTGTGACAGCAGCAGTGCGGCAGCGAGGCTGCCATGGATCCCTTCCCTCTGTGGCGAGCATGGCGCCTCCTGATGTGCAGAGAAGGCCCCTGGCTGCTGATTCTCAGGAGAAGGCTGAGGGAAATGCACCCACCCTGATGTCTCTCCACTTCACTGAGGATTTGTTCCAGGTGTTTGGATTCCTCCAGGGACTTCCTGTTTCCTTTAGGTTTGTTCTTCCTTCTCAGGGGAGCTGAAGAGAACGTATTTCCATTTCAGATGAATGGGTGCCACAAAAGCAGTGCTCAGCCTGTGGGGTCAGCAGGAACGCACTACTCACGCCTGTGAGGGGAGCTGGGCCTGCGTGCAACATCCATCAAAGGACTCGGGAAAGTCCTCCTTGCAAGCACACCTGTCATGCAACAGCCAGAGAAGCTTCTGTCACCTCTGCTGATCTGCACGGGCAGCACTGAGCTGCAGGAGCTGTGAGGGGATTGCACAGGCCGAGGGCGCAGCTCTGTCCTGGCACCTGCAGCGATGCTCCTCTGGCCCAGCTTTGGGCTCTGAGCTGGCAGGTCCCCCAGGGGCAAAGGCCTTCACCTACCCTCCTCATCTTCCTCATCATCAGGCTTAGAAATGGATCTGAGTTGTGATTCCCGATGACCTTCATCAACAGATTGATCTACAAAGAAAGGCAGGACAGAACAGCTCCCAGCACTGCAGGAGATCCTCAGGCTGCCTGGGGCGGGCAAAGGAGCCACGCAAGGCACAGGCCTGGGCCCTTCCCATCCCTTCCCTTCCCTTCCCTTCCCTTCCCTTCCCTTCCCTTCCCTTCCCTTCCCTTCCCTCTCTGCTCTTCTCCGGGGCTGCACAGAGCACATGGAAGGAGACACTGGCATTGCACATGGGAAGAGGATTGACAGCTAAATGCTCCTTCCTCCCACTGAGAGCCATCCTGGACACAAGAGTAGAAATTTCCAGGCCAAGATTTCCAGAATCCATCCAACTTCAGAGGATCTTAAGGGCAACGCCACATGAATATTGCTCTGGACACTGTTTACACTTGGACAATGATGATTGTGTTAGGAAAGAGTTGCTGAAAACTGACCTTCACCAAGCTCCGAGAACCTGAAACCACGGGTTAGCAGCGTTTGCAAATGCTGCAAGTCATGACCCCAGTCTAGAAGGAGCACAGATGGGAAGCGTTCCATGGTGTGCTGGGATCCCCTTCACCAGGGAGCTGAGCACTTCACTGCCAAGCAGCAGAGATGGCAGCTGAAGGCTCAGCAGGCCTCAGGCCCAGAGGCACAGCAATTACCTCTTGTGACTGTGCCTGGCTTCGCCTCCCTTCCTGCAGCAGAGGCTGCCAGTGAGCCACTGCTTTGTCCGGGAAACTCAGTGTTCAGCACAGTCTTTCTTTGCATCACTGCAGCAAGGAAAAGGGACAGGTGGATCAGATGGACTTGTTCTCCACTGGGGAGGTGCCATCTTCAGGAGGCAATGCTTGTTGAAGTCACGTATAAGGATCAGGAGGAAGGCCAGGCTATTGGGGCTGGCCAGGGCCTCCCTCCTCCAAACAGCTGCCCCTCCTGATGTGCTGGGAGACCAGGAAATTTCTGGGCATCTAAGGTTGTGCGTGGCCCATGGTGCAGATTGGGCTCCCTGTCAGCTGATGCCAAATGCCTTCCTACAGAGGGTGCGAACGGGCCCTGCAGGGTGTGACAGCAGCAGTGGGGCAGCGAGGCTGCCATGGATCCCTTCCCACTATGCCCGGCACAGTGTGTCCAGATGTGCAGAGAAAGCCCCCAGCTACTGATTCTCAAGAGAAGGCTGAGGGAAATGCACCCACCACGGCGTCTCTCCACATCACTGAGGATTTCTTTCAGGTTTTTGGATCCCTTCAGGGACTTCTTTTGTCCTTCTGGTTTGCTCCTCCATTGTGGCGGACCTTAAGAGAAAGTATTTCCATTTCAGATGAAAGGATGTCACCAAAGCAGCGCTCAGCCTGTGAGGTCAGCAGGGAGACACTACTCACCCCTGGGATGGGAGCTGGGCTTGTGTGACTCAGCCAGCAAGGGCCCATGAGGAGTCTTTTCTGCAGACACACCTGTAACTCAACAGCCACGGAAGCTTCTGTCACCTGGTTCCTGCCATTATGTCAAGGATTATTTCTTGGTGGGATGCTGAGAACATACCTGCAGGAGGCTTCAGAGGCTGAAAATCTTCATGAAGCCAAGGTGCTGGAGAAATCTTCCTAGCCCGCTCATCTAGAAGGGAGGACAGGTGAGAACCATTTCCATGGTGTGCTGGCATGCCCTTCTACAGGGAGCTGAGCACTTCAGGGGGGTGAGCGAATGCTTTGTGTCTGCACTGCCAAGCAGCAGAGATGGCAGCTGAAGGCTCAGCAGGCCTCAGGCCCAGTGGCACAGCAATTACCTGCTGTGACTGCTCCTGGCATCACCTCCCTTCCTGCAGCAGAGGCTCCCAATGAGCCACTGCTTCCTCCGGGAAATGCTTCCTTCAGGACAGTCTCTCCTTGCATCTCTGGACAAAGGAAAAGGGACAGCTGCATCCGATGGAGTTGTTTCCCAAGGGGAAGATGCCATCTTGAGGAGGCAATGCTTGTTGAAGTCATGTCTAAGGTTCAGGAAGTCAGTCCAGCGTTGGAGCTGGGCCAGGCCCCTCCCTCCTCCAAACAGCTGCCCCTACACCTGATGGACCCCGAGACTGGGAAATTTCTGGGGATCTCAGGGTGTGCATTGCCCGTGGTGTAGATTGGGCTCCCTGTCAGCCAATGCCAAATGCCTTCGTGCAGAGCCTGGGGAGGAGCTGCATCCAGGCCAGCCTGGGAACCAGCCCTGCACGGTGTGACAGCAGCAGTGCGACAGCGAGGCTGCCATGGATCCCTTCCCTCTGTGCCGGGCACGGCGTGTCCAGATGTGCAGAGAAAGGCCCCAGCTGCTGATTCTCAGGGGAAGGCTGAGGGAAATGCACCCACCACGACGTCTCTCCACATCACTGAGGATTTCTTTCAGGCTTTTGGATCCCTTCAGGGACTTCTTGTGCCCTTCAGGTTTGTTCCTCCCTCTCGGCGGACCTTAAGAGAAAGTATTTCCATTTCAGATGAAAGGATGCCACCGAAGCAGCGCTCAGCCTGTGAGGTCAGCAGGGAGACACTACTCACCCCTGGGATGGGAGCTGGGCTTGTGCGACTCAACCAGCAAGGGCCCCTGAGGAGTCTTTTCTGCAGACACACCTGTAACTCAACGGCCACGGAAGCTCCTGTCACCCGGTTCCTGCCAGGTTGTCACTGATGAGTCTTTTAGGAACATTTCCAACATACCTGCAGGAGGCTCCAGATGCATGAAATGTTCCAAAAGCCAAGGTGTTGGTGAAACCTTTGCAACGCGCTCATCTGGAAGGGAGGAGAGACGAGAATCACCTTCTGCCTTAGGGAAGTGGGCACTGCAAGGGGGTCGGCTAAGGCTGTGGGAGGCAGATGTGAATGGACATGGCCAAAGCTGCGGAGGGGCCTGGGGAGCTGTGGGCTGCCTCTGGTCCCTGTCCACACTGTTTGCTGGCCCTGGACGACATGCGTGGAGAGGAAAGCGGGGCAGCCCAAGGCCCCTGTGGGCTCTCTCCCTCTCCCAGAGGAAAGCCTCCCTAAAGCCCTATGGAAAACCATCCCCAACGCTTCCTGGGGAGAAGGGAGCGCTGTGCCAGGAAAGGGGATCCGTCGGCTCACCTGCTCCCTTCGCTCGCCGTGCAGCTGCCTGGGCAGCCCTGTCAGTCAGGGCCAGTGCCAGGAGGAGCAGGAGGAAGAGGCGCAGAGCAAGGGCCATGGTGCCTTGCCCTGTGCCAGTCGTGCAGCTCTTGCTGCCACCGCTGTCCTCACGCCGCTGTCGCAATGTCAGCACCGCTGCTGCCGCCGCAACAGTTGTGGGCAAGGACTGACTGCTTGGTGGTTGTGGTGCTGTGCAAGCACAGGGCTCTGGGTCCTCTGTGACCTCAGAGCCTGCTGTGACGTCAAGGCTGGGCCAGGATTTTGTGAGAATGGATCTCAAGAGCTGCCCTTCCAGTGAGGAGAGTAGGTGTCTGCAGGCAGCTGCATGCAATCTCTATTTTGTTTCCCAAGACCAGAGTTATCTGACATTGGCCAAGTGAGATATTTCATGGTTCTACCTGCAATAGCAATGTCAAGTCCAAAATTCAACTCGCATTGCTGATTCCCACTGTTGCAGGCAGCACCAGCCCCATGCCAAGAGTGACTCCGTGCCGTGCACTCTGCTGGCCTTTGGCCCATATTTAAAAAGTGAAGGACTTGATGTCCTAAGTTTTAAAAGGAATGCAACACTGGCCATCAGCATAGCTGCATGCTTTAGAGGAGACCCAAACCCACTGCACACCTTATGGGTGTCCTCAGCCACCCCAAAATCCCCCTGTGTGCCTCACGAGAGACCCCAGAGCCCTGCTTAACTTCGAGGTGTCCCTCGGCCCCTGCACACCTTTGGAGTTAGCCTAAATGAGGGGAAAAAACTGATCGTTGGGCTAAGATTTTACATTGTGGAAAGTATCATGTGGCACAGCAGCTCCACTGGGATTGTGTCTTGTTGGTTGACTTGGGGATTGAAGAAGAATGGCTTCTGTCTTCATACGACATAAAAGGAAGAGGTGTGGATGAAAGGACTTGAAGAGCGTTGGTGTTTAAAAGAAGGAAGCCAAGAGGATACAAGATTTGAACTTGGAGACAAAAGTAACTTATGTTGCCTTAAGTGCTTCTTTTAAAAAGCTTCAGTAGAAAAGAGTTCGGCAATGGTGGAATTTTCAACCTCTCTTCATTTGAAGGAATAATTCTCATCATTTGAAGCATTTGTTCCCTTTCTTTACCTCCCACTCTCTTAGGTGTGGACTTGGAGCATAAACTGACCTAGCAGTGTTGGCACCTTGCATTTGTTTATGCAGGTCATAGGAAGAGTGAGCTGCATTAGTACCAGCATTTAGATGGAAGGTGCACAGTATTCCTAAGTCATAGAATGCCTGCTCTCTCATAGTTACCTTGGCCTCTAAATTGTTTTGCGTATTTTTGGTGGGGGTCTTTTTTCCGGGTTTATTTTTTGTGTGTGTGTGTTGTTTTATGACTAGCTATAAATAAAAATTGTAGCAAGAAGTCTACTTTATTCCATGTAAGAAAAGGTGGGATTCTGAATCGTTCCTTCAATCTTGAGATGTGTTGAGGAATTAAATTTAGTCACTGTACAGCTTGGTTTCAAAGCATACCTAAATGGAATTTCCTTAGTAAAACAAGAATGGAGACTTGTTCCGCTGTCATCTCAGTAAAATAGGGAACCAGAGAAGTATACGCCACTGACGAATATTGAATGGTGAATCAAAGAATTGAAAACAGTGTTAAAATGTCAAAGAGTGTAACAGTGTCTGCAACGGATATGCTTATGCATTTTGGAGTAAAGTGAGTGGTCCACTCCTGAAGGAAATGCTGATTTATGTTTTCAGAGGGAATCCAAGTGATATTCTTTCAACTAGTTTGTGGTTACAGAAGTAACTTATCTAAATACTGTCTTGAAAGAAATAAAAAATGTACCAGGTATATGTTATGACTGTATCAAACAAGCATCAGAAAGTGACAGATTCTATAAATACCGGCCTGCTGGAACTACATGGAAATAAAGCAAAGGAAAACATAGACAAAACTTCAATTCATCTCTGTTGCTGTACATTAGAGAGATGACTGTGAGGTAAAGCCCATATGATCAATCCCCTTGCTTTTCACGTGTGAGATGTTCAGATGTCAGCATTGTATATGGGTTCCACTGAAGCGACGCCAGGCTATGAAGGACTTGCTTGTGGTGCGCAGCCCAGCCTCATTGCATCTTCCTCAAGGCAAGCACTTAGTGAGTGCTTGCCTCTTTTCCTGGCCATGGCCCTGGAGGAGGTCCAGGCCCAGATGATGCCACTGAAGGAGATGTGCGCTCAGCCCAGGGACGTTCAGCATGGGCTCCCCCAGCCCCTAGAGGCCTCGCTGCTGGTCACAGCAGCCCCTGCCTGGCTCCTGCCTGCCCACACCGTGGGCATCCACGGCTGCTCGGGGACATGGAGCTCAGCTGGTGCTGGTGCCGTGTGGGCTTTGCTGGTGGTACCACTGAGACACAGCTGTGAGAACTCAATTTCTTTATTTGAACAAAAAAACAGGGCTAACCTCTGCCCTGGTGGACAGGGGCTGTCCAACTTCAGTGGGGGTGGGAGAGCAGGGCCAGGGGGCTTGGGGGCGGGGGTTCTCGTTTTGGAGGCATGAGTACTGGGATGTGCTGAAGATGGGGGTACATCCACGCCAGGGCAGCTGGGGAGAGCCGTGAAGAGCTGCAATGGCTCAAGCTCTCAGTGCTTGAGCTCTTCGGCTGGTCTTCTGAATCTTCACAGGAGCACCTGTGGAGAGAGGAGTGTCTGAGCCTCCAGCTGCCGCTGGCACACAGGGCCCAGAGCTGGCGAGGCTCCCCAGCACGGCTGGAGCTGCAGGCCCAGCTTGGCCTAGCTGGACAGCTGCTCCTCAAGGCCCCGGCGAGCAGGGCATGGCTCTGGGCAGGCTCCCTGGCCAGGAGCGGGCCCCAGAGCGCGTCTGCCTTTCAAGGCCAATCTGGTCCCTGCTCTTTCTCCTCCCCACCTTGCTTTGCCTCTGCCCGCTGCTCGTGGGGCTGCTCTTGGCCTCGCAGCCTCAGTGGGAGCCAGCATTGGCTGCAGCCCCAGTGGGCTCCCCAGGAGAAGGCCCAGCAATGAAGAGGCACCGGGCAGCAGCAGAAGCCTCAGCAGAGTTATTTGGACAAGCGCTGACCATCCTCAACTCCACAGCAGCCTGACTGGGAGTGTTTCCTATCAGCAGCCCTTAAAAGAAGCTGTTTGAGGCAGAGATCAGCAAAACACTCACCGTTTCCTCTTCCAGCAATACCAGATTCCGGCACAGCATATCATCAGGAACAGTGCTCCACCAGCCACGATGGCCATGAACTTCATCAAGCACGGTGTTCCCCAGCAGAAAACTCTTCTCATGCTTTCCGAGGTCTTCTCAGCACGTGTTGACGTGCTGACTGCGTCTGTGGGGGCAATGAGGAGTGTGAGGCCGTGCCGTGCTCCACTGCTCAGCTGGCAGCACGGTGGATACGGCCAGGACGTTCTCTGTTTCCCCCAGAGCTGGGGCCTGCAGGCACCTTGCCACGTCCTGGCACAGGGCTGCTCACTCCCCAAAGCCCTGAGACTGCGTGCGACAATTGCTCTGTGTTATGCCGGTCTTCTCCAGGCAATATGTGTCCCACAGACATGGATAAGGAAAATGCCCAGGGTTTTGGAGCTGCTCCAGGACCCACCCTTCTCCAAACTGCTGCCCCCCCCCCGCCCCCGATAATCTGGGAGACCAGGAAATTTCAGGGGATCTAAGGCCGTGCATGGCCCGTGGGGCACTTTGGGCTCCCTGTCAGCCGATGCCAAATGCCTTCGTGCAGAGGCTGGCAAGAAGCACCATCCAGGCCAGCCTGGGAACCAGCCCTGCACGGTGTGACAGCAGCAGTGCGGCAGCGAGGCTGCCATGGATCCCTTCCCTCTGTGGCGAGCATGGCGCCTCCTGATGTGCAGAGAAGGCCCCTGGCTGCTGATTCTCAGGAGAAGGCTGAGGGAAATGCACCCACCCTGATGTCTCTCCACTTCACTGAGGATTTGTTCCAGGTGTTTGGATTCCTCCAGGGACTTCCTGTTTCCTTTAGGTTTGTTCTTCCTTCTCAGGGGAGCTGAAGAGAACGTATTTCCATTTCAGATGAATGGGTGCCACAAAAGCAGTGCTCAGCCTGTGGGGTCAGCAGGAACGCACTACTCACGCCTGTGAGGGGAGCTGGGCCTGCGTGCAACATCCATCAAAGGACTCGGGAAAGTCCTCCTTGCAAGCACACCTGTCATGCAACAGCCAGAGAAGCTTCTGTCACCTCTGCTGATCTGCACGGGCAGCACTGAGCTGCAGGAGCTGTGAGGGGATTGCACAGGCCGAGGGCGCAGCTCTGTCCTGGCACCTGCAGCGATGCTCCTCTGGCCCAGCTTTGGGCTCTGAGCTGGCAGGTCCCCCAGGGGCAAAGGCCTTCACCTACCCTCCTCATCTTCCTCATCATCAGGCTTAGAAATGGATCTGAGTTGTGATTCCCGATGACCTTCATCAACAGATTGATCTACAAAGAAAGGCAGGACAGAACAGCTCCCAGCACTGCAGGAGATCCTCAGGCTGCCTGGGGCGGGCAAAGGAGCCACGCAAGGCACAGGCCTGGGCCCTTCCCATCCCTTCCCTTCCCTTCCCTTCCCTTCCCTTCCCTTCCCTTCCCTTCCCTTCCCTTCCCTTCCCTTCCCTCTCTGCTCTTCTCCGGGGCTGCACAGAGCACATGGAAGGAGACACTGGCATTGCACATGGGAAGAGGATTGACAGCTAAATGCTCCTTCCTCCCACTGAGAGCCATCCTGGACACAAGAGTAGAAATTTCCAGGCCAAGATTTCCAGAATCCATCCAACTTCAGAGGATCTTAAGGGCAACGCCACATGAATATTGCTCTGGACACTGTTTACACTTGGACAATGATGATTGTGTTAGGAAAGAGTTGCTGAAAACTGACCTTCACCAAGCTCCGAGAACCTGAAACCACGGGTTAGCAGCGTTTGCAAATGCTGCAAGTCATGACCCCAGTCTAGAAGGAGCACAGATGGGAAGCGTTCCATGGTGTGCTGGGATCCCCTTCACCAGGGAGCTGAGCACTTCACTGCCAAGCAGCAGAGATGGCAGCTGAAGGCTCAGCAGGCCTCAGGCCCAGAGGCACAGCAATTACCTCTTGTGACTGTGCCTGGCTTCGCCTCCCTTCCTGCAGCAGAGGCTGCCAGTGAGCCACTGCTTTGTCCGGGAAACTCAGTGTTCAGCACAGTCTTTCTTTGCATCACTGCAGCAAGGAAAAGGGACAGGTGGATCAGATGGACTTGTTCTCCACTGGGGAGGTGCCATCTTCAGGAGGCAATGCTTGTTGAAGTCACGTATAAGGATCAGGAGGAAGGCCAGGCTATTGGGGCTGGCCAGGGCCTCCCTCCTCCAAACAGCTGCCCCTCCTGATGTGCTGGGAGACCAGGAAATTTCTGGGCATCTAAGGTTGTGCGTGGCCCATGGTGCAGATTGGGCTCCCTGTCAGCTGATGCCAAATGCCTTCCTACAGAGGGTGCGAACGGGCCCTGCAGGGTGTGACAGCAGCAGTGGGGCAGCGAGGCTGCCATGGATCCCTTCCCACTATGCCCGGCACAGTGTGTCCAGATGTGCAGAGAAAGCCCCCAGCTACTGATTCTCAAGAGAAGGCTGAGGGAAATGCACCCACCACGGCGTCTCTCCACATCACTGAGGATTTCTTTCAGGTTTTTGGATCCCTTCAGGGACTTCTTTTGTCCTTCTGGTTTGCTCCTCCATTGTGGCGGACCTTAAGAGAAAGTATTTCCATTTCAGATGAAAGGATGTCACCAAAGCAGCGCTCAGCCTGTGAGGTCAGCAGGGAGACACTACTCACCCCTGGGATGGGAGCTGGGCTTGTGTGACTCAGCCAGCAAGGGCCCATGAGGAGTCTTTTCTGCAGACACACCTGTAACTCAACAGCCACGGAAGCTTCTGTCACCTGGTTCCTGCCATTATGTCAAGGATTATTTCTTGGTGGGATGCTGAGAACATACCTGCAGGAGGCTTCAGAGGCTGAAAATCTTCATGAAGCCAAGGTGCTGGAGAAATCTTCCTAGCCCGCTCATCTAGAAGGGAGGACAGGTGAGAACCATTTCCATGGTGTGCTGGCATGCCCTTCTACAGGGAGCTGAGCACTTCAGGGGGGTGAGCGAATGCTTTGTGTCTGCACTGCCAAGCAGCAGAGATGGCAGCTGAAGGCTCAGCAGGCCTCAGGCCCAGTGGCACAGCAATTACCTGCTGTGACTGCTCCTGGCATCACCTCCCTTCCTGCAGCAGAGGCTCCCAATGAGCCACTGCTTCCTCCGGGAAATGCTTCCTTCAGGACAGTCTCTCCTTGCATCTCTGGACAAAGGAAAAGGGACAGCTGCATCCGATGGAGTTGTTTCCCAAGGGGAAGATGCCATCTTGAGGAGGCAATGCTTGTTGAAGTCATGTCTAAGGTTCAGGAAGTCAGTCCAGCGTTGGAGCTGGGCCAGGCCCCTCCCTCCTCCAAACAGCTGCCCCTACACCTGATGGACCCCGAGACTGGGAAATTTCTGGGGATCTCAGGGTGTGCATTGCCCGTGGTGTAGATTGGGCTCCCTGTCAGCCAATGCCAAATGCCTTCGTGCAGAGCCTGGGGAGGAGCTGCATCCAGGCCAGCCTGGGAACCAGCCCTGCACGGTGTGACAGCAGCAGTGCGACAGCGAGGCTGCCATGGATCCCTTCCCTCTGTGCCGGGCACGGCGTGTCCAGATGTGCAGAGAAAGGCCCCAGCTGCTGATTCTCAGGGGAAGGCTGAGGGAAATGCACCCACCACGACGTCTCTCCACATCACTGAGGATTTCTTTCAGGCTTTTGGATCCCTTCAGGGACTTCTTGTGCCCTTCAGGTTTGTTCCTCCCTCTCGGCGGACCTTAAGAGAAAGTATTTCCATTTCAGATGAAAGGATGCCACCGAAGCAGCGCTCAGCCTGTGAGGTCAGCAGGGAGACACTACTCACCCCTGGGATGGGAGCTGGGCTTGTGCGACTCAACCAGCAAGGGCCCCTGAGGAGTCTTTTCTGCAGACACACCTGTAACTCAACGGCCACGGAAGCTCCTGTCACCCGGTTCCTGCCAGGTTGTCACTGATGAGTCTTTTAGGAACATTTCCAACATACCTGCAGGAGGCTCCAGATGCATGAAATGTTCCAAAAGCCAAGGTGTTGGTGAAACCTTTGCAACGCGCTCATCTGGAAGGGAGGAGAGACGAGAATCACCTTCTGCCTTAGGGAAGTGGGCACTGCAAGGGGGTCGGCTAAGGCTGTGGGAGGCAGATGTGAATGGACATGGCCAAAGCTGCGGAGGGGCCTGGGGAGCTGTGGGCTGCCTCTGGTCCCTGTCCACACTGTTTGCTGGCCCTGGACGACATGCGTGGAGAGGAAAGCGGGGCAGCCCAAGGCCCCTGTGGGCTCTCTCCCTCTCCCAGAGGAAAGCCTCCCTAAAGCCCTATGGAAAACCATCCCCAACGCTTCCTGGGGAGAAGGGAGCGCTGTGCCAGGAAAGGGGATCCGTCGGCTCACCTGCTCCCTTCGCTCGCCGTGCAGCTGCCTGGGCAGCCCTGTCAGTCAGGGCCAGTGCCAGGAGGAGCAGGAGGAAGAGGCGCAGAGCAAGGGCCATGGTGCCTTGCCCTGTGCCAGTCGTGCAGCTCTTGCTGCCACCGCTGTCCTCACGCCGCTGTCGCAATGTCAGCACCGCTGCTGCCGCCGCAACAGTTGTGGGCAAGGACTGACTGCTTGGTGGTTGTGGTGCTGTGCAAGCACAGGGCTCTGGGTCCTCTGTGACCTCAGAGCCTGCTGTGACGTCAAGGCTGGGCCAGGATTTTGTGAGAATGGATCTCAAGAGCTGCCCTTCCAGTGAGGAGAGTAGGTGTCTGCAGGCAGCTGCATGCAATCTCTATTTTGTTTCCCAAGACCAGAGTTATCTGACATTGGCCAAGTGAGATATTTCATGGTTCTACCTGCAATAGCAATGTCAAGTCCAAAATTCAACTCGCATTGCTGATTCCCACTGTTGCAGGCAGCACCAGCCCCATGCCAAGAGTGACTCCGTGCCGTGCACTCTGCTGGCCTTTGGCCCATATTTAAAAAGTGAAGGACTTGATGTCCTAAGTTTTAAAAGGAATGCAACACTGGCCATCAGCATAGCTGCATGCTTTAGAGGAGACCCAAACCCACTGCACACCTTATGGGTGTCCTCAGCCACCCCAAAATCCCCCTGTGTGCCTCACGAGAGACCCCAGAGCCCTGCTTAACTTCGAGGTGTCCCTCGGCCCCTGCACACCTTTGGAGTTAGCCTAAATGAGGGGAAAAAACTGATCGTTGGGCTAAGATTTTACATTGTGGAAAGTATCATGTGGCACAGCAGCTCCACTGGGATTGTGTCTTGTTGGTTGACTTGGGGATTGAAGAAGAATGGCTTCTGTCTTCATACGACATAAAAGGAAGAGGTGTGGATGAAAGGACTTGAAGAGCGTTGGTGTTTAAAAGAAGGAAGCCAAGAGGATACAAGATTTGAACTTGGAGACAAAAGTAACTTATGTTGCCTTAAGTGCTTCTTTTAAAAAGCTTCAGTAGAAAAGAGTTCGGCAATGGTGGAATTTTCAACCTCTCTTCATTTGAAGGAATAATTCTCATCATTTGAAGCATTTGTTCCCTTTCTTTACCTCCCACTCTCTTAGGTGTGGACTTGGAGCATAAACTGACCTAGCAGTGTTGGCACCTTGCATTTGTTTATGCAGGTCATAGGAAGAGTGAGCTGCATTAGTACCAGCATTTAGATGGAAGGTGCACAGTATTCCTAAGTCATAGAATGCCTGCTCTCTCATAGTTACCTTGGCCTCTAAATTGTTTTGCGTATTTTTGGTGGGGGTCTTTTTTCCGGGTTTATTTTTTGTGTGTGTGTGTTGTTTTATGACTAGCTATAAATAAAAATTGTAGCAAGAAGTCTACTTTATTCCATGTAAGAAAAGGTGGGATTCTGAATCGTTCCTTCAATCTTGAGATGTGTTGAGGAATTAAATTTAGTCACTGTACAGCTTGGTTTCAAAGCATACCTAAATGGAATTTCCTTAGTAAAACAAGAATGGAGACTTGTTCCGCTGTCATCTCAGTAAAATAGGGAACCAGAGAAGTATACGCCACTGACGAATATTGAATGGTGAATCAAAGAATTGAAAACAGTGTTAAAATGTCAAAGAGTGTAACAGTGTCTGCAACGGATATGCTTATGCATTTTGGAGTAAAGTGAGTGGTCCACTCCTGAAGGAAATGCTGATTTATGTTTTCAGAGGGAATCCAAGTGATATTCTTTCAACTAGTTTGTGGTTACAGAAGTAACTTATCTAAATACTGTCTTGAAAGAAATAAAAAATGTACCAGGTATATGTTATGACTGTATCAAACAAGCATCAGAAAGTGACAGATTCTATAAATACCGGCCTGCTGGAACTACATGGAAATAAAGCAAAGGAAAACATAGACAAAACTTCAATTCATCTCTGTTGCTGTACATTAGAGAGATGACTGTGAGGTAAAGCCCATATGATCAATCCCCTTGCTTTTCACGTGTGAGATGTTCAGATGTCAGCATTGTATATGGGTTCCACTGAAGCGACGCCAGGCTATGAAGGACTTGCTTGTGGTGCGCAGCCCAGCCTCATTGCATCTTCCTCAAGGCAAGCACTTAGTGAGTGCTTGCCTCTTTTCCTGGCCATGGCCCTGGAGGAGGTCCAGGCCCAGATGATGCCACTGAAGGAGATGTGCGCTCAGCCCAGGGACGTTCAGCATGGGCTCCCCCAGCCCCTAGAGGCCTCGCTGCTGGTCACAGCAGCCCCTGCCTGGCTCCTGCCTGCCCACACCGTGGGCATCCACGGCTGCTCGGGGACATGGAGCTCAGCTGGTGCTGGTGCCGTGTGGGCTTTGCTGGTGGTACCACTGAGACACAGCTGTGAGAACTCAATTTCTTTATTTGAACAAAAAAACAGGGCTAACCTCTGCCCTGGTGGACAGGGGCTGTCCAACTTCAGTGGGGGTGGGAGAGCAGGGCCAGGGGGCTTGGGGGCGGGGGTTCTCGTTTTGGAGGCATGAGTACTGGGATGTGCTGAAGATGGGGGTACATCCACGCCAGGGCAGCTGGGGAGAGCCGTGAAGAGCTGCAATGGCTCAAGCTCTCAGTGCTTGAGCTCTTCGGCTGGTCTTCTGAATCTTCACAGGAGCACCTGTGGAGAGAGGAGTGTCTGAGCCTCCAGCTGCCGCTGGCACACAGGGCCCAGAGCTGGCGAGGCTCCCCAGCACGGCTGGAGCTGCAGGCCCAGCTTGGCCTAGCTGGACAGCTGCTCCTCAAGGCCCCGGCGAGCAGGGCATGGCTCTGGGCAGGCTCCCTGGCCAGGAGCGGGCCCCAGAGCGCGTCTGCCTTTCAAGGCCAATCTGGTCCCTGCTCTTTCTCCTCCCCACCTTGCTTTGCCTCTGCCCGCTGCTCGTGGGGCTGCTCTTGGCCTCGCAGCCTCAGTGGGAGCCAGCATTGGCTGCAGCCCCAGTGGGCTCCCCAGGAGAAGGCCCAGCAATGAAGAGGCACCGGGCAGCAGCAGAAGCCTCAGCAGAGTTATTTGGACAAGCGCTGACCATCCTCAACTCCACAGCAGCCTGACTGGGAGTGTTTCCTATCAGCAGCCCTTAAAAGAAGCTGTTTGAGGCAGAGATCAGCAAAACACTCACCGTTTCCTCTTCCAGCAATACCAGATTCCGGCACAGCATATCATCAGGAACAGTGCTCCACCAGCCACGATGGCCATGAACTTCATCAAGCACGGTGTTCCCCAGCAGAAAACTCTTCTCATGCTTTCCGAGGTCTTCTCAGCACGTGTTGACGTGCTGACTGCGTCTGTGGGGGCAATGAGGAGTGTGAGGCCGTGCCGTGCTCCACTGCTCAGCTGGCAGCACGGTGGATACGGCCAGGACGTTCTCTGTTTCCCCCAGAGCTGGGGCCTGCAGGCACCTTGCCACGTCCTGGCACAGGGCTGCTCACTCCCCAAAGCCCTGAGACTGCGTGCGACAATTGCTCTGTGTTATGCCGGTCTTCTCCAGGCAATATGTGTCCCACAGACATGGATAAGGAAAATGCCCAGGGTTTTGGAGCTGCTCCAGGACCCACCCTTCTCCAAACTGCTGCCCCCCCCCCGCCCCCGATAATCTGGGAGACCAGGAAATTTCAGGGGATCTAAGGCCGTGCATGGCCCGTGGGGCACTTTGGGCTCCCTGTCAGCCGATGCCAAATGCCTTCGTGCAGAGGCTGGCAAGAAGCACCATCCAGGCCAGCCTGGGAACCAGCCCTGCACGGTGTGACAGCAGCAGTGCGGCAGCGAGGCTGCCATGGATCCCTTCCCTCTGTGGCGAGCATGGCGCCTCCTGATGTGCAGAGAAGGCCCCTGGCTGCTGATTCTCAGGAGAAGGCTGAGGGAAATGCACCCACCCTGATGTCTCTCCACTTCACTGAGGATTTGTTCCAGGTGTTTGGATTCCTCCAGGGACTTCCTGTTTCCTTTAGGTTTGTTCTTCCTTCTCAGGGGAGCTGAAGAGAACGTATTTCCATTTCAGATGAATGGGTGCCACAAAAGCAGTGCTCAGCCTGTGGGGTCAGCAGGAACGCACTACTCACGCCTGTGAGGGGAGCTGGGCCTGCGTGCAACATCCATCAAAGGACTCGGGAAAGTCCTCCTTGCAAGCACACCTGTCATGCAACAGCCAGAGAAGCTTCTGTCACCTCTGCTGATCTGCACGGGCAGCACTGAGCTGCAGGAGCTGTGAGGGGATTGCACAGGCCGAGGGCGCAGCTCTGTCCTGGCACCTGCAGCGATGCTCCTCTGGCCCAGCTTTGGGCTCTGAGCTGGCAGGTCCCCCAGGGGCAAAGGCCTTCACCTACCCTCCTCATCTTCCTCATCATCAGGCTTAGAAATGGATCTGAGTTGTGATTCCCGATGACCTTCATCAACAGATTGACCTACAAAGAAAGGCAGGACAGAACAGCTCCCAGCACTGCAGGAGATCCTCAGGCTGCCTGGGGCGGGCAAAGGAGCCACGCAAGGCACAGGCCTGGGCCCTTCCCATCCCTTCCCTTCCCTTCCCTTCCCTTCCCTTCCCTTCCCTTCCCTTCCCTTCCCTTCCCTCTCTGCTCTTCTCCGGGGCTGCACAGAGCACATGGAAGGAGACACTGGCATTGCACATGGGAAGAGGATTGACAGCTAAATGCTCCTTCCTCCCACTGAGAGCCATCCTGGACACAAGAGTAGAAATTTCCAGGCCAAGATTTCCAGAATCCATCCAACTTCAGAGGATCTTAAGGGCAACGCCACATGAATATTGCTCTGGACACTGTTTACACTTGGACAATGATGATTGTGTTAGGAAAGAGTTGCTGAAAACTGACCTTCACCAAGCTCCGAGAACCTGAAACCACGGGTTAGCAGCGTTTGCAAATGCTGCAAGTCACGACCCCAGTCTAGAAGGAGCACAGATGGGAAGCGTTCCATGGTGTGCTGGGATCCCCTTCACCAGGGAGCTGAGCACTTCACTGCCAAGCAGCAGAGATGGCAGCTGAAGGCTCAGCAGGCCTCAGGCCCAGAGGCACAGCAATTACCTCTTGTGACTGTGCCTGGCTTCGCCTCCCTTCCTGCAGCAGAGGCTGCCAGTGAGCCACTGCTTTGTCCGGGAAACTCAGTGTTCAGCACAGTCTTTCTTTGCATCACTGCAGCAAGGAAAAGGGACAGGTGGATCAGATGGACTTGTTCTCCACTGGGGAGGTGCCATCTTCAGGAGGCAATGCTTGTTGAAGTCACGTATAAGGATCAGGAGGAAGGCCAGGCTATTGGGGCTGGCCAGGGCCTCCCTCCTCCAAACAGCTGCCCCTCCTGATGTGCTGGGAGACCAGGAAATTTCTGGGCATCTAAGGTTGTGCGTGGCCCATGGTGCAGATTGGGCTCCCTGTCAGCTGATGCCAAATGCCTTCCTACAGAGGGTGCGAACGGGCCCTGCAGGGTGTGACAGCAGCAGTGGGGCAGCGAGGCTGCCATGGATCCCTTCCCACTATGCCCGGCACAGTGTGTCCAGATGTGCAGAGAAAGCCCCCAGCTACTGATTCTCAAGAGAAGGCTGAGGGAAATGCACCCACCACGGCGTCTCTCCACATCACTGAGGATTTCTTTCAGGCTTTTGGATCCCTTCAGGGACTTCTTTTGTCCTTCTGGTTTGCTCCTCCATTGTGGCGGACCTTAAGAGAAAGTATTTCCATTTCAGATGAAAGGATGCCACCAAAGCAGCGCTCAGCCTGTGAGGTCAGCAGGGAGACACTACTCACCCCTGGGATGGGAGCTGGGCTTGTGTGACTCAGCCAGCAAGGGCCCATGAGGAGTCTTTTCTGCAGACACACCTGTAACTCAACAGCCACGGAAGCTTCTGTCACCTGCTTCCTGCCATTATGTCAAGGATTATTTCTTGGTGGGATGCTGAGAACATACCTGCAGGAGGCTTCAGAGGCTGAAAATCTTCATGAAGCCAAGGTGCTGGAGAAATCTTCCTAGCCCGCTCATCTAGAAGGGAGGACAGGTGAGAACCATTTCCATGGTGTGCTGGCATGCCCTTCTACAGGGAGCTGAGCACTTCAGGGGGGTGAGCGAATGCTTTGTGTCTGCACTGCCAAGCAGCAGAGATGGCAGCTGAAGGCTCAGCAGGCCTCAGGCCCAGTGGCACAGCAATTACCTGCTGTGACTGGTCCTGGCATCACCTCCCTTCCTGCAGCAGAGGCTCCCAATGAGCCACTGCTTCCTCCGGGAAATGCTTCCTTCAGGACAGTCTCTCCTTGCATCTCTGGACAAAGGAAAAGGGACAGCTGCATCCGATGGAGTTGTTTCCCAAGGGGAAGATGCCATCTTGAGGAGGCAATGCTTGTTGAAGTCATGTCTAAGGTTCAGGAAGTCAGTCCAGCGTTGGAGCTGGGCCAGGCCCCTCCCTCCTCCAAACAGCTGCCCCTACACCTGATGGACCCCGAGACTGGGAAATTTCTGGGGATCTCAGGGTGTGCATTGCCCGTGGTGTAGATTGGGCTCCCTGTCAGCCAATGCCAAATGCCTTCGTGCAGAGCCTGGGGAGGAGCTGCATCCAGGCCAGCCTGGGAACCAGCCCTGCACGGTGTGACAGCAGCAGTGCGGCAGCGAGGCTGCCATGGATCCCTTCCCTCTGTGCCGGGCACGGCGTGTCCAGATGTGCAGAGAAAGGCCCCAGCTGCTGATTCTCAGGGGAAGGCTGAGGGAAATGCACCCACCACGACGTCTCTCCACATCACTGAGGATTTCTTTCAGGCTTTTGGATCCCTTCAGGGACTTCTTGTGCCCTTCAGGTTTGTTCCTCCCTCTCGGCGGACCTTAAGAGAAAGGATTTCCATTTCAGATGAAAGGATGCCACCGAAGCAGCGCTCAGCCTGTGAGGTCAGCAGGGAGACACTACTCACGCCTGTGAGGGGAGCTGGGCTTGTGCGACTCAACCAGCAAGGGCCCCTGAGGAGTCTTTTCTGCAGACACACCTGTAACTCAACGGCCACGGAAGCTCCTGTCACCCGGTTCCTGCCAGGTTGTCACTGATGAGTCTTTTAGGAACATTTCCAACATACCTGCAGGAGGCTCCAGATGCATGAAATGTTCCAAAAGCCAAGGTGTTGGTGAAACCTTTGCAACGCGCTCATCTGGAAGGGAGGAGAGACGAGAATCACCTTCTGCCTTAGGGAAGTGGGCACTGCAAGGGGGTCGGCTAAGGCTGTGGGAGGCAGATGTGAATGGACATGGCCAAAGCTGCGGAGGGGCCTGGGGAGCTGTGGGCTGCCTCTGGTCCCTGTCCACACTGTTTGCTGGCCCTGGACGACATGCGTGGAGAGGAAAGCGGGGCAGCCCAAGGCCCCTGTGGGCTCTCTCCCTCTCCCAGAGGAAAGCCTCCCTAAAGCCCTATGGAAAACCATCCCCAACGCTTCCTGGGGAGAAGGGAGCGCTGTGCCAGGAAAGGGGATCCGTCGGCTCACCTGCTCCCTTCGCTCGCCGTGCAGCTGCCTGGGCAGCCCTGGCAGTCAGGGCCAGTGCCAGGAGGAGCAGGAGGAAGAGGCGCAGAGCAAGGGCCATGGTGCCTTGCCCTGTGCCAGTCGTGCAGCTCTTGCTGCCACCGCTGTCCTCACGCCGCTGTCGCAATGTCAGCACCGCTGCCGCCGCCGCAACAGTTGTGGGCAAGGACTGACTGCTTGGTGGTTGTGGTGCTGTGCAAGCACAGGGCTCTGGGTCCTCTGTGACCTCAGAGCCTGCTGTGACGTCAAGGCTGGGCCAGGATTTTGTGAGAATGGATCTCAAGAGCTGCCCTTCCAGTGAGGAGAGTAGGTGTCTGCAGGCAGCTGCATGCAATCTCTATTTTGTTTCCCAAGACCAGAGTTATCTGACATTGGCCAAGTGAGATATTTCATGGTTCTACCTGCAATAGCAATGTCAAGTCCAAAATTCAACTCGCATTGCTGATTCCCACTGTTGCAGGCAGCACCAGCCCCATGCCAAGAGTGACTCCGTGCCGTGCACTCTGCTGGCCTTTGGCCCATATTTAAAAAGTGAAGGGCTTGATGTCCTAAGTTTTAAAAGGAATGCAACACTGGCCATCAGCATAGCTGCATGCTTTAGAGGAGACCCAAACCCACTGCACACCTTATGGGTGTCCTCAGCCACCCCAAAATCCCCCTGTGTGCCTCACGAGAGACCCCAGAGCCCTGCTTAACTTCGAGGTGTCCCTCGGCCCCTGCACACCTTTGGAGTTAGCCTAAATGAGGGGAAAAAACTGATCGTTGGGCTAAGATTTTACATTGTGGAAAGTATCATGTGGCACAGCAGCTCCACTGGGATTGTGTCTTGTTGGTTGACTTGGGGATTGAA
Source organism: Sturnus vulgaris (assembly GCF_052056855.1). Lineage (NCBI taxonomy): Eukaryota > Metazoa > Chordata > Aves > Passeriformes > Sturnidae > Sturnus > Sturnus vulgaris. The sequence goes on from NC_142243.1 coordinate 35,981,516, forward strand.
GAAGAATGGCTTCTGTCTTCATACGACATAAAAGGAAGAGGTGTGGATGAAAGGACTTGAAGAGCGTTGGTGTTTAAAAGAAGGAAGCCAAGAGGATACAAGATTTGAACTTGGAGACAAAAGTAACTTATGTTGCCTTGAGTGCTTCTTTTAAAAAGCTTCAGTAGAAAAGAGTTCGGCAATGGTGGAATTTTCAACCTCTCTTCATTTGAAGGAATAATTCTCATCATTTGAAGCATTTGTTCCCTTTCTTTACCTCCCACTCTCTTAGGTGTGGACTTGGAGCATAAACTGACCTAGCAGTGTTGGCACCTTGCATTTGTTTATGCAGGTCATAGGAAGAGTGAGCTGCATTAGTACCAGCATTTAGATGGAAGGTGCACAGTATTCCTAAGTCATAGAATGCCTGCTCTCTCATAGTTACCTTGGCCTCTAAATTGTTTTGCGTATTTTTGGTGGGGGTCTTTTTTCCGGGTTTATTTTTTGTGTGTGTGTGTTGTTTTATGACTAGCTATAAATAAAAATTGTAGCAAGAAGTCTACTTTATTCCATGTAAGAAAAGGTGGGATTCTGAATCGTTCCTTCAATCTTGAGATGTGTTGAGGAATTAAATTTAGTCACTGTACAGCTTGGTTTCAAAGCATACCTAAATGGAATTTCCTTAGTAAAACAAGAATGGAGACTTGTTCCGCTGTGATCTCAGTAAAATAGGGAACCAGAGAAGTATACGCCACTGACGAATATTGAATGGTGAATCAAAGAATTGAAAACAGTGTTAAAATGTCAAAGAGTGTAACAGTGTCTGCAACGGATATGCTTATGCATTTTGGAGTAAAGTGAGTGGTCCACTCCTGAAGGAAATGCTGATTTATGTTTTCAGAGGGAATCCAAGTGATATTCTTTCAACTAGTTTGTGGTTACAGAAGTAACTTATCTAAATACTGTCTTGAAAGAAATAAAAAATGTACCAGGTATATGTTATGACTGTATCAAACAAGCATCAGAAAGTGACAGATTCTATAAATACCGGCCTGCTGGAACTACATGGAAATAAAGCAAAGGAAAACATAGACAAAACTTCAATTCATCTCTGTTGCTGTACATTAGAGAGATGACTGTGAGGTAAAGCCCATATGATCAATCCCCTTGCTTTTCACGTGTGAGATGTTCAGATGTCAGCATTGTATATGGGTTCCACTGAAGCGACGCCAGGCTATGAAGGACTTGCTTGTGGTGCGCAGCCCAGCCTCATTGCATCTTCCTCAAGGCAAGCACTTAGTGAGTGCTTGCCTCTTTTCCTGGCCATGGCCCTGGAGGAGGTCCAGGCCCAGATGATGCCACTGAAGGAGATGTGCGCTCAGCCCAGGGACGTTCAGCATGGGCTCCCCCAGCCCCTAGAGGCCTCGCTGCTGGTCACAGCAGCCCCTGCCTGGCTCCTGCCTGCCCACACCGTGGGCATCCACGGCTGCTCGGGGACATGGAGCTCAGCTGGTGCTGGTGCCGTGTGGGCTTTGCTGGTGGTACCACTGAGACACAGCTGTGAGAACTCAATTTCTTTATTTGAACAAAAAAACAGGGCTAACCTCTGCCCTGGTGGACAGGGGCTGTCCAACTTCAGTGGGGGTGGGAGAGCAGGGCCAGGGGGCTTGGGGGCAGGGGTTCTCGTTTTGGAGGCATGAGTACTGGGATGTGCTGAAGATGGGGGTACATCCACGCCAGGGCAGCTGGGGAGAGCCGTGAAGAGCTGCAATGGCTCAAGCTCTCAGTGCTTGAGCTCTTCGGCTGGTCTTCTGAATCTTCACAGGAGCACCTGTGGAGAGAGGAGTGTCTGAGGCTCCAGCTGCCGCTGGCACACAGGGCCCAGAGCTGGCGAGGCTCCCCAGCACGGCTGGAGCTGCAGGCCCAGCTTGGCCCAGCTGGACAGCTGCTCCTCAAGGCCCCGGCGAGCAGGGCATGGCTCTGGGCAGGCTCCCTGGCCAGGAGCGGGCCCCAGAGCGCGTCTGCCTTTCAAGGCCAATCTGGTCCCTGCTCTTTCTCCTCCCCACCTTGCTTTGCCTCTGCCCGCTGCTCGTGGGGCTGCTCTTGGCCTCGCAGCCTCAGTGGGAGCCAGCATTGGCTGCAGCCCCAGTGGGCTCCCCAGGAGAAGGCCCAGCAATGAAGAGGCACCGGGCAGCAGCAGAAGCCTCAGCAGAGTTATTTGGACAAGCGCTGACCATCCTCAACTCCACAGCAGCCTGACTGGGAGTGTTTCCTATCAGCAGCCCTTAAAAGAAGCTGTTTGAGGCAGAGATCAGCAAAACACTCACCGTTTCCTCTTCCAGCAATACCAGATTCCGGCACAGCATATCATCAGGAACAGTGCTCCACCAGCCACGATGGCCATGAACTTCATCAAGCACGGTGTTCCCCAGCAGAAAACTCTTCTCATGCTTTCCGAGGTCTTCTCAGCACGTGTTGACGTGCTGACTGCGTCTGTGGGGGCAATGAGGAGTGTGAGGCCGTGCCGTGCTCCACTGCTCAGCTGGCAGCACGGTGGATACGGCCAGGACGTTCTCTGTTTCCCCCAGAGCTGGGGCCTGCAGGCACCTTGCCACGTCCTGGCACAGGGCTGCTCACTCCCCAAAGCCCTGAGACTGCGTGCGACAATTGCTCTGTGTTATGCCGGTCTTCTCCAGGCAATATGTGTCCCACAGACATGGATAAGGAAAATGCCCAGGGTTTTGGAGCTGCTCCAGGACCCACCCTTCTCCAAACTGCTGCCCCCCCCCCGCCCCCGATAATCTGGGAGACCAGGAAATTTCAGGGGATCTAAGGCCGTGCATGGCCCGTGGGGCACTTTGGGCTCCCTGTCAGCCGATGCCAAATGCCTTCGTGCAGAGGCTGGCAAGAAGCACCATCCAGGCCAGCCTGGGAACCAGCCCTGCACGGTGTGACAGCAGCAGTGCGGCAGCGAGGCTGCCATGGATCCCTTCCCTCTGTGGCGAGCATGGCGCCTCCTGATGTGCAGAGAAGGCCCCTGGCTGCTGATTCTCAGGAGAAGGCTGAGGGAAATGCACCCACCCTGATGTCTCTCCACTTCACTGAGGATTTGTTCCAGGTGTTTGGATTCCTCCAGGGACTTCCTGTTTCCTTTAGGTTTGTTCTTCCTTCTCAGGGGAGCTGAAGAGAACGTATTTCCATTTCAGATGAATGGGTGCCACAAAAGCAGTGCTCAGCCTGTGGGGTCAGCAGGAACGCACTACTCACGCCTGTGAGGGGAGCTGGGCCTGCGTGCAACATCCATCAAAGGACTCGGGAAAGTCCTCCTTGCAAGCACACCTGTCATGCAACAGCCAGAGAAGCTTCTGTCATCTCTGCTGATCTGCACGGGCAGCACTGAGCTGCAGGAGCTGTGAGGGGATTGCACAGGCCGAGGGCGCAGCTCTGTCCTGGCCCAGCTTTGGGCTCTGAGCTGGCAGGTCCCCCAGGGGCAAAGGCCTTCACCTACCCTCCTCATCTTCCTCATCATCAGGCTTAGAAATGGATCTGAGTTGTGATTCCCGATGACCTTCATCAACAGATTGACCTACAAGGAAAGGCAGGACAGAACAGCTCCCAGCACTGCAGGAGATCCTCAGGCTGCCTGGGGCGGGCAAAGGAGCCACGCAAGGCACAGGCCTGGGCCCTTCCCATCCCATCCCTTCCCTTCCCTTCCCTTCCCTTCCCTTCCCTTCCCTTCCCTTCCCTCCCCTTCCCTCTCTGCTCTTCTCCGGGGCTGCACAGAGCACATGGAAGGAGACACTGGCATTGCACATGGGAAGAGGATTGACAGCTAAATGCTCCTTCCTCCCACTGAGAGCCATCCTGGACACAAGAGTAGAAATTTCCAGGCCAAGATTTCCAGAATCCATCCAACTTCAGAGGATCTTAAGGGCAACGCCACATGAATATTGCTCTGGACACTGTTTACACTTGGACAATGATGATTGTGTTAGGAAAGAGTTGCTGAAAACTGACCTTCACCAAGCTCCGAGAACCTGAAACCACGGGTTAGCAGCGTTTGCAAATGCTGCAAGTCACGACCCCAGTCTAGAAGGAGCACAGATGGGAAGCGTTCCATGGTGTGCTGGGATCCCCTTCACCAGGGAGCTGAGCACTTCACTGCCAAGCAGCAGAGATGGCAGCTGAAGGCTCAGCAGGCCTCAGGCCCAGAGGCACAGCAATTACCTCTTGTGACTGTGCCTGGCTTCGCCTCCCTTCCTGCAGCAGAGGCTGCCAGTGAGCCACTGCTTTGTCCGGGAAACTCAGTGTTCAGCACAGTCTTTCTTTGCATCACTGCAGCAAGGAAAAGGGACAGGTGGATCAGATGGACTTGTTCTCCACTGGGGAGGTGCCATCTTCAGGAGGCAATGCTTGCTGAAGTCACGTATAAGGATCAGGAGGAAGGCCAGGCTATTGGGGCTGGCCAGGGCCTCCCTCCTCCAAACAGCTGCCCCTCCTGATGTGCTGGGAGACCAGGAAATTTCTGGGCATCTAAGGTTGTGCGTGGCCCATGGTGCAGATTGGGCTCCCTGTCAGCTGATGCCAAATGCCTTCCTACAGAGGGTGGGAACGGGCCCTGCAGGGTGTGACAGCAGCAGTGGGGCAGCGAGGCTGCCATGGATCCCTTCCCACTATGCCCGGCACAGTGTGTCCAGATGTGCAGAGAAAGCCCCCAGCTACTGATTCTCAAGAGAAGGCTGAGGGAAATGCACCCACCACTACGTCTCTCCACATCACTGAGGATTTCTTTCAGGTTTTTGGATCCCTTCAGGGACTTCTTGTGCCCTTCAGGTTTGTTCCTCCCTCTCGGCGGACCTTAAGAGAAAGGATTTCCATTTCAGATGAAAGGATGCCACCGAAGCAGCGCTCAGCCTGTGAGGTCAGCAGGGAGACACTACTCACCCCTGGGATGGGAGCTGGGCTTGTGCGACTCAACCAGCAAGGGCCCCTGAGGAGTCTTTTCTGCAGACACACCTGTAACTCAACGGCCACGGAAGCTCCTGTCACCCGGTTCCTGCCAGGTTGTCACTGATGAGTCTTTTAGGAACATTTCCAACATACCTGCAGGAGGCTCCAGATGCATGAAATGTTCCAAAAGCCAAGGTGTTGGTGAAACCTTTGCAACGCGCTCATCTGGAAGGGAGGAGAGACGAGAATCACCTTCTGCCTTAGGGAAGTGGGCACTGCAAGGGGGTCGGCTAAGGCTGTGGGAGGCAGATGTGAATGGACATGGCCAAAGCTGCGGAGGGGCCTGGGGAGCTGTGGGCTGCCTCTGGTCCCTGTCCACACTGTTTGCTGGCCCTGGACGACATGCGTGGAGAGGAAAGCGGGGCAGCCCAAGGCCCCTGTGGGCTCTCTCCCTCTCCCAGAGGAAAGCCTCCCTAAAGCCCTATGGAAAACCATCCCCAACGCTTCCTGGGGAGAAGGGAGCGCTGTGCCAGGAAAGGGGATCCGTCGGCTCACCTGCTCCCTTCGCTCGCCGTGCAGCTGCCTGGGCAGCCCTGTCAGTCAGGGCCAGTGCCAGGAGGAGCAGGAGGAAGAGGCGCAGAGCAAGGGCCATGGTGCCTTGCCCTGTGCCAGTCGTGCAGCTCTTGCTGCCACCGCTGTCCTCACGCCGCTGTCGCAATGTCAGCACCGCTGCTGCCGCCGCAACAGTTGTGGGCAAGGACTGACTGCTTGGTGGTTGTGGTGCTGTGCAAGCACAGGGCTCTGGGTCCTCTGTGACCTCAGAGCCTGCTGTGACGTCAAGGCTGGGCCAGGATTTTGTGAGAATGGATCTCAAGAGCTGCCCTTCCAGTGAGGAGAGTAGGTGTCTGCAGGCAGCTGCATGCAATCTCTATTTTGTTTCCCAAGACCAGAGTTATCTGACATTGGCCAAGTGAGATATTTCATGGTTCTACCTGCAATAGCAATGTCAAGTCCAAAATTCAACTCGCATTGCTGATTCCCACTGTTGCAGGCAGCACCAGCCCCATGCCAAGAGTGACTCCGTGCCGTGCACTCTGCTGGCCTTTGGCCCATATTTAAAAAGTGAAGGACTTGATGTCCTAAGTTTTAAAAGGAATGCAACACTGGCCATCAGCATAGCTGCATGCTTTAGAGGAGACCCAAACCCACTGCACACCTTATGGGTGTCCTCAGCCACCCCAAAATCCCCCTGTGTGCCTCACGAGAGACCCCAGAGCCCTGCTTAACTTCGAGGTGTCCCTCGGCCCCTGCACACCTTTGGAGTTAGCCTAAATGAGGGGAAAAAACTGATCGTTGGGCTAAGATTTTACATTGTGGAAAGTATCATGTGGCACAGCAGCTCCACTGGGATTGTGTCTTGTTGGTTGACTTGGGGATTGAAGAAGAATGGCTTCTGTCTTCATACGACATAAAAGGAAGAGGTGTGGATGAAAGGACTTGAAGAGCGTTGGTGTTTAAAAGAAGGAAGCCAAGAGGATACAAGATTTGAACTTGGAGACAAAAGTAACTTATGTTGCCTTGAGTGCTTCTTTTAAAAAGCTTCAGTAGAAAAGAGTTCGGCAATGGTGGAATTTTCAACCTCTCTTCATTTGAAGGAATAATTCTCATCATTTGAAGCATTTGTTCCCTTTCTTTACCTCCCACTCTCTTAGGTGTGGACTTGGAGCATAAACTGACCTAGCAGTGTTGGCACCTTGCATTTGTTTATGCAGGTCATAGGAAGAGTGAGCTGCATTAGTACCAGCATTTAGATGGAAGGTGCACAGTATTCCTAAGTCATAGAATGCCTGCTCTCTCATAGTTACCTTGGCCTCTAAATTGTTTTGCGTATTTTTGGTGGGGGTCTTTTTTCCGGGTTTATTTTTTGTGTGTGTGTGTTGTTTTATGACTAGCTATAAATAAAAATTGTAGCAAGAAGTCTACTTTATTCCATGTAAGAAAAGGTGGGATTCTGAATCGTTCCTTCAATCTTGAGATGTGTTGAGGAATTAAATTTAGTCACTGTACAGCTTGGTTTCAAAGCATACCTAAATGGAATTTCCTTAGTAAAACAAGAATGGAGACTTGTTCCGCTGTGATCTCAGTAAAATAGGGAACCAGAGAAGTATACGCCACTGACGAATATTGAATGGTGAATCAAAGAATTGAAAACAGTGTTAAAATGTCAAAGAGTGTAACAGTGTCTGCAACGGATATGCTTATGCATTTTGGAGTAAAGTGAGTGGTCCACTCCTGAAGGAAATGCTGATTTATGTTTTCAGAGGGAATCCAAGTGATATTCTTTCAACTAGTTTGTGGTTACAGAAGTAACTTATCTAAATACTGTCTTGAAAGAAATAAAAAATGTACCAGGTATATGTTATGACTGTATCAAACAAGCATCAGAAAGTGACAGATTCTATAAATACCGGCCTGCTGGAACTACATGGAAATAAAGCAAAGGAAAACATAGACAAAACTTCAATTCATCTCTGTTGCTGTATATTAGAGAGATGACTGTGAGGTAAAGCCCATATGATCAATCCCCTTGCTTTTCACGTGTGAGATGTTCAGATGTCAGCATTGTATATGGGTTCCACTGAAGCGACGCCAGGCTATGAAGGACTTGCTTGTGGTGCGCAGCCCAGCCTCATTGCATCTTCCTCAAGGCAAGCACTTAGTGAGTGCTTGCCTCTTTTCCTGGCCATGGCCCTGGAGGAGGTCCAGGCCCAGATGATGCCACTGAAGGAGATGTGCGCTCAGCCCAGGGACGTTCAGCATGGGCTCCCCCAGCCCCTAGAGGCCTCGCTGCTGGTCACAGCAGCCCCTGCCTGGCTCCTGCCTGCCCACACCGTGGGCATCCACGGCTGCTCGGGGACATGGAGCTCAGCTGGTGCTGGTGCCGTGTGGGCTTTGCTGGTGGTACCACTGAGACACAGCTGTGAGAACTCAATTTCTTTATTTGAACAAAAAACCAGGGCTAACCTCTGCCCTGGTGGACAGGGGCTGTCCAACTTCAGTGGGGGTGGGAGAGCAGGGCCAGGGGGCTTGGGGGCAGGGGTTCTCGTTTTGGAGGCATGAGTACTGGGATGTGCTGAAGATGGGGGTACATCCACGCCAGGGCAGCTGGGGAGAGCCGTGAAGAGCTGCAATGGCTCAAGCTCTCAGTGCTTGAGCTCTTCGGCTGGTCTTCTGAATCTTCACAGGAGCACCTGTGGAGAGAGGAGTGTCTGAGGCTCCAGCTGCCGCTGGCACACAGGGCCCAGAGCTGGCGAGGCTCCCCAGCACGGCTGGAGCTGCAGGCCCAGCTTGGCCCAGCTGGACAGCTGCTCCTCAAGGCCCCGGCGAGCAGGGCATGGCTCTGGGCAGGCTCCCTGGCCAGGAGCGGGCCCCAGAGCGCGTCTGCCTTTCAAGGCCAATCTGGTCCCTGCTCTTTCTCCTCCCCACCTTGCTTTGCCTCTGCCTGCTGCTCGTGGGGCTGCTCTTGGCCTCGCAGCCTCAGTGGGAGCCAGCATTGGCTGCAGCCCCAGTGGGCTCCCCAGGAGAAGGCCCAGCAATGAAGAGGCACCGGGCAGCAGCAGAAGCCTCAGCAGAGTTATTTGGACAAGCGCTGACCATCCTCAACTCCACAGCAGCCTGACTGGGAGTGTTTCCTATCAGCAGCCCTTAAAAGAAGCTGTTTGAGGCAGAGATCAGCAAAACACTCACCGTTTCCTCTTCCAGCAATACCAGATTCCGGCACAGCATATCATCAGGAACAGTGCTCCACCAGCCACGATGGCCATGAACTTCATCAAGCACGGTGTTCCCCAGCAGAAAACTCTTCTCATGCTTTCCGAGGTCTTCTCAGCACGTGTTGACGTGCTGACTGCGTCTGTGGGGGCAATGAGGAGTGTGAGGCCGTGCCGTGCTCCACTGCTCAGCTGGCAGCACGGTGGATACGGCCAGGACGTTCTCTGTTTCCCCCAGAGCTGGGGCCTGCAGGCACCTTGCCACGTCCTGGCACAGGGCTGCTCACTCCCCAAAGCCCTGAGACTGCGTGCGACAATTGCTCTGTGTTATGCCGGTCTTCTCCAGGCAATATGTGTCCCACAGACATGGATAAGGAAAATGCCCAGGGTTTTGGAGCTGCTCCAGGACCCACCCTTCTCCAAACTGCTGCCCCCCCCCCGCCCCCGATAATCTGGGAGACCAGGAAATTTCAGGGGATCTAAGGCCGTGCATGGCCCGTGGGGCACTTTGGGCTCCCTGTCAGCCGATGCCAAATGCCTTCGTGCAGAGGCTGGCAAGAAGCACCATCCAGGCCAGCCTGGGAACCAGCCCTGCACGGTGTGACAGCAGCAGTGCGGCAGCGAGGCTGCCATGGATCCCTTCCCTCTGTGGCGAGCATGGCGCCTCCTGATGTGCAGAGAAGGCCCCTGGCTGCTGATTCTCAGGAGAAGGCTGAGGGAAATGCACCCACCCTGATGTCTCTCCACTTCACTGAGGATTTGTTCCAGGTGTTTGGATTCCTCCAGGGACTTCCTGTTTCCTTTAGGTTTGTTCTTCCTTCTCAGGGGAGCTGAAGAGAACGTATTTCCATTTCAGATGAATGGGTGCCACAAAAGCAGTGCTCAGCCTGTGGGGTCAGCAGGAACGCACTACTCACGCCTGTGAGGGGAGCTGGGCCTGCGTGCAACATCCATCAAAGGACTCGGGAAAGTCCTCCTTGCAAGCACACCTGTCATGCAACAGCCAGAGAAGCTTCTGTCATCTCTGCTGATCTGCACGGGCAGCACTGAGCTGCAGGAGCTGTGAGGGGATTGCACAGGCCGAGGGCGCAGCTCTGTCCTGGCCCAGCTTTGGGCTCTGAGCTGGCAGGTCCCCCAGGGGCAAAGGCCTTCACCTACCCTCCTCATCTTCCTCATCATCAGGCTTAGAAATGGATCTGAGTTGTGATTCCCGATGACCTTCATCAACAGATTGACCTACAAGGAAAGGCAGGACAGAACAGCTCCCAGCACTGCAGGAGATCCTCAGGCTGCCTGGGGCGGGCAAAGGAGCCACGCAAGGCACAGGCCTGGGCCCTTCCCATCCCATCCCTTCCCTTCCCTTCCCTTCCCTTCCCTTCCCTTCCCTCCCCTTCCCTCTCTGCTCTTCTCCGGGGCTGCACAGAGCACATGGAAGGAGACACTGGCATTGCACATGGGAAGAGGATTGACAGCTAAATGCTCCTTCCTCCCACTGAGAGCCATCCTGGACACAAGAGTAGAAATTTCCAGGCCAAGATTTCCAGAATCCATCCAACTTCAGAGGATCTTAAGGGCAACGCCACATGAATATTGCTCTGGACACTGTTTACACTTGGACAATGATGATTGTGTTAGGAAAGAGTTGCTGAAAACTGACCTTCACCAAGCTCCGAGAACCTGAAACCACGGGTTAGCAGCGTTTGCAAATGCTGCAAGTCACGACCCCAGTCTAGAAGGAGCACAGATGGGAAGCGTTCCATGGTGTGCTGGGATCCCCTTCACCAGGGAGCTGAGCACTTCACTGCCAAGCAGCAGAGATGGCAGCTGAAGGCTCAGCAGGCCTCAGGCCCAGAGGCACAGCAATTACCTCTTGTGACTGTGCCTGGCTTCGCCTCCCTTCCTGCAGCAGAGGCTGCCAGTGAGCCACTGCTTTGTCCGGGAAACTCAGTGTTCAGCACAGTCTTTCTTTGCATCACTGCAGCAAGGAAAAGGGACAGGTGGATCAGATGGACTTGTTCTCCACTGGGGAGGTGCCATCTTCAGGAGGCAATGCTTGCTGAAGTCACGTATAAGGATCAGGAGGAAGGCCAGGCTATTGGGGCTGGCCAGGGCCTCCCTCCTCCAAACAGCTGCCCCTCCTGATGTGCTGGGAGACCAGGAAATTTCTGGGCATCTAAGGTTGTGCGTGGCCCATGGTGCAGATTGGGCTCCCTGTCAGCTGATGCCAAATGCCTTCCTACAGAGGGTGGGAACGGGCCCTGCAGGGTGTGACAGCAGCAGTGGGGCAGCGAGGCTGCCATGGATCCCTTCCCACTATGCCCGGCACAGTGTGTCCAGATGTGCAGAGAAAGCCCCCAGCTACTGATTCTCAAGAGAAGGCTGAGGGAAATGCACCCACCACGGCGTCTCTCCACATCACTGAGGATTTCTTTCAGGTTTTTGGATCCCTTCAGGGACTTCTTTTGTCCTTCTGGTTTGCTCCTCCATTGTGGCGGACCTTAAGAGAAAGTATTTCCATTTCAGATGAAAGGATGCCACCAAAGCAGCGCTCAGCCTGTGAGGTCAGCAGGGAGACACTACTCACCCCTGGGATGGGAGCTGGGCTTGTGCGACTCAACCAGCAAGGGCCCCTGAGGAGTCTTTTCTGCAGACACACCTGTAACTCAACGGCCACGGAAGCTCCTGTCACCCGGTTCCTGCCAGGTTGTCACTGATGAGTCTTTTAGGAACATTTCCAACATACCTGCAGGAGGCTCCAGATGCATGAAATGTTCCAAAAGCCAAGGTGTTGGTGAAACCTTTGCAACGCGCTCATCTGGAAGGGAGGAGAGACGAGAATCACCTTCTGCCTTAGGGAAGTGGGCACTGCAAGGGGGTCGGCTAAGGCTGTGGGAGGCAGATGTGAATGGACATGGCCAAAGCTGCGGAGGGGCCTGGGGAGCTGTGGGCTGCCTCTGGTCCCTGTCCACACTGTTTGCTGGCCCTGGACGACATGCGTGGAGAGGAAAGCGGGGCAGCCCAAGGCCCCTGTGGGCTCTCTCCCTCTCCCAGAGGAAAGCCTCCCTAAAGCCCTATGGAAAACCATCCCCAACGCTTCCTGGGGAGAAGGGAGCGCTGTGCCAGGAAAGGGGATCCGTCGGCTCACCTGCTCCCTTCGCTCGCCGTGCAGCTGCCTGGGCAGCCCTGTCAGTCAGGGCCAGTGCCAGGAGGAGCAGGAGGAAGAGGCGCAGAGCAAGGGCCATGGTGCCTTGCCCTGTGCCAGTCGTGCAGCTCTTGCTGCCACCGCTGTCCTCACGCCGCTGTCGCAATGTCAGCACCGCTGCTGCCGCCGCAACAGTTGTGGGCAAGGACTGACTGCTTGGTGGTTGTGGTGCTGTGCAAGCACAGGGCTCTGGGTCCTCTGTGACCTCAGAGCCTGCTGTGACGTCAAGGCTGGGCCAGGATTTTGTGAGAATGGATCTCAAGAGCTGCCCTTCCAGTGAGGAGAGTAGGTGTCTGCAGGCAGCTGCATGCAATCTCTATTTTGTTTCCCAAGACCAGAGTTATCTGACATTGGCCAAGTGAGATATTTCATGGTTCTACCTGCAATAGCAATGTCAAGTCCAAAATTCAACTCGCATTGCTGATTCCCACTGTTGCAGGCAGCACCAGCCCCATGCCAAGAGTGACTCCGTGCCGTGCACTCTGCTGGCCTTTGGCCCATATTTAAAAAGTGAAGGACTTGATGTCCTAAGTTTTAAAAGGAATGCAACACTGGCCATCAGCATAGCTGCATGCTTTAGAGGAGACCCAAACCCACTGCACACCTTATGGGTGTCCTCAGCCACCCCAAAATCCCCCTGTGTGCCTCACGAGAGACCCCAGAGCCCTGCTTAACTTCGAGGTGTCCCTCGGCCCCTGCACACCTTTGGAGTTAGCCTAAATGAGGGGAAAAAACTGATCGTTGGGCTAAGATTTTACATTGTGGAAAGTATCATGTGGCACAGCAGCTCCACTGGGATTGTGTCTTGTTGGTTGACTTGGGGATTGAAGAAGAATGGCTTCTGTCTTCATACGACATAAAAGGAAGAGGTGTGGATGAAAGGACTTGAAGAGCGTTGGTGTTTAAAAGAAGGAAGCCAAGAGGATACAAGATTTGAACTTGGAGACAAAAGTAACTTATGTTGCCTTGAGTGCTTCTTTTAAAAAGCTTCAGCAGAAAAGAGTTCGGCAATGGTGGAATTTTCAACCTCTCTTCATTTGAAGGAATAATTCTCATCATTTGAAGCATTTGTTCCCTTTCTTTACCTCCCACTCTCTTAGGTGTGGACTTGGAGCATAAACTGACCTAGCAGTGTTGGCACCTTGCATTTGTTTATGCAGGTCATAGGAAGAGTGAGCTGCATTAGTACCAGCATTTAGATGGAAGGTGCACAGTATTCCTAAGTCATAGAATGCCTGCTCTCTCATAGTTACCTTGGCCTCTAAATTGTTTTGCGTATTTTTGGTGGGGGTCTTTTTTCCGGGTTTATTTTTTGTGTGTGTGTGTTGTTTTATGACTAGCTATAAATAAAAATTGTAGCAAGAAGTCTACTTTATTCCATGTAAGAAAAGGTGGGATTCTGAATCGTTCCTTCAGTCTTGAGATGTGTTGAGGAATTAAATTTAGTCACTGTACAGCTTGGTTTCAAAGCATACCTAAATGGAATTTCCTTAGTAAAACAAGAATGGAGACTTGTTCCGCTGTGATCTCAGTAAAATAGGGAACCAGAGAAGTATACGCCACTGACGAATATTGAATGGTGAATCAAAGAATTGAAAACAGTGTTAAAATGTCAAAGAGTGTAACAGTGTCTGCAACGGATATGCTTATGCATTTTGGAGTAAAGTGAGTGGTCCACTCCTGAAGGAAATGCTGATTTATGTTTTCAGAGGGAATCCAAGTGATATTCTTTCAACTAGTTTGTGGTTACAGAAGTAACTTATCTAAATACTGTCTTGAAAGAAATAAAAAATGTACCAGGTATATGTTATGACTGTATCAAACAAGCATCAGAAAGTGACAGATTCTATAAATACCGGCCTGCTGGAACTACATGGAAATAAAGCAAAGGAAAACATAGACAAAACTTCAATTCATCTCTGTTGCTGTACATTAGAGAGATGACTGTGAGGTAAAGCCCATATGATCAATCCCCTTGCTTTTCACGTGTGAGATGTTCAGATGTCAGCATTGTATATGGGTTCCACTGAAGCGACGCCAGGCTATGAAGGACTTGCTTGTGGTGCGCAGCCCAGCCTCATTGCATCTTCCTCAAGGCAAGCACTTAGTGAGTGCTTGCCTCTTTTCCTGGCCATGGCCCTGGAGGAGGTCCAGGCCCAGATGATGCCACTGAAGGAGATGTGCGCTCAGCCCAGGGACGTTCAGCATGGGCTCCCCCAGCCCCTAGAGGCCTCGCTGCTGGTCACAGCAGCCCCTGCCTGGCTCCTGCCTGCCCACACCGTGGGCATCCACGGCTGCTCGGGGACATGGAGCTCAGCTGGTGCTGGTGCCGTGTGGGCTTTGCTGGTGGTACCACTGAGACACAGCTGTGAGAACTCAATTTCTTTATTTGAACAAAAAACCAGGGCTAACCTCTGCCCTGGTGGACAGGGGCTGTCCAACTTCAGTGGGGGTGGGAGAGCAGGGCCAGGGGGCTTGGGGGCAGGGGTTCTCGTTTTGGAGGCATGAGTACTGGGATGTGCTGAAGATGGGGGTACATCCACGCCAGGGCAGCTGGGGAGAGCCGTGAAGAGCTGCAATGGCTCAAGCTCTCAGTGCTTGAGCTCTTCGGCTGGTCTTCTGAATCTTCACAGGAGCACCTGTGGAGAGAGGAGTGTCTGAGGCTCCAGCTGCCGCTGGCACACAGGGCCCAGAGCTGGCGAGGCTCCCCAGCACGGCTGGAGCTGCAGGCCCAGCTTGGCCCAGCTGGACAGCTGCTCCTCAAGGCCCCGGCGAGCAGGGCATGGCTCTGGGCAGGCTCCCTGGCCAGGAGCGGGCCCCAGAGCGCGTCTGCCTTTCAAGGCCAATCTGGTCCCTGCTCTTTCTCCTCCCCACCTTGCTTTGCCTCTGCCCGCTGCTCGTGGGGCTGCTCTTGGCCTCGCAGCCTCAGTGGGAGCCAGCATTGGCTGCAGCCCCAGTGGGCTCCCCAGGAGAAGGCCCAGCAATGAAGAGGCACCGGGCAGCAGCAGAAGCCTCAGCAGAGTTATTTGGACAAGCGCTGACCATCCTCAACTCCACAGCAGCCTGACTGGGAGTGTTTCCTATCAGCAGCCCTTAAAAGAAGCTGTTTGAGGCAGAGATCAGCAAAACACTCACCGTTTCCTCTTCCAGCAATACCAGATTCCGGCACAGCATATCATCAGGAACAGTGCTCCACCAGCCACGATGGCCATGAACTTCATCAAGCACGGTGTTCCCCAGCAGAAAACTCTTCTCATGCTTTCCGAGGTCTTCTCAGCACGTGTTGACGTGCTGACTGCGTCTGTGGGGGCAATGAGGAGTGTGAGGCCGTGCCGTGCTCCACTGCTCAGCTGGCAGCACGGTGGATACGGCCAGGACGTTCTCTGTTTCCCCCAGAGCTGGGGCCTGCAGGCACCTTGCCACGTCCTGGCACAGGGCTGCTCACTCCCCAAAGCCCTGAGACTGCGTGCGACAATTGCTCTGTGTTATGCCGGTCTTCTCCAGGCAATATGTGTCCCACAGACATGGATAAGGAAAATGCCCAGGGTTTTGGAGCTGCTCCAGGACCCACCCTTCTCCAAACTGCTGCCCCCCCCCCGCCCCCGATAATCTGGGAGACCAGGAAATTTCAGGGGATCTAAGGCCGTGCATGGCCCGTGGGGCACTTTGGGCTCCCTGTCAGCCGATGCCAAATGCCTTCGTGCAGAGGCTGGCAAGAAGCACCATCCAGGCCAGCCTGGGAACCAGCCCTGCACGGTGTGACAGCAGCAGTGCGGCAGCGAGGCTGCCATGGATCCCTTCCCTCTGTGGCGAGCATGGCGCCTCCTGATGTGCAGAGAAGGCCCCTGGCTGCTGATTCTCAGGAGAAGGCTGAGGGAAATGCACCCACCCTGATGTCTCTCCACTTCACTGAGGATTTGTTCCAGGTGTTTGGATTCCTCCAGGGACTTCCTGTTTCCTTTAGGTTTGTTCTTCCTTCTCAGGGGAGCTGAAGAGAACGTATTTCCATTTCAGATGAATGGGTGCCACAAAAGCAGTGCTCAGCCTGTGGGGTCAGCAGGAACGCACTACTCACGCCTGTGAGGGGAGCTGGGCCTGCGTGCAACATCCATCAAAGGACTCGGGAAAGTCCTCCTTGCAAGCACACCTGTCATGCAACAGCCAGAGAAGCTTCTGTCATCTCTGCTGATCTGCACGGGCAGCACTGAGCTGCAGGAGCTGTGAGGGGATTGCACAGGCCGAGGGCGCAGCTCTGTCCTGGCCCAGCTTTGGGCTCTGAGCTGGCAGGTCCCCCAGGGGCAAAGGCCTTCACCTACCCTCCTCATCTTCCTCATCATCAGGCTTAGAAATGGATCTGAGTTGTGATTCCCGATGACCTTCATCAACAGATTGACCTACAAGGAAAGGCAGGACAGAACAGCTCCCAGCACTGCAGGAGATCCTCAGGCTGCCTGGGGCGGGCAAAGGAGCCACGCAAGGCACAGGCCTGGGCCCTTCCCATCCCATCCCTTCCCTTCCCTTCCCTTCCCTTCCCTTCCCTTCCCTTCCCTCCCCTTCCCTCTCTGCTCTTCTCCGGGGCTGCACAGAGCACATGGAAGGAGACACTGGCATTGCACATGGGAAGAGGATTGACAGCTAAATGCTCCTTCCTCCCACTGAGAGCCATCCTGGACACAAGAGTAGAAATTTCCAGGCCAAGATTTCCAGAATCCATCCAACTTCAGAGGATCTTAAGGGCAACGCCACATGAATATTGCTCTGGACACTGTTTACACTTGGACAATGATGATTGTGTTAGGAAAGAGTTGCTGAAAACTGACCTTCACCAAGCTCCGAGAACCTGAAACCACGGGTTACCAGCGTTTGCAAATGCTGCAAGTCACGACCCCAGTCTAGAAGGAGCACAGATGGGAAGCGTTCCATGGTGTGCTGGGATCCCCTTCACCAGGGAGCTGAGCACTTCACTGCCAAGCAGCAGAGATGGCAGCTGAAGGCTCAGCAGGCCTCAGGCCCAGAGGCACAGCAATTACCTCTTGTGACTGTGCCTGGCTTCGCCTCCCTTCCTGCAGCAGAGGCTGCCAGTGAGCCACTGCTTTGTCCGG
Source organism: Sturnus vulgaris (assembly GCF_052056855.1). NCBI lineage: Eukaryota > Metazoa > Chordata > Aves > Passeriformes > Sturnidae > Sturnus > Sturnus vulgaris. Next base: position 35,998,519 of record NC_142243.1, read on the forward strand.
GAAACTCAGTGTTCAGCACAGTCTTTCTTTGCATCACTGCAGCAAGGAAAAGGGACAGGTGGATCAGATGGACTTGTTCTCCACTGGGGAGGTGCCATCTTCAGGAGGCAATGCTTGCTGAAGTCACGTATAAGGATCAGGAGGAAGGCCAGGCTATTGGGGCTGGCCAGGGCCTCCCTCCTCCAAACAGCTGCCCCTCCTGATGTGCTGGGAGACCAGGAAATTTCTGGGCATCTAAGGTTGTGCGTGGCCCATGGTGCAGATTGGGCTCCCTGTCAGCTGATGCCAAATGCCTTCCTACAGAGGGTGGGAACGGGCCCTGCAGGGTGTGACAGCAGCAGTGGGGCAGCGAGGCTGCCATGGATCCCTTCCCACTATGCCCGGCACAGTGTGTCCAGATGTGCAGAGAAAGCCCCCAGCTACTGATTCTCAAGAGAAGGCTGAGGGAAATGCACCCACCACGGCGTCTCTCCACATCACTGAGGATTTCTTTCAGGTTTTTGGATCCCTTCAGGGACTTCTTTTGTCCTTCTGGTTTGCTCCTCCATTGTGGCGGACCTTAAGAGAAAGTATTTCCATTTCAGATGAAAGGATGCCACCAAAGCAGCGCTCAGCCTGTGAGGTCAGCAGGGAGACACTACTCACCCCTGGGATGGGAGCTGGGCTTGTGTGACTCAGCCAGCAAGGGCCCATGAGGAGTCTTTTCTGCAGACACACCTGTAACTCAACAGCCACGGAAGCTTCTGTCACCTGGTTCCTGCCATTATGTCAAGGATTATTTCTTGGTGGGATGCTGAGAACATACCTGCAGGAGGCTTCAGAGGCTGAAAATCTTCATGAAGCCAAGGTGCTGGAGAAATCTTCCTAGCCCGCTCATCTAGAAGGGAGGACAGGTGAGAACCATTTCCATGGTGTGCTGGCATGCCCTTCTACAGGGAGCTGAGCACTTCAGGGGGGTGAGCGAATGCTTTGTGTCTGCACTGCCAAGCAGCAGAGATGGCAGCTGAAGGCTCAGCAGGCCTCAGGCCCAGTGGCACAGCAATTACCTGCTGTGACTGGTCCTGGCATCACCTCCCTTCCTGCAGCAGAGGCTCCCAATGAGCCACTGCTTCCTCCGGGAAATGCTTCCTTCAGGACAGTCTCTCCTTGCATCTCTGGACAAAGGAAAAGGGACAGCTGCATCCGATGGAGTTGTTTCCCAAGGGGAAGATGCCATCTTGAGGAGGCAATGCTTGTTGAAGTCATGTCTAAGGTTCAGGAAGTCAGTCCAGCGTTGGAGCTGGGCCAGGCCCCTCCCTCCTCCAAACAGCTGCCCCTACACCTGATGGACCCCGAGACTGGGAAATTTCTGGGGATCTCAGGGTGTGCATTGCCCGTGGTGTAGATTGGGCTCCCTGTCAGCCAATGCCAAATGCCTTCGTGCAGAGCCTGGGGAGGAGCTGCATCCAGGCCAGCCTGGGAACCAGCCCTGCACGGTGTGACAGCAGCAGTGCGGCAGCGAGGCTGCCATGGATCCCTTCCCTCTGTGCCGGGCACGGCGTGTCCAGATGTGCAGAGAAAGGCCCCAGCTGCTGATTCTCAGGGGAAGGCTGAGGGAAATGCACCCACCACGACGTCTCTCCACATCACTGAGGATTTCTTTCAGGTTTTTGGATCCCTTCAGGGACTTCTTGTGCCCTTCAGGTTTGTTCCTCCCTCTCGGCGGACCTTAAGAGAAAGGATTTCCATTTCAGATGAAAGGATGCCACCGAAGCAGCGCTCAGCCTGTGAGGTCAGCAGGGAGACACTACTCACCCCTGGGATGGGAGCTGGGCTTGTGCGACTCAACCAGCAAGGGCCCCTGAGGAGTCTTTTCTGCAGACACACCTGTAACTCAACGGCCACGGAAGCTCCTGTCACCCGGTTCCTGCCAGGTTGTCACTGATGAGTCTTTTAGGAACATTTCCAACATACCTGCAGGAGGCTCCAGATGCATGAAATGTTCCAAAAGCCAAGGTGTTGGTGAAACCTTTGCAACGCGCTCATCTGGAAGGGAGGAGAGACGAGAATCACCTTCTGCCTTAGGGAAGTGGGCACTGCAAGGGGGTCGGCTAAGGCTGTGGGAGGCAGATGTGAATGGACATGGCCAAAGCTGCGGAGGGGCCTGGGGAGCTGTGGGCTGCCTCTGGTCCCTGTCCACACTGTTTGCTGGCCCTGGACGACATGCGTGGAGAGGAAAGCGGGGCAGCCCAAGGCCCCTGTGGGCTCTCTCCCTCTCCCAGAGGAAAGCCTCCCTAAAGCCCTATGGAAAACCATCCCCAACGCTTCCTGGGGAGAAGGGAGCGCTGTGCCAGGAAAGGGGATCCGTCGGCTCACCTGCTCCCTTCGCTCGCCGTGCAGCTGCCTGGGCAGCCCTGGCAGTCAGGGCCAGTGCCAGGAGGAGCAGGAGGAAGAGGCGCAGAGCAAGGGCCATGGTGCCTTGCCCTGTGCCAGTCGTGCAGCTCTTGCTGCCACCGCTGTCCTCACGCCGCTGTCGCAATGTCAGCACCGCTGCTGCCGCCGCAACAGTTGTGGGCAAGGACTGACTGCTTGGTGGTTGTGGTGCTGTGCAAGCACAGGGCTCTGGGTCCTCTGTGACCTCAGAGCCTGCTGTGACGTCAAGGCTGGGCCAGGATTTTGTGAGAATGGATCTCAAGAGCTGCCCTTCCAGTGAGGAGAGTAGGTGTCTGCAGGCAGCTGCATGCAATCTCTATTTTGTTTCCCAAGACCAGAGTTATCTGACATTGGCCAAGTGAGATATTTCATGGTTCTACCTGCAATAGCAATGTCAAGTCCAAAATTCAACTCGCATTGCTGATTCCCACTGTTGCAGGCAGCACCAGCCCCATGCCAAGAGTCACTCCGTGCCGTGCACTCTGCTGGCCTTTGGCCCATATTTAAAAAGTGAAGGGCTTGATGTCCTAAGTTTTAAAAGGAATGCAACACTGGCCATCAGCATAGCTGCATGCTTTAGAGGAGACCCAAACCCACTGCACACCTTATGGGTGTCCTCAGCCACCCCAAAATCCCCCTGTGTGCCTCACGAGAGACCCCAGAGCCCTGCTTAACTTCGAGGTGTCCCTCGGCCCCTGCACACCTTTGGAGTTAGCCTAAATGAGGGGAAAAAACTGATCGTTGGGCTAAGATTTTACATTGTGGAAAGTATCATGTGGCACAGCAGCTCCACTGGGATTGTGTCTTGTTGGTTGACTTGGGGATTGAAGAAGAATGGCTTCTGTCTTCATACGACATAAAAGGAAGAGGTGTGGATGAAAGGACTTGAAGAGCGTTGGTGTTTAAAAGAAGGAAGCCAAGAGGATACAAGATTTGAACTTGGAGACAAAAGTAACTTATGTTGCCTTGAGTGCTTCTTTTAAAAAGCTTCAGTAGAAAAGAGTTCGGCAATGGTGGAATTTTCAACCTCTCTTCATTTGAAGGAATAATTCTCATCATTTGAAGCATTTGTTCCCTTTCTTTACCTCCCACTCTCTTAGGTGTGGACTTGGAGCATAAACTGACCTAGCAGTGTTGGCACCTTGCATTTGTTTATGCAGGTCATAGGAAGAGTGAGCTGCATTAGTACCAGCATTTAGATGGAAGGTGCACAGTATTCCTAAGTCATAGAATGCCTGCTCTCTCATAGTTACCTTGGCCTCTAAATTGTTTTGCGTATTTTTGGTGGGGGTCTTTTTTCCGGGTTTATTTTTTGTGTGTGTGTGTTGTTTTATGACTAGCTATAAATAAAAATTGTAGCAAGAAGTCTACTTTATTCCATGTAAGAAAAGGTGGGATTCTGAATCGTTCCTTCAATCTTGAGATGTGTTGAGGAATTAAATTTAGTCACTGTACAGCTTGGTTTCAAAGCATACCTAAATGGAATTTCCTTAGTAAAACAAGAATGGAGACTTGTTCCGCTGTGATCTCAGTAAAATAGGGAACCAGAGAAGTATACGCCACTGACGAATATTGAATGGTGAATCAAAGAATTGAAAACAGTGTTAAAATGTCAAAGAGTGTAACAGTGTCTGCAACGGATATGCTTATGCATTTTGGAGTAAAGTGAGTGGTCCACTCCTGAAGGAAATGCTGATTTATGTTTTCAGAGGGAATCCAAGTGATATTCTTTCAACTAGTTTGTGGTTACAGAAGTAACTTATCTAAATACTGTCTTGAAAGAAATAAAAAATGTACCAGGTATATGTTATGACTGTATCAAACAAGCATCAGAAAGTGACAGATTCTATAAATACCGGCCTGCTGGAACTACATGGAAATAAAGCAAAGGAAAACATAGACAAAACTTCAATTCATCTCTGTTGCTGTACATTAGAGAGATGACTGTGAGGTAAAGCCCATATGATCAATCCCCTTGCTTTTCACGTGTGAGATGTTCAGATGTCAGCATTGTATATGGGTTCCACTGAAGCGACGCCAGGCTATGAAGGACTTGCTTGTGGTGCGCAGCCCAGCCTCATTGCATCTTCCTCAAGGCAAGCACTTAGTGAGTGCTTGCCTCTTTTCCTGGCCATGGCCCTGGAGGAGGTCCAGGCCCAGATGATGCCACTGAAGGAGATGTGCGCTCAGCCCAGGGACGTTCAGCATGGGCTCCCCCAGCCCCTAGAGGCCTCGCTGCTGGTCACAGCAGCCCCTGCCTGGCTCCTGCCTGCCCACACCGTGGGCATCCACGGCTGCTCGGGGACATGGAGCTCAGCTGGTGCTGGTGCCGTGTGGGCTTTGCTGGTGGTACCACTGAGACACAGCTGTGAGAACTCAATTTCTTTATTTGAACAAAAAAACAGGGCTAACCTCTGCCCTGGTGGACAGGGGCTGTCCAACTTCAGTGGGGGTGGGAGAGCAGGGCCAGGGGGCTTGGGGGCAGGGGTTCTCGTTTTGGAGGCATGAGTACTGGGATGTGCTGAAGATGGGGGTACATCCACGCCAGGGCAGCTGGGGAGAGCCGTGAAGAGCTGCAATGGCTCAAGCTCTCAGTGCTTGAGCTCTTCGGCTGGTCTTCTGAATCTTCACAGGAGCACCTGTGGAGAGAGGAGTGTCTGAGGCTCCAGCTGCCGCTGGCACACAGGGCCCAGAGCTGGCGAGGCTCCCCAGCACGGCTGGAGCTGCAGGCCCAGCTTGGCCCAGCTGGACAGCTGCTCCTCAAGGCCCCGGCGAGCAGGGCATGGCTCTGGGCAGGCTCCCTGGCCAGGAGCGGGCCCCAGAGCGCGTCTGCCTTTCAAGGCCAATCTGGTCCCTGCTCTTTCTCCTCCCCACCTTGCTTTGCCTCTGCCCGCTGCTCGTGGGGCTGCTCTTGGCCTCGCAGCCTCAGTGGGAGCCAGCATTGGCTGCAGCCCCAGTGGGCTCCCCAGGAGAAGGCCCAGCAATGAAGAGGCACCGGGCAGCAGCAGAAGCCTCAGCAGAGTTATTTGGACAAGCGCTGACCATCCTCAACTCCACAGCAGCCTGACTGGGAGTGTTTCCTATCAGCAGCCCTTAAAAGAAGCTGTTTGAGGCAGAGATCAGCAAAACACTCACCGTTTCCTCTTCCAGCAATACCAGATTCCGGCACAGCATATCATCAGGAACAGTGCTCCACCAGCCACGATGGCCATGAACTTCATCAAGCACGGTGTTCCCCAGCAGAAAACTCTTCTCATGCTTTCCGAGGTCTTCTCAGCACGTGTTGACGTGCTGACTGCGTCTGTGGGGGCAATGAGGAGTGTGAGGCCGTGCCGTGCTCCACTGCTCAGCTGGCAGCACGGTGGATACGGCCAGGACGTTCTCTGTTTCCCCCAGAGCTGGGGCCTGCAGGCACCTTGCCACGTCCTGGCACAGGGCTGCTCACTCCCCAAAGCCCTGAGACTGCGTGCGACAATTGCTCTGTGTTATGCCGGTCTTCTCCAGGCAATATGTGTCCCACAGACATGGATAAGGAAAATGCCCAGGGTTTTGGAGCTGCTCCAGGACCCACCCTTCTCCAAACTGCTGCTCCCCCCCCGCCCCCGATAATCTGGGAGACCAGGAAATTTCAGGGGATCTAAGGCCGTGCATGGCCCGTGGGGCACTTTGGGCTCCCTGTCAGCCGATGCCAAATGCCTTCGTGCAGAGGCTGGCAAGAAGCACCATCCAGGCCAGCCTGGGAACCAGCCCTGCACGGTGTGACAGCAGCAGTGCGGCAGCGAGGCTGCCATGGATCCCTTCCCTCTGTGGCGAGCATGGCGCCTCCTGATGTGCAGAGAAGGCCCCTGGCTGCTGATTCTCAGGAGAAGGCTGAGGGAAATGCACCCACCCTGATGTCTCTCCACTTCACTGAGGATTTGTTCCAGGTGTTTGGATTCCTCCAGGGACTTCCTGTTTCCTTTAGGTTTGTTCTTCCTTCTCAGGGGAGCTGAAGAGAACGTATTTCCATTTCAGATGAATGGGTGCCACAAAAGCAGTGCTCAGCCTGTGGGGTCAGCAGGAACGCACTACTCACGCCTGTGAGGGGAGCTGGGCCTGCGTGCAACATCCATCAAAGGACTCGGGAAAGTCCTCCTTGCAAGCACACCTGTCATGCAACAGCCAGAGAAGCTTCTGTCATCTCTGCTGATCTGCACGGGCAGCACTGAGCTGCAGGAGCTGTGAGGGGATTGCACAGGCCGAGGGCGCAGCTCTGTCCTGGCCCAGCTTTGGGCTCTGAGCTGGCAGGTCCCCCAGGGGCAAAGGCCTTCACCTACCCTCCTCATCTTCCTCATCATCAGGCTTAGAAATGGATCTGAGTTGTGATTCCCGATGACCTTCATCAACAGATTGACCTACAAGGAAAGGCAGGACAGAACAGCTCCCAGCACTGCAGGAGATCCTCAGGCTGCCTGGGGCGGGCAAAGGAGCCACGCAAGGCACAGGCCTGGGCCCTTCCCATCCCATCCCTTCCCTTCCCTTCCCTTCCCTTCCCTTCCCTTCCCTTCCCTTCCCTTCCCTTCCCTCCCCTTCCCTCTCTGCTCTTCTCCGGGGCTGCACAGAGCACATGGAAGGAGACACTGGCATTGCACATGGGAAGAGGATTGACAGCTAAATGCTCCTTCCTCCCACTGAGAGCCATCCTGGACACAAGAGTAGAAATTTCCAGGCCAAGATTTCCAGAATCCATCCAACTTCAGAGGATCTTAAGGGCAACGCCACATGAATATTGCTCTGGACACTGTTTACACTTGGACAATGATGATTGTGTTAGGAAAGAGTTGCTGAAAACTGACCTTCACCAAGCTCCGAGAACCTGAAACCACGGGTTACCAGCGTTTGCAAATGCTGCAAGTCACGACCCCAGTCTAGAAGGAGCACAGATGGGAAGCGTTCCATGGTGTGCTGGGATCCCCTTCACCAGGGAGCTGAGCACTTCACTGCCAAGCAGCAGAGATGGCAGCTGAAGGCTCAGCAGGCCTCAGGCCCAGAGGCACAGCAATTACCTCTTGTGACTGTGCCTGGCTTCGCCTCCCTTCCTGCAGCAGAGGCTGCCAGTGAGCCACTGCTTTGTCCGGGAAACTCAGTGTTCAGCACAGTCTTTCTTTGCATCACTGCAGCAAGGAAAAGGGACAGGTGGATCAGATGGACTTGTTCTCCACTGGGGAGGTGCCATCTTCAGGAGGCAATGCTTGCTGAAGTCACGTATAAGGATCAGGAGGAAGGCCAGGCTATTGGGGCTGGCCAGGGCCTCCCTCCTCCAAACAGCTGCCCCTCCTGATGTGCTGGGAGACCAGGAAATTTCTGGGCATCTAAGGTTGTGCGTGGCCCATGGTGCAGATTGGGCTCCCTGTCAGCTGATGCCAAATGCCTTCCTACAGAGGGTGGGAACGGGCCCTGCAGGGTGTGACAGCAGCAGTGGGGCAGCGAGGCTGCCATGGATCCCTTCCCACTATGCCCGGCACAGTGTGTCCAGATGTGCAGAGAAAGCCCCCAGCTACTGATTCTCAAGAGAAGGCTGAGGGAAATGCACCCACCACGGCGTCTCTCCACATCACTGAGGATTTCTTTCAGGTTTTTGGATCCCTTCAGGGACTTCTTTTGTCCTTCTGGTTTGCTCCTCCATTGTGGCGGACCTTAAGAGAAAGTATTTCCATTTCAGATGAAAGGATGCCACCAAAGCAGCGCTCAGCCTGTGAGGTCAGCAGGGAGACACTACTCACCCCTGGGATGGGAGCTGGGCTTGTGTGACTCAGCCAGCAAGGGCCCATGAGGAGTCTTTTCTGCAGACACACCTGTAACTCAACAGCCACGGAAGCTTCTGTCACCTGGTTCCTGCCATTATGTCAAGGATTATTTCTTGGTGGGATGCTGAGAACATACCTGCAGGAGGCTTCAGAGGCTGAAAATCTTCATGAAGCCAAGGTGCTGGAGAAATCTTCCTAGCCCGCTCATCTAGAAGGGAGGACAGGTGAGAACCATTTCCATGGTGTGCTGGCATGCCCTTCTACAGGGAGCTGAGCACTTCAGGGGGGTGAGCGAATGCTTTGTGTCTGCACTGCCAAGCAGCAGAGATGGCAGCTGAAGGCTCAGCAGGCCTCAGGCCCAGTGGCACAGCAATTACCTGCTGTGACTGCTCCTGGCATCACCTCCCTTCCTGCAGCAGAGGCTCCCAATGAGCCACTGCTTCCTCCGGGAAATGCTTCCTTCAGGACAGTCTCTCCTTGCATCTCTGGACAAAGGAAAAGGGACAGCTGCATCCGATGGAGTTGTTTCCCAAGGGGAAGATGCCATCTTGAGGAGGCAATGCTTGTTGAAGTCATGTCTAAGGTTCAGGAAGTCAGTCCAGCGTTGGAGCTGGGCCAGGCCCCTCCCTCCTCCAAACAGCTGCCCCTACACCTGATGGACCCCGAGACTGGGAAATTTCTGGGGATCTCAGGGTGTGCATTGCCCGTGGTGTAGATTGGGCTCCCTGTCAGCCAATGCCAAATGCCTTCGTGCAGAGCCTGGGGAGGAGCTGCATCCAGGCCAGCCTGGGAACCAGCCCTGCACGGTGTGACAGCAGCAGTGCGGCAGCGAGGCTGCCATGGATCCCTTCCCTCTGTGCCGGGCACGGCGTGTCCAGATGTGCAGAGAAAGGCCCCAGCTGCTGATTCTCAGGGGAAGGCTGAGGGAAATGCACCCACCACGACGTCTCTCCACATCACTGAGGATTTCTTTCAGGTTTTTGGATCCCTTCAGGGACTTCTTGTGCCCTTCAGGTTTGTTCCTCCCTCTCGGCGGACCTTAAGAGAAAGGATTTCCATTTCAGATGAAAGGATGCCACCGAAGCAGCGCTCAGCCTGTGAGGTCAGCAGGGAGACACTACTCACCCCTGGGATGGGAGCTGGGCTTGTGCGACTCAACCAGCAAGGGCCCCTGAGGAGTCTTTTCTGCAGACACACCTGTAACTCAACGGCCACGGAAGCTCCTGTCACCCGGTTCCTGCCAGGTTGTCACTGATGAGTCTTTTAGGAACATTTCCAACATACCTGCAGGAGGCTCCAGATGCATGAAATGTTCCAAAAGCCAAGGTGTTGGTGAAACCTTTGCAACGCGCTCATCTGGAAGGGAGGAGAGACGAGAATCACCTTCTGCCTTAGGGAAGTGGGCACTGCAAGGGGGTCGGCTAAGGCGGTGGCAGGCAGATGTGAATGGACATGGCCAAAGCTGCGGAGGGGCCTGGGGAGCTGTGGGCTGCCTCTGGTCCCTGTCCACACTGTTTGCTGGCCCTGGACGACATGCGTGGAGAGGAAAGCGGGGCAGCCCAAGGCCCCTGTGGGCTCTCTCCCTCTCCCAGAGGAAAGCCTCCCTAAAGCCCTATGGAAAACCATCCCCAACGCTTCCTGGGGAGAAGGGAGCGCTGTGCCAGGAAAGGGGATCCGTCGGCTCACCTGCTCCCTTCGCTCGCCGTGCAGCTGCCTGGGCAGCCCTGTCAGTCAGGGCCAGTGCCAGGAGGAGCAGGAGGAAGAGGCGCAGAGCAAGGGCCATGGTGCCTTGCCCTGTGCCAGTCGTGCAGCTCTTGCTGCCACCGCTGTCCTCACGCCGCTGTCGCAATGTCAGCACCGCTGCTGCCGCCGCAACAGGTGTGGGCAAGGACTGACTGCTTGGTGGTTGTGGTGCTGTGCAAGCACAGGGCTCTGGGTCCTCTGTGACCTCAGAGCCTGCTGTGACGTCAAGGCTGGGGCAGGATTTTGTGGGAATGGATCTCAAGAGCTGCCCTTCCAGTGAGGAGAGTAGGTGTCTGCAGGCAGCTGCATGCAATCTCTATTTTGTTTCCCAAGACCAGAGTTATCTGACATTGGCCAAGTGAGATATTTCATGGTTCTACCTGCAATAGCAATGTCAAGTCCAAAATTCAACTCGCATTGCTGATTCCCACTGTTGCAGGCAGCACCAGCCCCATGCCAAGAGTGACTCCGTGCCGTGCACTCTGCTGGCCTTTGGCCCATATTTAAAAAGTGAAGGGCTTGATGTCCTAAGTTTTAAAAGGAATGCAACACTGGCCATCAGCATAGCTGCATGCTTTAGAGGAGACCCAAACCCACTGCACACCTTATGGGTGTCCTCAGCCACCCCAAAATCCCCCTGTGTGCCTCACGAGAGACCCCAGAGCCCTGCTTAACTTCGAGGTGTCCCTCGGCCCCTGCACACCTTTGGAGTTAGCCTAAATGAGGGGAAAAAACTGATCGTTGGGCTAAGATTTTACATTGTGGAAAGTATCATGTGGCACAGCAGCTCCACTGGGATTGTGTCTTGTTGGTTGACTTGGGGATTGAAGAAGAATGGCTTCTGTCTTCATACGACATAAAAGGAAGAGGTGTGGATGAAAGGACTTGAAGAGCGTTGGTGTTTAAAAGAAGGAAGCCAAGAGGATACAAGATTTGAACTTGGAGACAAAAGTAACTTATGTTGCCTTGAGTGCTTCTTTTAAAAAGCTTCAGTAGAAAAGAGTTCGGCAATGGTGGAATTTTCAACCTCTCTTCATTTGAAGGAATAATTCTCATCATTTGAAGCATTTGTTCCCTTTCTTTACCTCCCACTCTCTTAGGTGTGGACTTGGAGCATAAACTGACCTAGCAGTGTTGGCACCTTGCATTTGTTTATGCAGGTCATAGGAAGAGTGAGCTGCATTAGTACCAGCATTTAGATGGAAGGTGCACAGTATTCCTAAGTCATAGAATGCCTGCTCTCTCATAGTTACCTTGGCCTCTAAATTGTTTTGCGTATTTTTGGTGGGGGTCTTTTTTCCGGGTTTATTTTTTGTGTGTGTGTGTTGTTTTATGACTAGCTATAAATAAAAATTGTAGCAAGAAGTCTACTTTATTCCATGTAAGAAAAGGTGGGATTCTGAATCGTTCCTTCAATCTTGAGATGTGTTGAGGAATTAAATTTAGTCACTGTACAGCTTGGTTTCAAAGCATACCTAAATGGAATTTCCTTAGTAAAACAAGAATGGAGACTTGTTCCGCTGTGATCTCAGTAAAATAGGGAACCAGAGAAGTATACGCCACTGACGAATATTGAATGGTGAATCAAAGAATTGAAAACAGTGTTAAAATGTCAAAGAGTGTAACAGTGTCTGCAACGGATATGCTTATGCATTTTGGAGTAAAGTGAGTGGTCCACTCCTGAAGGAAATGCTGATTTATGTTTTCAGAGGGAATCCAAGTGATATTCTTTCAACTAGTTTGTGGTTACAGAAGTAACTTATCTAAATACTGTCTTGAAAGAAATAAAAAATGTACCAGGTATATGTTATGACTGTATCAAACAAGCATCAGAAAGTGACAGATTCTATAAATACCGGCCTGCTGGAACTACATGGAAATAAAGCAAAGGAAAACATAGACAAAACTTCAATTCATCTCTGTTGCTGTACATTAGAGAGATGACTGTGAGGTAAAGCCCATATGATCAATCCCCTTGCTTTTCACGTGTGAGATGTTCAGATGTCAGCATTGTATATGGGTTCCACTGAAGCGACGCCAGGCTATGAAGGACTTGCTTGTGGTGCGCAGCCCAGCCTCATTGCATCTTCCTCAAGGCAAGCACTTAGTGAGTGCTTGCCTCTTTTCCTGGCCATGGCCCTGGAGGAGGTCCAGGCCCAGATGATGCCACTGAAGGAGATGTGCGCTCAGCCCAGGGACGTTCAGCATGGGCTCCCCCAGCCCCTAGAGGCCTCGCTGCTGGTCACAGCAGCCCCTGCCTGGCTCCTGCCTGCCCACACCGTGGGCATCCACGGCTGCTCGGGGACATGGAGCTCAGCTGGTGCTGGTGCCGTGTGGGCTTTGCTGGTGGTACCACTGAGACACAGCTGTGAGAACTCAATTTCTTTATTTGAACAAAAAAACAGGGCTAACCTCTGCCCTGGTGGACAGGGGCTGTCCAACTTCAGTGGGGGTGGGAGAGCAGGGCCAGGGGGCTTGGGGGCAGGGGTTCTCGTTTTGGAGGCATGAGTACTGGGATGTGCTGAAGATGGGGGTACATCCACGCCAGGGCAGCTGGGGAGAGCCGTGAAGAGCTGCAATGGCTCAAGCTCTCAGTGCTTGAGCTCTTCGGCTGGTCTTCTGAATCTTCACAGGAGCACCTGTGGAGAGAGGAGTGTCTGAGGCTCCAGCTGCCGCTGGCACACAGGGCCCAGAGCTGGCGAGGCTCCCCAGCACGGCTGGAGCTGCAGGCCCAGCTTGGCCCAGCTGGACAGCTGCTCCTCAAGGCCCCGGCGAGCAGGGCATGGCTCTGGGCAGGCTCCCTGGCCAGGAGCGGGCCCCAGAGCGCGTCTGCCTTTCAAGGCCAATCTGGTCCCTGCTCTTTCTCCTCCCCACCTTGCTTTGCCTCTGCCCGCTGCTCGTGGGGCTGCTCTTGGCCTCGCAGCCTCAGTGGGAGCCAGCATTGGCTGCAGCCCCAGTGGGCTCCCCAGGAGAAGGCCCAGCAATGAAGAGGCACCGGGCAGCAGCAGAAGCCTCAGCAGAGTTATTTGGACAAGCGCTGACCATCCTCAACTCCACAGCAGCCTGACTGGGAGTGTTTCCTATCAGCAGCCCTTAAAAGAAGCTGTTTGAGGCAGAGATCAGCAAAACACTCACCGTTTCCTCTTCCAGCAATACCAGATTCCGGCACAGCATATCATCAGGAACAGTGCTCCACCAGCCACGATGGCCATGAACTTCATCAAGCACGGTGTTCCCCAGCAGAAAACTCTTCTCATGCTTTCCGAGGTCTTCTCAGCACGTGTTGACGTGCTGACTGCGTCTGTGGGGGCAATGAGGAGTGTGAGGCCGTGCCGTGCTCCACTGCTCAGCTGGCAGCACGGTGGATACGGCCAGGACGTTCTCTGTTTCCCCCAGAGCTGGGGCCTGCAGGCACCTTGCCACGTCCTGGCACAGGGCTGCTCACTCCCCAAAGCCCTGAGACTGCGTGCGACAATTGCTCTGTGTTATGCCGGTCTTCTCCAGGCAATATGTGTCCCACAGACATGGATAAGGAAAATGCCCAGGGTTTTGGAGCTGCTCCAGGACCCACCCTTCTCCAAACTGCTGCCCCCCCCCCGCCCCCGATAATCTGGGAGACCAGGAAATTTCAGGGGATCTAAGGCCGTGCATGGCCCGTGGGGCACTTTGGGCTCCCTGTCAGCCGATGCCAAATGCCTTCGTGCAGAGGCTGGCAAGAAGCACCATCCAGGCCAGCCTGGGAACCAGCCCTGCACGGTGTGACAGCAGCAGTGCGGCAGCGAGGCTGCCATGGATCCCTTCCCTCTGTGGCGAGCATGGCGCCTCCTGATGTGCAGAGAAGGCCCCTGGCTGCTGATTCTCAGGAGAAGGCTGAGGGAAATGCACCCACCCTGATGTCTCTCCACTTCACTGAGGATTTGTTCCAGGTGTTTGGATTCCTCCAGGGACTTCCTGTTTCCTTTAGGTTTGTTCTTCCTTCTCAGGGGAGCTGAAGAGAACGTATTTCCATTTCAGATGAATGGGTGCCACAAAAGCAGTGCTCAGCCTGTGGGGTCAGCAGGAACGCACTACTCACGCCTGTGAGGGGAGCTGGGCCTGCGTGCAACATCCATCAAAGGACTCGGGAAAGTCCTCCTTGCAAGCACACCTGTCATGCAACAGCCAGAGAAGCTTCTGTCATCTCTGCTGATCTGCACGGGCAGCACTGAGCTGCAGGAGCTGTGAGGGGATTGCACAGGCCGAGGGCGCAGCTCTGTCCTGGCACCTGCAGCGATGCTCCCCTGGCCCAGCTTTGGGCTCTGAGCTGGCAGGTCCCCCAGGGGCAAAGGCCTTCACCTACCCTCCTCATCTTCCTCATCATCAGGCTTAGAAATGGATCTGAGTTGTGATTCCCGATGACCTTCATCAACAGATTGACCTACAAGGAAAGGCAGGACAGAACAGCTCCCAGCACTGCAGGAGATCCTCAGGCTGCCTGGGGCAGGCAAAGGAGCCACGCAAGGCACAGGCCTGGGCCCTTCCCATCCCTTCCCTTCCCTTCCCTCCCCTTCCCTCCCCTTCCCTCTCTGCTCTTCTCCGGGGCTGCACAGAGCACATGGAAGGAGACACTGGCATTGCACATGGGAAGAGGATTGACAGCTAAATGCTCCTTCCTCCCACTGAGAGCCATCCTGGACACAAGAGTAGAAATTTCCAGGCCAAGATTTCCAGAATCCATCCAACTTCAGAGGATCTTAAGGGCAACGCCACATGAATATTGCTCTGGACACTGTTTACACTTGGACAATGATGATTGTGTTAGGAAAGAGTTGCTGAAAACTGACCTTCACCAAGCTCCGAGAACCTGAAACCACGGGTTAGCAGCGTTTGCAAATGCTGCAAGTCACGACCCCAGTCTAGAAGGAGCACAGATGGGAAGCGTTCCATGGTGTGCTGGGATCCCCTTCACCAGGGAGCTGAGCACTTCACTGCCAAGCAGCAGAGATGGCAGCTGAAGGCTCAGCAGGCCTCAGGCCCAGAGGCACAGCAATTACCTCTTGTGACTGTGCCTGGCTTCGCCTCCCTTCCTGCAGCAGAGGCTGCCAGTGAGCCACTGCTTTGTCCGGGAAACTCAGTGTTCAGCACAGTCTTTCTTTGCATCACTGCAGCAAGGAAAAGGGACAGGTGGATCAGATGGACTTGTTCTCCACTGGGGAGGTGCCATCTTCAGGAGGCAATGCTTGCTGAAGTCACGTATAAGGATCAGGAGGAAGGCCAGGCTATTGGGGCTGGCCAGGGCCTCCCTCCTCCAAACAGCTGCCCCTCCTGATGTGCTGGGAGACCAGGAAATTTCTGGGCATCTAAGGTTGTGCGTGGCCCATGGTGCAGATTGGGCTCCCTGTCAGCTGATGCCAAATGCCTTCCTACAGAGGGTGGGAACGGGCCCTGCAGGGTGTGACAGCAGCAGTGGGGCAGCGAGGCTGCCATGGATCCCTTCCCACTATGCCCGGCACAGTGTGTCCAGATGTGCAGAGAAAGCCCCCAGCTACTGATTCTCAAGAGAAGGCTGAGGGAAATGCACCCACCACGGCGTCTCTCCACATCACTGAGGATTTCTTTCAGGTTTTTGGATCCCTTCAGGGACTTCTTTTGTCCTTCTGGTTTGCTCCTCCATTGTGGCGGACCTTAAGAGAAAGTATTTCCATTTCAGATGAAAGGATGCCACCAAAGCAGCGCTCAGCCTGTGAGGTCAGCAGGGAGACACTACTCACCCCTGGGATGGGAGCTGGGCTTGTGTGACTCAGCCAGCAAGGGCCCATGAGGAGTCTTTTCTGCAGACACACCTGTAACTCAACAGCCACGGAAGCTTCTGTCACCTGCTTCCTGCCATTATGTCAAGGATTATTTCTTGGTGGGATGCTGAGAACATACCTGCAGGAGGCTTCAGAGGCTGAAAATCTTCATGAAGCCAAGGTGCTGGAGAAATCTTCCTAGCCCGCTCATCTAGAAGGGAGGACAGGTGAGAACCATTTCCATGGTGTGCTGGCATGCCCTTCTACAGGGAGCTGAGCACTTCAGGGGGGTGAGCGAATGCTTTGTGTCTGCACTGCCAAGCAGCAGAGATGGCAGCTGAAGGCTCAGCAGGCCTCAGGCCCAGTGGCACAGCAATTACCTGCTGTGACTGGTCCTGGCATCACCTCCCTTCCTGCAGCAGAGGCTCCCAATGAGCCACTGCTTCCTCCGGGAAATGCTTCCTTCAGGACAGTCTCTCCTTGCATCTCTGGACAAAGGAAAAGGGACAGCTGCATCCGATGGAGTTGTTTCCCAAGGGGAAGATGCCATCTTGAGGAGGCAATGCTTGTTGAAGTCATGTCTAAGGTTCAGGAAGTCAGTCCAGCGTTGGAGCTGGGCCAGGCCCTTCCCTCCTCCAAACAGCTGCCCCTACACCTGATGGACCCCGAGACTGGGAAATTTCTGGGGATCTCAGGGTGTGCATTGCCCGTGGTGTAGATTGGGCTCCCTGTCAGCCAATGCCAAATGCCTTCGTGCAGAGCCTGGGGAGGAGCTGCATCCAGGCCAGCCTGGGAACCAGCCCTGCACGGTGTGACAGCAGCAGTGCGGCAGCGAGGCTGCCATGGATCCCTTCCCTCTGTGCCGGGCATGGCGTGTCCAGATGTGCAGAGAAAGGCCCCAGCTGCTGATTCTCAGGGGAAGGCTGAGGGAAATGCACCCACCACGACGTCTCTCCACATCACTGAGGATTTCTTTCAGGCTTTTGGATCCCTTCAGGGACTTCTTGTGCCCTTCAGGTTTGTTCCTCCCTCTCGGCGGACCTTAAGAGAAAGTATTTCCATTTCAGATGAAAGGATGCCACCGAAGCAGTGCTCAGCCTGTGAGGTCAGCAGGGAGACACTACTCACGCCTGGGATGGGAGCTGGGCTTGTGTGACTCAACCAGCAAGGGCCCATGAGGAGTCTTTTCTGCAGACACACCTGTAACTCAACGGCCACGGAAGCTCCTGTCACCCGGTTCCTGCCAGGTTGTCACTGATGAGTCTTTTAGGAACATTTCCAACATACCTGCAGGAGGCTCCAGCTGCATGAAATGTTCAAAAAGCCAAGGTATTGGTGAAACCTTTGCAACGCGCTCATCTGGAAGGGAGGAGAGACGAGAATCACCTTCTGCCTTAGGGAAGTGGGCACTGCAAGGGGGTCGGCTAAGGCGGTGGCAGGCAGATGTGAATGGACGTGGCCAAAGCTGCGGAGGGGCCTGGGGAGCTGTGGGCTGCCTCTGGTCCCTGTCCACACTGTTTGCTGGCCCTGGACGACATGCGTGGAGAGGAAAGCGGGGCAGCCCAAGGCCCCTGTGGGCTCTCTCCCTCTCCCAGAGGAAAGCCTCCCTAAAGCCCTATGGAAAACCATCCCCAACGCTTCCTGGGGAGAAGGGAGCGCTGTGCCAGGAAAGGGGATCTGTCGGCTCACCTGCTCCCTTCGCTCGCCGTGCAGCTGCCTGGGCAGCCCTGTCAGTCAGGGCCAGTGCCAGGAGGAGCAGGAGGAAGAGGCGCAGAGCAAGGGCCATGGTGCCTTGCCCTGTGCCAGTCGTGCAGCTCTTGCTGCCACCGCTGTCCTCACGCCGCTGTCGCAATGTCAGCACCGCTGCCGCCGCTGCTGCCGCCGCAACAGTCGTGGGCAAGGACTGACTGCTTGGTGGTTGTGGTGCTGTGCAAGCACAGGGCTCTGGGTCCTCTGTGACCTCAGAGCCTGCTGTGATGTCAAGGCTGGGGCAGGATTTTGTGGGAATGGATCTCAAGAGCTGCCCTTCCAGTGAGGAGAGTAGGTGTCTGCAGGCAGCTGCATGCAATCTCTATTTTGTTTCCCAAGACCAGAGTTATCTGACATTGGCCAAGTGAGATATTTCATGGTTCTACCTGCAATAGCAATGTCAAGTCCAAAATTCAACTCGCATTGCTGATTCCCACTGTTGCAGGCAGCACCAGCCCCATGCCAAGAGTCACTCCGTGCCGTGCACTCTGCTGGCCTTTGGCCCATATTTAAAAAGTGAAGGGCTTGATGTCCTAAGTTTTAAAAGGAATGCAACACTGGCCATCAGCATAGCTGCATGCTTTAGAGGAGACCCAAACCCACTGCACACCTTATGGGTGTCCTCAGCCACCCCAAAATCCCCCTGTGTGCCTCACGAGAGACCCCAGAGCCCTGCTTAACTTCGAGGTGTCCCTCGGCCCCTGCACACCTTTGGAGTTAGCCTAAATGAGGGGAAAAAACTGATCGTTGGGCTAAGATTTTACATTGTGGAAAGTATCATGTGGCACAGCAGCTCCACTGGGATTGTGTCTTGTTGGTTGACTTGGGGATTGAAGAAGAATGGCTTCTGTCTTCATACGACATAAAAGGAAGAGGTGTGGATGAAAGGACTTGAAGAGCGTTGGTGTTTAAAAGAAGGAAGCCAAGAGGATACAAGATTTGAACTGGGAGACAAAAGTAACTCATGTTGCCTTAAGTGCTTCTTTTAAAAAGCTTCAGTAGAAAACAGTTCGGCAATGGTGGAATTTTCAACCTCTCTTCATTTGAAGGAATAATTCTCATCATTTGAAGCATTTGTTCCCTTTCTTTACCTCCCACTCTCTTAGGTGTGGACTTGGAGCATAAACTGACTTAGCAGTGTTGGCACCTTGCATTTGTTTATGCAGGTCATAGGAAGAGTGAGCTGCATTAGTACCAGCATTTAGATGGAAGGTGCACAGTATTCCTAAGTCATAGAATGCCTGCTCTCTCATAGTTACCTTGGCCTCTAAATTGTTTTGCGTATTTTTGGTGGGGGTCTTTTTTCCGGGTTTATTTTTTGTGTGTGTGTGTTGTTTTATGACTAGCTATAAATAAAAATTGTAGCAAGAAGTCTACTTTATTCCATGTAAGAAAAGGTGGGATTCTGAATCGTTCCTTCAATCTTGAGATGTGTTGAGGAATTAAATTTAGTCACTGTACAGCTTGGTTTCAAAGCATACCTAAATGGAATTTCCTTAGTAAAACAAGAATGGAGACTTGTTCCGCTGTGATCTCAGTAAAATAGGGAACCAGAGAAGTATACGCCACTGACGAATATTGAATGGTGAATCAAAGAATTGAAAACAGTGTTAAAATGTCAAAGAGTGTAACAGTGTCTGCAACGGATATGCTTATGCATTTTGGAGTAAAGTGAGTGGTCCACTCCTGAAGGAAATGCTGATTTATGTTTTCAGAGGGAATCCAAGTGATATTCTTTCAACTAGTTTGTGGTTACAGAAGTAACTTATCTAAATACTGTCTTGAAAGAAATAAAAAATGTACCAGGTATATGTTATGACTGTATCAAACAAGCATCAGAAAGTGACAGATTCTATAAATACCGGCCTGCTGGAACTACATGGAAATAAAGCAAAGGAAAACATAGACAAAACTTCAATTCATCTCTGTTGCTGTACATTAGAGAGATGACTGTGAGGTAAAGCCCATATGATCAATCCCCTTGCTTTTCACGTGTGAGATGTTCAGATGTCAGCATTGTATATGGGTTCCACTGAAGCGACGCCAGGCTATGAAGGACTTGCTTGTGGTGCGCAGCCCAGCCTCATTGCATCTTCCTCAAGGCAAGCACTTAGTGAGTGCTTGCCTCTTTTCCTGGCCATGGCCCTGGAGGAGGTCCAGGCCCAGATGATGCCACTGAAGGAGATGTGCGCTCAGCCCAGGGACGTTCAGCATGGGCTCCCCCAGCCCCTAGAGGCCTCGCTGCTGGTCACAGCAGCCCCTGCCTGGCTCCTGCCTGCCCACACCGTGGGCATCCACGGCTGCTCGGGGACATGGAGCTCAGCTGGTGCTGGTGCCGTGTGGGCTTTGCTGGTGGTACCACTGAGACACAGCTGTGAGAACTCAATTTCTTTATTTGAACAAAAAACCAGGGCTAACCTCTGCCCTGGTGGACAGGGGCTGTCCAACTTCAGTGGGGGTGGGAGAGCAGGGCCAGGGGGCTTGGGGGCAGGGGTTCTCGTTTTGGAGGCATGAGTACTGGGATGTGCTGAAGATGGGGGTACATCCACGCCAGGGCAGCTGGGGAGAGCCGTGAAGAGCTGCAATGGCTCAAGCTCTCAGTGCTTGAGCTCTTCGGCTGGTCTTCTGAATCTTCACAGGAGCACCTGTGGAGAGAGGAGTGTCTGAGCCTCCAGCTGCCGCTGGCACACAGGGCCCAGAGCTGGCGAGGCTCCCCAGCACGGCTGGAGCTGCAGGCCCAGCTTGGCCCAGCTGGACAGCTGCTCCTCAAGGCCCCGGCGAGCAGGGCATGGCTCTGGGCAGGCTCCCTGGCCAGGAGCGGGCCCCAGAGCGCATCTGCCTTTCAAGGCCAATCTGGTCCCTGCTCTTTCTCCTCCCCACCTTGCTTTGCCTCTGCCCGCTGCTCGTGGGGCTGCTCTTGGCCTCGCAGCCTCAGTGGGAGCCAGCACTGGCTGCAGCCCCAGTGGGCTCCCCAGGAGAAGGCCCAGCAATGAAGAGGCACCGGGCAGCAGCAGAAGCCTCAGCAGAGTTATTTGGACAAGCGCTGACCATCCTCAACTCCACAGCAGCCTGACTGGGAGTGTTTCCTATCAGCAGCCCTTAAAAGAAGCTGTTTGAGGCAGAGATCAGCAAAACACTCACCGTTTCCTCTTCCAGCAATACCAGATTCCGGCACAGCATATCATCAGGAACAGTGCTCCACCAGCCACGATGGCCATGAACTTCATCAAGCACGGTGTTCCCCAGCAGAAAACTCTTCTCATGCTTTCCGAGGTCTTCTCAGCACGTGTTGACGTGCTGACTGCGTCTGTGGGGGCAATGAGGAGTGTGAGGCCGTGCCGTGCTCCACTGCTCAGCTGGCAGCACGGTGGATACGGCCAGGACGTTCTCTGTTTCCCCCAGAGCTGGGGCCTGCAGGCACCTTGCCACGTCCTGGCACAGGGCTGCTCACTCCCCAAAGCCCTGAGACTGCGTGCGACAATTGCTCTGTGTTATGCCGGTCTTCTCCAGGCAATATGTGTCCCACAGACATGGATAAGGAAAATGCCCAGGGTTTTGGAGCTGCTCCAGGACCCACCCTTCTCCAAACTGCTGCCCCCCCCCCCCCCGCCCCCGATAATCTGGGAGACCAGGAAATTTCAGGGGATCTAAGGCCGTGCATGGCCCGTGGGGCACTTTGGGCTCCCTGTCAGCCGATGCCAAATGCCTTCGTGCAGAGGCTGGCAAGAAGCACCATCCAGGCCAGCCTGGGAACCAGCCCTGCACGGTGTGACAGCAGCAGTGCGGCAGCGAGGCTGCCATGGATCCCTTCCCTCTGTGGCGAGCATGGCGCCTCCTGATGTGCAGAGAAGGCCCCTGGCTGCTGATTCTCAGGAGAAGGCTGAGGGAAATGCACCCACCCTGATGTCTCTCCACTTCACTGAGGATTTGTTCCAGGTGTTTGGATTCCTCCAGGGACTTCCTGTTTCCTTTAGGTTTGTTCTTCCTTCTCAGGGGAGCTGAAGAGAACGTATTTCCATTTCAGATGAATGGGTGCCACAAAAGCAGTGCTCAGCCTGTGGGGTCAGCAGGAACGCACTACTCACGCCTGTGAGGGGAGCTGGGCCTGCGTGCAACATCCATCAAAGGACTCGGGAAAGTCCTCCTTGCAAGCACACCTGTCATGCAACAGCCAGAGAAGCTTCTGTCATCTCTGCTGATCTGCACGGGCAGCACTGAGCTGCAGGAGCTGTGAGGGGATTGCACAGGCCGAGGGCGCAGCTCTGTCCTGGCACCTGCAGCGATGCTCCCCTGGCCCAGCTTTGGGCTCTGAGCTGGCAGGTCCCCCAGGGGCAAAGGCCTTCACCTACCCTCCTCATCTTCCTCATCATCAGGCTTAGAAATGGATCTGAGTTGTGATTCCCGATGACCTTCATCAACAGATTGACCTACAAGGAAAGGCAGGACAGAACAGCTCCCAGCACTGCAGGAGATCCTCAGGCTGCCTGGGGCAGGCAAAGGAGCCACGCAAGGCACAGGCCTGGGCCCTTCCCATCCCTTCCCTTCCCTTCCCTTCCCTCCCCTTCCCTCCCCTTCCCTCTCTGCTCTTCTCCGGGGCTGCACAGAGCACATGGAAGGAGACACTGGCATTGCACATGGGAAGAGGATTGACAGCTAAATGCTCCTTCCTCCCACTGAGAGCCATCCTGGACACAAGAGTAGAAATTTCCAGGCCAAGATTTCCAGAATCCATCCAACTTCAGAGGATCTTAAGGGCAACGCCACATGAATATTGCTCTGGACACTGTTTACACTTGGACAATGATGATTGTGTTAGGAAAGAGTTGCTGAAAACTGACCTTCACCAAGCTCCGAGAACCTGAAACCACGGGTTAGCAGCGTTTGCAAATGCTGCAAGTCACGACCCCAGTCTAGAAGGAGCACAGATGGGAAGCGTTCCATGGTGTGCTGGGATCCCCTTCACCAGGGAGCTGAGCACTTCACTGCCAAGCAGCAGAGATGGCAGCTGAAGGCTCAGCAGGCCTCAGGCCCAGAGGCACAGCAATTACCTCTTGTGACTGTGCCTGGCTTCGCCTCCCTTCCTGCAGCAGAGGCTGCCAGTGAGCCACTGCTTTGTCCGGGAAACTCAGTGTTCAGCACAGTCTTTCTTTGCATCACTGCAGCAAGGAAAAGGGACAGGTGGATCAGATGGACTTGTTCTCCACTGGGGAGGTGCCATCTTCAGGAGGCAATGCTTGTTGAAGTCACGTATAAGGATCAGGAGGAAGGCCAGGCTATTGGGGCTGGCCAGGGCCTCCCTCCTCCAAACAGCTGCCCCTCCTGATGTGCTGGGAGACCAGGAAATTTCTGGGCATCTAAGGTTGTGCGTGGCCCATGGTGCAGATTGGGCTCCCTGTCAGCTGATGCCAAATGCCTTCCTACAGAGGGTGGGAACGGGCCCTGCAGGGTGTGACAGCAGCAGTGGGGCAGCGAGGCTGCCATGGATCCCTTCCCACTATGCCCGGCACAGTGTGTCCAGATGTGCAGAGAAAGCCCCCAGCTACTGATTCTCAAGAGAAGGCTGAGGGAAATGCACCCACCACGGCGTCTCTCCACATCACTGAGGATTTCTTTCAGGTTTTTGGATCCCTTCAGGGACTTCTTTTGTCCTTCTGGTTTGCTCCTCCATTGTGGCAGACCTTAAGAGAAAGTATTTCCATTTCAGATGAAAGGATGCCACCAAAGCAGCGCTCAGCCTGTGAGGTCAGCAGGGAGACACTACTCACCCCTGGGATGGGAGCTGGGCTTGTGTGACTCAGCCAGCAAGGGCCCATGAGGAGTCTTTTCTGCAGACACACCTGTAACTCAACAGCCACGGAAGCTTCTGTCACCTGCTTCCTGCCATTATGTCAAGGATTATTTCTTGGTGGGATGCTGAGAACATACCTGCAGGAGGCTTCAGAGGCTGAAAATCTTCATGAAGCCAAGGTGCTGGAGAAATCTTCCTAGCCCGCTCATCTAGAAGGGAGGACAGGTGAGAACCATTTCCATGGTGTGCTGGCATGCCCTTCTACAGGGAGCTGAGCACTTCAGGGGGGTGAGCGAATGCTTTGTGTCTGCACTGCCAAGCAGCAGAGATGGCAGCTGAAGGCTCAGCAGGCCTCAGGCCCAGTGGCACAGCAATTACCTGCTGTGACTGCTCCTGGCATCACCTCCCTTCCTGCAGCAGAGGCTCCCAATGAGCCACTGCTTCCTCCGGGAAATGCTTCCTTCAGGACAGTCTCTCCTTGCATCTCTGGACAAAGGAAAAGGGACAGCTGCATCCGATGGAGTTGTTTCCCAAGGGGAAGATGCCATCTTGAGGAGGCAATGCTTGTTGAAGTCATGTCTAAGGTTCAGGAAGTCAGTCCAGCGTTGGAGCTGGGCCAGGCCCCTCCCTCCTCCAAACAGCTGCCCCTACACCTGATGGACCCCGAGACTGGGAAATTTCTGGGGATCTCAGGGTGTGCATTGCCCGTGGTGTAGATTGGGCTCCCTGTCAGCCAATGCCAAATGCCTTCGTGCAGAGCCTGGGGAGGAGCTGCATCCAGGCCAGCCTGGGAACCAGCCCTGCACGGTGTGACAGCAGCAGTGCGGCAGCGAGGCTGCCATGGATCCCTTCCCTCTGTGCCGGGCACGGCGTGTCCAGATGTGCAGAGAAAGGCCCCAGCTGCTGATTCTCAGGGGAAGGCTGAGGGAAATGCACCCACCACGACGTCTCTCCACATCACTGAGGATTTCTTTCAGGCTTTTGGATCCCTTCAGGGACTTCTTGTGCCCTTCAGGTTTGTTCCTCCCTCTCGGCGGACCTTAAGAGAAAGTATTTCCATTTCAGATGAAAGGATGCCACCAAAGCAGTGCTCAGCCTGTGAGGTCAGCAGGGAGACACTACTCACGCCTGGGATGGGAGCTGGGCTTGTGTGACTCAACCAGCAAGGGCCCATGAGGAGTCTTTTCTGCAGACACACCTGTAACTCAACGGCCACGGAAGCTCCTGTCACCCGGTTCCTGCCAGGTTGTCACTGATGAGTCTTTTAGGAACATTTCCAACATACCTGCAGGAGGCTCCAGCTGCATGAAATGTTCAAAAAGCCAAGGTATTGGTGAAACCTTTGCAACGCGCTCATCTGGAAGGGAGGAGAGACGAGAATCACCTTCTGCCTTAGGGAAGTGGGCACTGCAAGGGGGTCGGCTAAGGCGGTGGCAGGCAGATGTGAATGGACGTGGCCAAAGCTGCGGAGGGGCCTGGGGAGCTGTGGGCTGCCTCTGGTCCCTGTCCACACTGTTTGCTGGCCCTGGACGACATGCGTGGAGAGGAAAGCGGGGCAGCCCAAGGCCCCTGTGGGCTCTCTCCCTCTCCCAGAGGAAAGCCTCCCTAAAGCCCTATGGAAAACCATCCCCAACGCTTCCTGGGGAGAAGGGAGCGCTGTGCCAGGAAAGGGGATCTGTCGGCTCACCTGCTCCCTTTGCTCGCCGTGCAGCTGCCTGGGCAGCCCTGTCAGTCAGGGCCAGTGCCAGGAGGAGCAGGAGGAAGAGGCGCAGAGCAAGGGCCATGGTGCCTTGCCCTGTGCCAGTCGTGCAGCTCTTGCTGCCACCGCTGTCCTCACGCCGCTGTCGCAATGTCAGCACCGCTGCCGCCGCTGCTGCCGCCGCAACAGTCGTGGGCAAGGACTGACTGCTTGGTGGTTGTGGTGCTGTGCAAGCACAGGGCTCTGGGTCCTCTGTGACCTCAGAGCCTGCTGTGACGTCAAGGCTGGGGCAGGATTTTGTGGGAATGGATCTCAAGAGCTGCCCTTCCAGTGAGGAGAGTAGGTGTCTGCAGGCAGCTGCATGCAATCTCTATTTTGTTTCCCAAGACCAGAGTTATCTGACATTGGCCAAGTGAGATATTTCATGGTTCTACCTGCAATAGCAATGTCAAGTCCAAAATTCAACTCGCATTGCTGATTCCCACTGTTGCAGGCAGCACCAGCCCCATGCCAAGAGTGACTCCGTGCCGTGCACTCTGCTGGCCTTTGGCCCATATTTAAAAAGTGAAGGACTTGATGTCCTAAGTTTTAAAAGGAATGCAACACTGGCCATCAGCATAGCTGCATGCTTTAGAGGAGACCCAAACCCACTGCACACCTTATGGGTGTCCTCAGCCACCCCAAAATCCCCCTGTGTGCCTCACGAGAGACCCCAGAGCCCTGCTTAACTTCGAGGTGTCCCTCGGCCCCTGCACACCTTTGGAGTTAGCCTAAATGAGGGGAAAAAACTGATCGTTGGGCTAAGATTTTACATTGTGGAAAGTATCATGTGGCACAGCAGCTCCACTGGGATTGTGTCTTGTTGGTTGACTTGGGGATTGAAGAAGAATGGCTTCTGTCTTCATACGACATAAAAGGAAGAGGTGTGGATGAAAGGACTTGAAGAGCGTTGGTGTTTAAAAGAAGGAAGCCAAGAGGATACAAGATTTGAACTGGGAGACAAAAGTAACTCATGTTGCCTTAAGTGCTTCTTTTAAAAAGCTTCAGTAGAAAACAGTTCGGCAATGGTGGAATTTTCAACCTCTCTTCATTTGAAGGAATAATTCTCATCATTTGAAGCATTTGTTCCCTTTCTTTACCTCCCACTCTCTTAGGTGTGGACTTGGAGCATAAACTGACTTAGCAGTGTTGGCACCTTGCATTTGTTTATGCAGGTCATAGGAAGAGTGAGCTGCATTAGTACCAGCATTTAGATGGAAGGTGCACAGTATTCCTAAGTCATAGAATGCCTGCTCTCTCATAGTTACCTTGGCCTCTAAATTGTTTTGCGTATTTTTGGTGGGGGTCTTTTTTCCGGGTTTATTTTTTGTGTGTGTGTGTTGTTTTATGACTAGCTATAAATAAAAATTGTAGCAAGAAGTCTACTTTATTCCATGTAAGAAAAGGTGGGATTCTGAATCGTTCCTTCAATCTTGAGATGTGTTGAGGAATTAAATTTAGTCACTGTACAGCTTGGTTTCAAAGCATACCTAAATGGAATTTCCTTAGTAAAACAAGAATGGAGACTTGTTCCGCTGTGATCTCAGTAAAATAGGGAACCAGAGAAGTATACGCCACTGACGACTATTGAATGGTGAATCAAAGAATTGAAAACAGTGTTAAAATGTCAAAGAGTGTAACAGTGTCTGCAACGGATATGCTTATGCATTTTGGAGTAAAGTGAGTGGTCCACTCCTGAAGGAAATGCTGATTTATGTTTTCAGAGGGAATCCAAGTGATATTCTTTCAACTAGTTTGTGGTTACAGAAGTAACTTATCTAAATACTGTCTTGAAAGAAATAAAAAATGTACCAGGTATATGTTATGACTGTATCAAACAAGCATCAGAAAGTGACAGATTCTATAAATACCAGCCTGCTGGAACTACATGGAAATAAAGCAAAGGAAAACATAGACAAAACTTCAATTCATCTCTGTTGCTGTACATTAGAGAGATGACTGTGAGGTAAAGCCCATATGATCAATCCCCTTGCTTTTCACGTGTGAGATGTTCAGATGTCAGCATTGTATATGGGTTCCACTGAAGCGACGCCAGGCTATGAAGGACTTGCTTGTGGTGCGCAGCCCAGCCTCATTGCATCTTCCTCAAGGCAAGCACTTAGTGAGTGCTTGCCTCTTTTCCTGGCCATGGCCCTGGAGGAGGTCCAGGCCCAGATGATGCCACTGAAGGAGATGTGCGCTCAGCCCAGGGACGTTCAGCATGGGCTCCCCCAGCCCCTAGAGGCCTCGCTGCTGGTCACAGCAGCCCCTGCCTGGCTCCTGCCTGCCCACACCGTGGGCATCCACGGCTGCTCGGGGACATGGAGCTCAGCTGGTGCTGGTGCCGTGTGGGCTTTGCTGGTGGTACCACTGAGACACAGCTGTGAGAACTCAATTTCTTTATTTGAACAAAAAACCAGGGCTAACCTCTGCCCTGGTGGACAGGGGCTGTCCAACTTCAGTGGGGGTGGGAGAGCAGGGCCAGGGGGCTTGGGGGCAGGGGTTCTCGTTTTGGAGGCATGAGTACTGGGATGTGCTGAAGATGGGGGTACATCCACGCCAGGGCAGCTGGGGAGAGCCGTGAAGAGCTGCAATGGCTCAAGCTCTCAGTGCTTGAGCTCTTCGGCTGGTCTTCTGAATCTTCACAGGAGCACCTGTGGAGAGAGGAGTGTCTGAGGCTCCAGCTGCCGCTGGCACACAGGGCCCAGAGCTGGCGAGGCTCCCCAGCACGGCTGGAGCTGCAGGCCCAGCTTGGCCCAGCTGGACAGCTGCTCCTCAAGGCCCCGGCGAGCAGGGCATGGCTCTGGGCAGGCTCCCTGGCCAGGAGCGGGCCCCAGAGCGCGTCTGCCTTTCAAGGCCAATCTGGTCCCTGCTCTTTCTCCTCCCCACCTTGCTTTGCCTCTGCCCGCTGCTCGTGGGGCTGCTCTTGGCCTCGCAGCCTCAGTGGGAGCCAGCATTGGCTGCAGCCCCAGTGGGCTCCCCAGGAGAAGGCCCAGCAATGAAGAGGCACCGGGCAGCAGCAGAAGCCTCAGCAGAGTTATTTGGACAAGCGCTGACCATCCTCAACTCCACAGCAGCCTGACTGGGAGTGTTTCCTATCAGCAGCCCTTAAAAGAAGCTGTTTGAGGCAGAGATCAGCAAAACACTCACCGTTTCCTCTTCCAGCAATACCAGATTCCGGCACAGCATATCATCAGGAACAGTGCTCCACCAGCCACGATGGCCATGAACTTCATCAAGCACGGTGTTCCCCAGCAGAAAACTCTTCTCATGCTTTCCGAGGTCTTCTCAGCACGTGTTGACGTGCTGACTGCGTCTGTGGGGGCAATGAGGAGTGTGAGGCCGTGCCGTGCTCCACTGCTCAGCTGGCAGCACGGTGGATACGGCCAGGACGTTCTCTGTTTCCCCCAGAGCTGGGGCCTGCAGGCACCTTGCCACGTCCTGGCACAGGGCTGCTCACTCCCCAAAGCCCTGAGACTGCGTGCGACAATTGCTCTGTGTTATGCCGGTCTTCTCCAGGCAATATGTGTCCCACAGACATGGATAAGGAAAATGCCCAGGGTTTTGGAGCTGCTCCAGGACCCACCCTTCTCCAAACTGCTGCCCCCCCCCTCCAGCCCCCCCCCCGATAATCTGGGAGACCAGGAAATTTCAGGGGATCTAAGGCCGTGCATGGCCCGTGGGGCACTTTGGGCTCCCTGTCAGCCGATGCCAAATGCCTTCGTGCAGAGGCTGGCAAGAAGCACCATCCAGGCCAGCCTGGGAACCAGCCCTGCACGGTGTGACAGCAGCAGTGCGGCAGCGAGGCTGCCATGGATCCCTTCCCTCTGTGGCGAGCATGGCGCCTCCTGATGTGCAGAGAAGGCCCCTGGCTGCTGATTCTCAGGAGAAGGCTGAGGGAAATGCACCCACCCTGATGTCTCTCCACTTCACTGAGGATTTGTTCCAGGTGTTTGGATTCCTCCAGGGACTTCCTGTTTCCTTTAGGTTTGTTCTTCCTTCTCAGGGGAGCTGAAGAGAACGTATTTCCATTTCAGATGAATGGGTGCCACAAAAGCAGTGCTCAGCCTGTGGGGTCAGCAGGAACGCACTACTCACGCCTGTGAGGGGAGCTGGGCCTGCGTGCAACATCCATCAAAGGACTCGGGAAAGTCCTCCTTGCAAGCACACCTGTCATGCAACAGCCAGAGAAGCTTCTGTCATCTCTGCTGATCTGCACGGGCAGCACTGAGCTGCAGGAGCTGTGAGGGGATTGCACAGGCCGAGGGCGCAGCTCTGTCCTGGCCCAGCTTTGGGCTCTGAGCTGGCAGGTCCCCCAGGGGCAAAGGCCTTCACCTACCCTCCTCATCTTCCTCATCATCAGGCTTAGAAATGGATCTGAGTTGTGATTCCCGATGACCTTCATCAACAGATTGACCTACAAGGAAAGGCAGGACAGAACAGCTCCCAGCACTGCAGGAGATCCTCAGGCTGCCTGGGGCGGGCAAAGGAGCCACGCAAGGCACAGGCCTGGGCCCTTCCCATCCCATCCCTTCCCTTCCCTTCCCTTCCCTTCCCTTCCCTTCCCTTCCCTTCCCTTCCCTTCCCTCCCCTTCCCTCTCTGCTCTTCTCCGGGGCTGCACAGAGCACATGGAAGGAGACACTGGCATTGCACATGGGAAGAGGATTGACAGCTAAATGCTCCTTCCTCCCACTGAGAGCCATCCTGGACACAAGAGTAGAAATTTCCAGGCCAAGATTTCCAGAATCCATCCAACTTCAGAGGATCTTAAGGGCAACGCCACATGAATATTGCTCTGGACACTGTTTACACTTGGACAATGATGATTGTGTTAGGAAAGAGTTGCTGAAAACTGACCTTCACCAAGCTCCGAGAACCTGAAACCACGGGTTAGCAGCGTTTGCAAATGCTGCAAGTCACGACCCCAGTCTAGAAGGAGCACAGATGGGAAGCGTTCCATGGTGTGCTGGGATCCCCTTCACCAGGGAGCTGAGCACTTCACTGCCAAGCAGCAGAGATGGCAGCTGAAGGCTCAGCAGGCCTCAGGCCCAGAGGCACAGCAATTACCTCTTGTGACTGTGCCTGGCTTCGCCTCCCTTCCTGCAGCAGAGGCTGCCAGTGAGCCACTGCTTTGTCCGGGAAACTCAGTGTTCAGCACAGTCTTTCTTTGCATCACTGCAGCAAGGAAAAGGGACAGGTGGATCAGATGGACTTGTTCTCCACTGGGGAGGTGCCATCTTCAGGAGGCAATGCTTGTTGAAGTCACGTATAAGGATCAGGAGGAAGGCCAGGCTATTGGGGCTGGCCAGGGCCTCCCTCCTCCAAACAGCTGCCCCTCCTGATGTGCTGGGAGACCAGGAAATTTCTGGGCATCTAAGGTTGTGCGTGGCCCATGGTGCAGATTGGGCTCCCTGTCAGCTGATGCCAAATGCCTTCCTACAGAGGGTGGGAACGGGCCCTGCAGGGTGTGACAGCAGCAGTGGGGCAGCGAGGCTGCCATGGATCCCTTCCCACTATGCCCGGCACAGTGTGTCCAGATGTGCAGAGAAAGCCCCCAGCTACTGATTCTCAAGAGAAGGCTGAGGGAAATGCACCCACCACGACGTCTCTCCACATCACTGAGGATTTCTTTCAGGCTTTTGGATCCCTTCAGGGACTTCTTGTGCCCTTCAGGTTTGTTCCTCCCTCTCGGTGGACCTTAAGAGAAAGTATTTCCATTTCAGATGAAAGGATGCCACCAAAGCAGTGCTCAGCCTGTGAGGTCAGCAGGGAGACACTACTCACGCCTGGGATGGGAGCTGGGCTTGTGTGACTCAACCAGCAAGGGCCCATGAGGAGTCTTTTCTGCAGACACACCTGTAACTCAACGGCCACGGAAGCTCCTGTCACCCGGTTCCTGCCAGGTTGTCACTGATGAGTCTTTTAGGAACATTTCCAACATACCTGCAGGAGGCTCCAGCTGCATGAAATGTTCAAAAAGCCAAGGTATTGGTGAAACCTTTGCAACGCGCTCATCTGGAAGGGAGGAGAGACGAGAATCACCTTCTGCCTTAGGGAAGTGGGCACTGCAAGGGGGTCGGCTAAGGCGGTGGCAGGCAGATGTGAATGGACGTGGCCAAAGCTGCGGAGGGGCCTGGGGAGCTGTGGGCTGCCTCTGGTCCCTGTCCACACTGTTTGCTGGCCCTGGACGACATGCGTGGAGAGGAAAGCGGGGCAGCCCAAGGCCCCTGTGGGCTCTCTCCCTCTCCCAGAGGAAAGCCTCCCTAAAGCCCTATGGAAAACCATCCCCAACGCTTCCTGGGGAGAAGGGAGCACTGTGCCAGGAAAGGGGATCCGTCGGCTCACCTGCTCCCTTCGCTCGCCGTGCAGCTGCCTGGGCAGCCCTGGCAGTCAGGGCCAGTGCCAGGAGGAGCAGGAGGAAGAGGCGCAGAGCAAGGGCCATGGTGCCTTGCCCTGTGCCAGTCGTGCAGCTCTTGCTGCCACCGCTGTCCTCACGCCGCTGTCGCAATGTCAGCACCGCTGCCGCCGCTGCTGCCGCCGCAACAGTCGTGGGCAAGGACTGACTGCTTGGTGGTTGTGGTGCTGTGCAAGCACAGGGCTCTGGGTCCTCTGTGACCTCAGAGCCTGCTGTGACGTCAAGGCTGGGCCAGGATTTTGTGAGAATGGATCTCAAGAGCTGCCCTTCCAGTGAGGAGAGTAGGTGTCTGCAGGCAGCTGCATGCAATCTCTATTTTGTTTCCCAAGACCAGAGTTATCTGACATTGGCCAAGTGAGAGATTTCATGGTTCTACCTGCAATAGCAATGTCAAGTCCAAAATTCAACTCGCATTGCTGATTCCCACTGTTGCAGGCAGCACCAGCCCCATGCCAAGAGTCACTCCGTGCTGTGCACTCTGCTGGCCTTTGGCCCATATTTAAAAAGTGAAGGGCTTGATGTCCTAAGTTTTAAAAGGAATGCAACACTGGCCATCAGCATAGCTGCATGCTTTAGAGGAGACCCAAACCCACTGCACACCTTATGGGTGTCCTCAGCCACCCCAAAATCCCCCTGTGTGCCTCACGAGAGACCCCAGAGCCCTGCTTAACTTCGAGGTGTCCCTCGGCCCCTGCACACCTTTGGAGTTAGCCTAAATGAGGGGAAAAAACTGATCGTTGGGCTAAGATTTTACATTGTGGAAAGTATCATGTGGCACAGCAGCTCCACTGGGATTGTGTCTTGTTGGTTGACTTGGGGATTGAAGAAGAATGGCTTCTGTCTTCATACGACATAAAAGGAAGAGGTGTGGATGAAAGGACTTGAAGAGCGTTGGTGTTTAAAAGAAGGAAGCCAAGAGGATACAAGATTTGAACTGGGAGACAAAAGTAACTCATGTTGCCTTAAGTGCTTCTTTTAAAAAGCTTCAGTAGAAAACAGTTCGGCAATGGTGGAATTTTCAACCTCTCTTCATTTGAAGGAATAATTCTCATCATTTGAAGCATTTGTTCCCTTTCTTTACCTCCCACTCTCTTAGTTGTGGACTTGGAGCATAAACTGACTTAGCAGTGTTGGCCCCTTGCATTTGTTTATGCAGGTCATAGGAAGAGTGAGCTGCATTAGTACCAGCATTTAGATGGAAGGTGCACAGTATTCCTAAGTCATAGAATGCCTGCTCTCTCATAGTTACCTTGGCCTCTAAATTGTTTTGTATATTCTTTGTGGGGGTTTTTTCTCTGGGTTTTTTTTTTTGGTTTTTTTTTTTTTTGGTGTTGTTTTATGACTAGCTATAAATAAAAATTGTAGCAAGAAGTCTACTTTGTTCCATGTAAGAGAAAGGGGGATTCTGAATCGTTCCTTCAGTCTTGAGATGTGTTAAGGAATTAAATTTAGTCACTGTACAGCTTGGTTTCAAAGCATACCTAAATGGAATTTCCTTAGTAAAACAAGAATGGAGACTTGTTCTGCTGTGATCTCAGTAAAATATGGAACCAGAGAAGTATACGCCACTGACGAATATTGAATGGTGAATCAAAGAATTGAAAACAATGTTAAAATGTCAAAGGGTGTAACAGTGTCTGCAACGGATATGCTTATGCATTTTGGAGTAAAGTGAGTGGTCCACTCCTGAAGGAAATGCTGATTTACGTTTTCAGAGGGAATCCAAGTGATATTCTTTCGACTAGTTTGTGGTTACAGAAGTAGCTTATCTAAATACTGTCTTGAAAGAAATAAAAAATGTACCAGGTATATGTTATGACTGTATCAAACAAGCATCAGAAAGTGACAGATTCTATGAATACCGGCCTGCTGGAACTACATGGAAATAAAGCAAAGGAAAACATAGACAAAACTTCAATTCATCTCTGTTGCTGTATATTAGAGAGATGACTGTGAGGTAAAGCCCATACGATCAATCCCCTTGCTTTTCACGTGTGAGATGTTCAGATGTCAGCATTGTATATGGGTTCCATTGAAGCCAGGCCAGGCTATGAAGGACTTGCTTGTGGTGCGCAGCCCAGCCTCATTGCATCTTCCTCAAGGCAAGCACTTAGTGAGTGCTTGCCTCTTTTCCTGGCCATGGCCCTGGAGGAGGTCCAGGCCCAGATGATGCCACTGAAGGAGATGTGCGCTCAGCCCAGGGACGTTCAGCATGGGCTCCCCCAGCCCCTAGAGGCCTCGCTGCTGGTCACAGCAGCCCCTGCCTGGCTCCTGCCTGCCCACACCGTGGGCATCCACGGCTGCTCGGGGACATGGAGCTCAGCTGGTGCTGGTGCCGTATGAGCTTTGCTGGTGGTACCACTGAGACACAGCTGTGAGAACTCAATTTCTTTATTTGAACAAAAAACCAGGGCTAACCTCTGCCCTGGTGGACAGGGGCTGTCCAACTTCAGTGGGGGTGGGAGAGCAGGGCCAGGGGGCTTGGGGGCAGGGGTTCTCGTTTTGGAGGCATTAGTACTGGGACGTGCTGAAGGTGAGGGTACATCCACGCCAGGGCAGCTGGGGAGAGCCGTGAAGAGCTGCAATGGCTCAAGTTCTCAGTGCTTGAGCTCTTCGGCTGGTCTTCTGAATCTTCACAGGAGCACCTGTGGAGAGAGGAGTGTCTGAGGCTCCAGCTGCCGCTGGCACACAGGGCCCAGAGCTGGCGAGGCTCCCCAGCACGGCTGGAGCTGCAGGCCCAGCTTGGCCCAGCTGGACAGCTGCTCCTCAAGGCCCCGGCGAGCAGGGCATGGCTCTGGGCAGGCTCCCTGGCCAGGAGCGGGCCCCAGAGCGCGTCTGCCTTTCAAGGCCAATCTGGTCTCTGCTCTTTCTCCTCCCCACCTTGCTTTGCCTCTGCCCGCTGCTCGTGGGGCTGCTCTTGGCCTCGCAGCCTCAGTGGGAGCCAGCATTGGCTGCAGCCCCAGTGGGCTCCCCAGGAGAAGGCCCAGCAATGAAGAGGCACCGGGCAGCAGCAGAAGCCTCAGCAGAGTTATTTGGACAAGCGCTGACCATCCTCAACTCCACAGCAGCCTGACTGGGAGTGTTTCCTATCAGCAGCCCTTAAAAGAAGCTGTTTGAGGTAGAGATCAGCAAAACACTCACCGTTTCCTCTTCCAGCAATACCAGATTCCGGCACAGCATATCATCAGGAACAGTGCTCCACCAGCCACGATGGCCATGAACTTCATCAAGCACGGTGTTCCCCAGCAGAAAACTCTTCTCATGCTTTCCGAGATCTTCTCAGCACGTGTTGACGTGCTGACTGCGTCTGTGGGGGCAATGAGGAGTGTGAGGCCGTGCCGTGCTCCACTGCTCAGCTGGCAGCACGGTGGATACGGCCAGGACGTTCTCTGTTTCCCCCAGAGCTGGGGCCTGCAGGCACCTTGCCACGTCCTGGCACAGGGCTGCTCACTCCCCAAAGCCCTGAGACTGCGTGCGACAATTCCTCTGTGTTATGCCGGTCTTCTCCAGGCAATATGTGTCCCACAGACATGGATAAGGAAAATGCCCAGGGTTTTGGAGCTGCTCCAGGACCCACCCTTCTCCAAACTGCTCCCCCTCCTGATGTTCTGGGAGACCAGGAAATTTCAGGGGATCTAAGGCCGTGCATGGCCCGTGGGGCACTTTGGGCTCCCTGTCAGCCGATGCCAAATGCCTTCGTGCAGAGGCTGGCAAGAAGCACCATCCAGGCCAGCCTGGGAACCAGCCCTGCACGGTGTGACAGCAGCAGTGCGGCAGCGAGGCTGCCATGGATCCCTTCCCTCTGTGGCGAGCATGGCGCCTCCTGATGTGCAGAGAAGGCCCCTGGCTGCTGATTCTCAGGAGAAGGCTGAGGGAAATGCACCCACCCTGATGTCTCTCCACTTCACTGAGGATTTGTTCCAGGTGTTTGGATTCCTCCAGGGACTTCCTGTTTCCTTTAGGTTTGTTCTTCCTTCTCAGGGGAGCTGAAGAGAACGTATTTCCATTTCAGATGAATGGGTGCCACAAAAGCAGTGCTCAGCCTGTGGGGTCAGCAGGAACGCACTACTCACGCCTGTGAGGGGAGCTGGGCCTGCGTGCAACATCCATCAAAGGACTCGGGAAAGTCCTCCTTGCAAGCACACCTGTCATGCAACAGCCAGAGAAGCTTCTGTCATCTCTGCTGATCTGCACGGGCAGCACTGAGCTGCAGGAGCTGTGAGGGGATTGCACAGGCCGAGGGCGCAGCTCTGTCCTGGCACCTGCAGCGATGCTCCTCTGGCCCAGCTTTGGGCTCTGAGCTGGCAGGTCCCCCAGGGGCAAAGGCCTTCACCTACCCTCCTCATCTTCCTCATCATCAGGCTTAGAAATGGATCTGAGTTGTGATTCCCGATGACCTTCATCAACAGATTGACCTACAAAAAAAGGCAGGACAGAACAGCTCCCAGCACTGCAGGAGATCCTCAGGCTGCCTGGGGCTGGCAAAGGAGCTTCTTTTATGATGCTGCATTCTCTGCTGTAGAATGATTTGGCATTTGTGCATAGGTAAACTATACATAATATGATTTATTTTTCCGTGTGTCTGCAAAAACAAATTCTGTTCATTATTGCTGTTTCAGGTGCTAAAAATACTTACAGAGATAAAGATGATGTAATATTGACATTGCTTTTGGAGCTCATTTGCTTATCTACACTCGCATTTCTATCTCTAAAACCACAGGTGGAACTTGGGAAAAGAACAAGTTTCTGATATTATAATATTTTTAAGAAAATGCATTCAAAGTTAATATTTTAAAGTACTAACTTAAAGAGGTGTTTGTTTTCCTTTGAGCATGCTTAACTATGTAGAGACATAAGTATGAAGAGCTTCCTTAAGTATGAAGAAAATCTAGAGATTTCAAGTTTTTTGTTTTGAATAAAAATGCTTAAGAACCTTAATTAAATAAACAAAGCATCAGTTGTACTTTTTTAACCTACCACTTTCTGAAATAGACTTACTATACATCATGTCTTTAAGCTAGGTGATTTTGCAATTACTACTGGATTGCATTTGATGAAAACAGGCAGGTATTGTACTCAGATTGGCTACATGAGTGTACATCTACTATAAAAACCAAGTCATCAATGAATTGTGTAGTGTCAGAAGGGCAGTTCACTCTGTGTTCATTATGTAGATCATCAGGCTGCCTGTTCTCATCATAAAGTATTGAATTTTACTGAAACCATTGGCTACAGATGTACATTAAATTACATCTAAAATAGCTTTCACGCTATATTACATTAAATAATAGTGTAATTTGATAAAAATTACAATTACCCAACTTAGGTCTGGCCTTTCTTCTCACCTACTCAGTAATAGCTCAGAGTATTGGCACACCACTGGCCTTCAGGTTCCCAAGCATGCCACTTAATTCAGAGCTTATATGAAAAAAAAATTATATTTGAAAGCTCTTGAGACACTGTACATGATTGCAGTCTTATTACTACACCTCTGTACAGACCTTGTTAGGCTGAATGGCTCACATTGATCTTGTTTCTAAGCCTGTTTGGGATGAACTAAGCAGGCATTCTAGGGACTGTGGCTCCTGTGGCTCCTGCAAACTGTGTACCACCATTGCCTCAAGGTGTGTAAGTTTTCTCAGAGGTTGTCAAAGCTCAGTCCTTGGCAATCAGAAAGCCTGCAGTGAGGTGCTGCACTTCAGAGGGTGTGTTTTGTGTTCTTGTTTCTTATGTAATTGCTTGGCTGGCAGAGCACTCACCTGCTGCTGGGGTGGTCGGGCTTTGGTCCCTCTGCCTGGGCATCTTGGAATGCTCAGCCACATGTCCTCGAGACATGCATGGAGCTGCATTCCACGCTTTGGGGAACCGCTGGTATATAAAAATGAATGGATATTCTTTATGGTTAGAGCATAAACAAGTTGCAGCAGGACCTGTCACCTGGGGAGGTGTGTATTGAGAGGATGAAATTCAATGTTTAGGTCCTTGGACTAAATTTTACACTCAGGGTCACAAAGTGAAATGTTTATGTTTTGTGATGTCAGGGACTTTCACTTCCCAGATGGATGCTCTAAAAATCTGTCATTGTGCCACTTCCTCTTGTTCCCATTGTCTTTTCTGTTTGAAATCCTCTGTTCTAAAAAGAGCACCTTAGTGGCCTAAATGCATGTAGAGGCGTGGATTTTCCAGTCTAGGAACTATCACCTCAAAGCTGCAGGTGTCTTTAGTCATGGAGACAGGCAGGATCACAGGCGCCCATCTCCAAAATTTGCATGGGCCAGTGTGAGGACCGTTCATCTATTGGCAGGTGGAAGGAATGTCCTTCACTGTGCTGCAGCCCCACACTTGCCACTTGGAGAGCGTTGGCAAGTCCCTGCCTTGGGCTCTAAGTGTTCTTAATTCCGCTGGACCAAGTGGTATCTAAACATCTTGGAAGCTTGGTGTTTAAATATTTTTCAAGTACTGCCTCTGGGTCATGATTCACTCTTTAGGTCATAAAGTTCACTCTCTGCTTCCTTTCCTTGAGGAGCTGTTTCCAAACTTTGCACTATTCATCCTTTCCTCTGTCATCCTGATCTATTACATTATCAAATTCCTGAATCCTGTTGCTGTCCCTATCAGTGCTAGTGGTTATTGGAACTGCCGTTTAAGTAATTTTATGATAAATTTGCATGCATTAAAAGCACTGCAGTTCAGGAGTGATGTGCATCTCTCTCCATGTCTGATTCAAGATTCTCTGTTCTTCTCCAGAATTCTGTTTTGTTGACAGTGCTGTCTTAGTCACACAGCTATTTCTTTGTTGGTACCTTGAGAGGAATAAAAAAGTTATCATGGATGTATTCTTCCCTCCTTTTGCTTTTAATCCATTTTCTCCAGCTGTCTCTGTCTCTTAAGTGCCACAGATGACAGCTGGGATTATTTCTGTTTTTTAAACTGCTAGATACTTTGTTTTCTGTTGCTAGGAACTCCTGGATAAACTAAACTTTGTGTAGTTGCTTGTAGTGGTTATGAGCAATGTTTCAAAACAGTTTTATCTGTGGTCTCGTCAATCCCTCAAAATATCTGGCAGGTGACCTTGGCTGGGACATGAATAGTATTAGGAAATGTATTGATGAGGTGGTTGTTTTGGTTTCAGTAATTAAGTCTTATGAGGCACAGACAGTCTTTAGGGAAAACCCTGTAATGATGACAGGACAAGTTATAAACTGAAGATTGGCATGGTCTTCATTGTGTGAGAGATCCTAGAATGACTGAAAGTTGCTTCAGCACAAAAACTGTAGCTGCTGCCTTGGACTGAATTACACATCTGCCCTATAGAGTCAGTGTCACTTTGAGCATGCTGAACAGCAAGAACCCTGTAAGTCTCATGAATGCCAAGAGGTCATTCCTGTGTTTATTCAGATACATGCAGCTTTTAGTTTGAGAAATGTATTTCTCTCCCAGGTCTGTGACTGAGAAATCTGGAGCATTAAGGAGTTTCAAAGTGCTTAATTCTAACCCTGAAGTACCAGGCAGGAATGTCATTGCTCATTTATGTGGGACTGTCCTTTGCCACTTTTTCCAGGCAGGAGATATAAATAATAGAGAAACAAGCTAGGCTTAAAATAGAACAAAAACCTCTGTAAAGAAAAAAAATTATTATTTTTTTTTAAGTTAAGGAAATTTGCTGTTGTTTGAAAACAACCCTTATGCCTAAACTACACGTAATGAGATTCTGAGAGCCAACCCTGTGCAGTATCCATTGCAGGTGTTTGATCTGCAGTTGGAAATAAAACAGTCCTCTGCAGGGTTATTCGCTTTTACTGCTCTCTTGAGAACTTGAACAAAGCAAATTCTGCTGTCATTAAAGGTGCAAGAATAGTATGGTTGGTTAATTTTCTCAAACATGGAACAGCAAATATTAAGGCCGCTCACCTTACTAATCATTGTTTTCAATGAAACGCTTTTCAGATGCTTATAAATTAGATTACAAAACCAGGACTCTGCATTTTTCATTTAATGAAATTAAGCATACAGCACATGTGCACTGAGCTGGAAATGCATTTTGTAATGGATGGTCTTTCTTTGAACATCTGTTCAGCATAGCAATCGTTAAAAGTTTTCTTTCACTTTCTCCATTTAAGCAATTCTGATTGGCACTGGAACATACTTCTAATGGAAAACGGTTTCAGGGAATATCAACATGCTTCTTAAAAAATTTTGATAAAGCTGGAAAAGTAATTTTTTGCGCTGTGCTGGTTTATAAGAACACTTCTAATTAAGGTATCTTAATATAAAATTATTTTTAATTCAAGTGTTATTTCAGACTAAAAGTTAGCTCCTCAAGACATGTTGCTTTCAGAAAAAAAATCCTAGCATTTTTCAGTCTCAGAAAATGCAGATAATGAAAGCACAAATTTCTTAAATTCCTTTCTTATGAAATTGATTGCAGTTAAGTCATATGTTGCTGATATATTTGTACTTGTTTTAATAAGCACAAATAGGTATAATAGAGATAGCTAAACAATATTCTTTTCCCATTTTTTATGCTTATATATCCTTATAGACCCAAGCTTTCTCTAGTAAAGTGAGACCTCTGGGTTATCTCATTGCTTTAAGAGCAATGGTGAATCACTTTTCCTTCCCTTCCTGACCAGATCTTGTATTCAAGTTCTTTCTAATGACATGAAGGTTCTTTGGAAACAGTTAAATGATGCCGTCAGCCTTGACACTCGAGTCCAGGCAAGCCCAGCTAGCTCCACTGGCTGCCAACGTCACGAGTGGGCCACCTCCCAGGTTCCCAGAACCAGGAGTGTGGCTAGGGCTCCAAGCCCCCTTTGGCGGCTCACTAAGTCGGAAGGAAAGTAAAGGATGAGAGGGAGACCTTTCTAGGTTCCAGGATAGGGTTTATTGGAAGGGCGGGGAGCACAACCGGAAGCAAGGGAAGAGAACCCAAACAGGCGAGGAGAATGGGTTTGCAGTAACTTAAATGAGGGCCCTCCCCCGAGGGAGGGTCCAACACATCAACCGATTAGGGGCGGCAGTGGTGTAATACAAGGCGGGGTTACATATTTACACAACCAATAAGGGGTGACATAGGCAGGGACTTCAATATAGTAACAAATCGTAATCCGAGAAGGGGATGAATGATACAGATTTCTCTAGAACAAAGGGAGGGGCCAGGAGGAATTGACAACTGTAGGGGCAGGGATTAAGGTGAAAGACAGGGAAGGTTCTGGATAAAGGGGCGGGGTTTGGGGTGACAGACAAGGGTAGGCGCAGTAAGGGGAGAAACCATCTTGCAACAACATAGGGGTACAACTGGGGGAAACCATTGTAACAGGAAAATATCACAACCAAACAACCTTCAAACAAAACATAAACCACAACAGTTAAACCCTCTCAGAAGTTCCCTTCTGAGTCACTGCTGTATTTTCTGAAACTCACGACTTGAAGAGTCCTGTCTGCTCCAGTCCAGTTCCATGTGTTTCAGTGCAGCTTCTTTAGACTATCGTGGGTATTTTCCTGCTAAGGGGAGGGATGTGTGAGTGCTGTGGGCAGTCTGTGTGAAGAGCATGGATGGGTGCTCTGGTGAAGGAAGCTTTGCATAAAGGAGTGCTGTTAATGTCTTGTACACTTTGATTAGGGCCATGTCGTATGGAATTTATGTAGTTAATTGTGCATTGTGTTTCTTTGGTGTTCACAAGGACCCTGTCAGCATGGTATAAAAGCATTATATTCTGTATTGATAAATTTGGCAAGTATCTATAGGACTGTATAAGGATTCAGACAAAAGCTTGCTTTCGACTGCCTTGCTTTAGAACCTGTTCTCTCTCTAAGTAGGGTAAAACTCAAAAAATAAAATGCACATACATGTATGCAATAATACAGGATTATTATTTTGTTAGCATTCAAAACTTTTTTTTTTTAGTTTTATATCCATCAAAAGGACTAAAAATAAACTCTGGAAGATTACTTAGAGTAGCAAGAGCAAATATTAAGGCATTATTAGTATTTTCACCGTGATGATGCCAGTAAGAACTTCCATTTTATTGGTCATCACACAGACTTTATTGAACTACTTGATGAACTTTCAGCTCTAAGTTGAAACCTGTTTCAATGTTGAGCAAAATCATACTGATAGATTATTTTTTTCTCCCCCCATCCCTTTGTTTACCAGGATGGTACAAAAGAAAAGAGACAAAGGAAGAAGACTGTGTCATTCAGCAGCATGCCCACGGAGAAGAAGATCAGCAGTGCAAGCGACTGTATCAACGCCATGGTGGAAGGCTCTGAGCTCAAAAAGGTCCGATCCAACTCCAGGGTGTATCACCGATACTTCCTTTTGGATGCTGATATGCAGTCTCTCCGTTGGGAGCCTTCAAAAAAGGATTCTGAAAAAGCAAAGATTGATATTAAGTCAACCAAAGAAGTAAGAACAGGAAAAAATACAGATATCTTTCGCAGCAACGGAATATACGACCAGATATCGGAAGATTGTGCATTTTCAATTATATATGGAGAAAATTATGAGTCTCTAGATCTGGTTGCTAACTCAGCAGACGTTGCAAATATTTGGGTTACTGGCTTAAGATACCTGATTTCTTATGGAAAACATACTCTAGATATGCTAGGAACTACTCAAGATAATATGCGGACTTCGTGGCTTTCACAAATGTTCAGTGAATCAGATGTAGATAATCTGGGCCATATACCCCTATGTAATGCTGTACAATTTATAAAAGACTTAAACCCTGGTTTAAAAACAAATAAAATTGAATTAAAATTCAAGGAGTTACATAGATCCAGGGAAAAAACAGGTACTGAAGTAACAAAAGAAGAATTTATCGAAGTTTTTCATGAGCTTTGTACCAGACCTGAAATCTATTTCCTGTTAGTTCAGTTTTCAAGCAATAAAGAATTTCTAGATACCAAGGACCTCATGATGTTTTTGGAAGCAGAGCAGGGTATGGCACAGGTCACAGAAGAAATAAGCCTTGAAATTATTCAGAAATACGAGCCAGCCAAAGAGGGCCAGGAAAAAGGCTGTCTTTCTATAGATGGGTTTACAAATTACCTTACTTCACCAGACTGCCACATATTTGATCCGGAGCATAAAAAAGTTTGTCAAGATATGAAACAACCTTTATCTCATTATTTTATAAATTCATCTCATAATACATACTTGATAGAAGATCAGTTTCGAGGGCCTTCTGACATCACGGGCTACATTCGTGCTCTAAAAATGGGTTGTAGAAGTGTTGAACTGGATGTATGGGACGGTCCAGATAATGAGCCCGTGATTTACACAGGGCACACAATGACATCACAAATTGTCTTCCGTAGTGTGATTGACATTATTAACAAGTACGCCTTTTTTGCTTCAG
Source organism: Sturnus vulgaris (assembly GCF_052056855.1). NCBI lineage: Eukaryota > Metazoa > Chordata > Aves > Passeriformes > Sturnidae > Sturnus > Sturnus vulgaris. The sequence continues at coordinate 36,041,285 of NC_142243.1, forward strand.
AATACCCTCTTATTTTGTGTTTAGAAAATCATTGTTCTATTAAGCAGCAGAAAGTGATGGTACAGCACATGAAGAAAATTTTGGGGGACAAGCTGCATACACAGTCTCCAAACATTGAAGAGTCTTATCTTCCATCACTGGAATCACTTAAAGGGAAAATACTAATTAAAGCAAAGAAGCTTTCTGCTAATTGTTCTGGACTAGAGGGAGATGTTACAGATGAAGACAAAGGAGCAGAAATGTCACAGAGAGTGGCGAAGGAGGGGGTAGAACAGCAAAACTCAATGACAGGGAAACGATTCCAGCTCTGCAAAGATCTTTCTGAGTTGGTAAGCATATGTAAATCAGTTCAGTTCAAAGAGTTTCAAGTTTCATTTCAGCTCCAGAAGTACTGGGAAGTGTGCTCTTTTAACGAAGTGCTTGCTAGCAAATATGCCAACGAAAACCCAGGAGACTTTGTAAATTATAACAAACGTTTTCTTGCGAGGGTTTTCCCCAGTCCTATGAGAATTGACTCTAGCAATATGAATCCCCAGGACTTTTGGAAGTGTGGTTGTCAGATAGTAGCAATGAACTTTCAAACGCCTGGCTTAATGATGGACCTTAACATTGGTTGGTTTCGACAAAATGGAAACTGTGGCTATGTCCTTCGTCCTGCTATCATGAGAGAAGAGGTTTCCTTCTTTAGTGCGAATACTAAAGACACCGTGCCTGGAGTTTCACCTCAGCTGCTTCATATTAAAATCATTAGTGGGCAAAACTTCCCGAAACCCAAAGGATCAGGTGCCAAAGGTGATGTTGTGGATCCTTATGTCTATGTTGAAATACATGGAATCCCTGCTGACTGTGCTGAGCAAAGGACGAAAACAATGCATCAGAACGGGGATAATCCAATTTTTGATGAAAGCTTTGAATTTCAAGTAAATTTGCCCGAGCTAGCTATGGTGCGTTTCATAGTACTGGATGATGATTACATTGGGGACGAGTTTATTGGGCAATACACTATTCCCTTTGAGTGTCTCCAGACTGGTTATCGGCACGTTCCTCTGCAGTCATTGACTGGTGAAAGCTTAGCTCATGCTTCCTTGTTTGTGCATGTGGCCATTACAAATCGAAGGGGTGGTGGGACACCTCACAAGAGGGGCCTCTCTGTGAGGAAGGGCAAGAAATCAAGGGAATATGCTTCTATGAGAACATTATGGATTAAAGCAATAGATGAAGTATTCAAGAATGCCCTCCAACCTATTCGGGATGCTACGGATTTGAGAGAAAATATGCAGGTACAGTTTCATAATCAATTTATTGGTTCATATGTGTACCTTTGTACTATGATAAATATGGAATACATGTTTTTTTAAGTATCTTGTATATTGAATGATTTGAGTCTAATTCTGAACAGCTCTAAGAATGGATCATTCCAGAGGAGTTGTTTAGATGAGCTGTCCACTGATGTAACCTTGAATGCACGCGTATATTTTGTTGAATGTCGAAATGGAAATATGACTCCAGTGTTTGAACTCAACCCTATTGACTCATCCTATGTCTTTGAATGAATATTAGAAATACACTGAAAGAAAGTATGGCAATATTTTAGTTTTAAAGAATTAAGCAGAAATGTGGGAAGAGTACACAGCAGATAGAAAAGGGAGACTTTAATGCTTATCAGAGACCTTACTTGTACGTCTCAGAATGTTTAGCATAATTTCACCAAAGTTAGGTTTTTTCTTTAGTCCTAAATAGAAGGCAGTACTTTCAAGAAAGATCCATTTGCTTTCCATGATTCTTCCTAGTTATGTTGAAATACATGGCATTAGCACTAAAGTATTAGAAGGCATCTTCTAGAAGAAGTTGTCCTACTTTAAATGTCATGTTAGTAAAACACATTGAATTTAAGGAAAAAGTGCAGTCTGAGGTGATTTGTTTTGTGGAAGCCAAGAGATCTCACTTCAAAAATGTGTTCCTTGGAGATTCTAGGTGAATAACACCTTTTAGAAATGTATTAAAATTGAGTTGTAAAGTTACATTCTATTTAATACAAGTTTTAACTTTATTTATGAACTTCTGATGGAATACTAGCAGTGATCAACAAAATTAAGAGTTGTCATTTCAAATGGACTGACCTATCAAATCCTCTTGGTGTTATACAGTGTTAAGGGAAAAGAGATTAAAAGAAATGTCTAAGATCTGATTCTGGATTTTAAAGTCACAGCAGTGTATATAAATTTTCTTAATGAATAATCTTATACTAAAGAGATTCTAATAGAAATACAATTTTAAAGCTAATTTTATATGAAATAAGAAATTAGTACATCATTATGCAGCTCTCCCATTCCACTTGGTATATAAATTTACTCTTTTAAAAGATAATTTAAAAAATACAGGAATGATACTTTGACTCATAAATATTTCAAATTACAGGCTACACGTAAAATGAACATTACCTGTAGTTAACCTACTGAAGGCAAGAATTCTGTTATATGAAGAATACTGTATTTTAAGATACTTTTCAAGGAAGAACTGAGTTGAGGAAGCAGTGAAAACATGAAATTTTGTGTAGCTACATTGAACTCGTGAATGTGCATGCTGCAAAATGCACAGCATAAGGATATAAATGAAAACAGACTCTACAGTGGGGTTTCTTTGAACATGAGATACTAAAAGGTGTTTTATGTATTTTATTCTGTCAGTTTGAAAGATGTGCTATCAACTAAATTTATCATTATCTCAAAATGCTGTGAAGAAGTTATTTTAGGCACATGAGGGAAGATTAGTTTTTCTTAACTTTGCTAACAGATTATATAATGTGAACCATTTAAGCTCTGTGTAAATAACTTTTTATAGCTAATACAAGCAGCAAACCACTCAATTAAAATAAGTATCAGTTTATGTCAGGGAATGCGAAATTGTTTAATTTCTATGCCACTGAAATTTTGTGTTATAAATTGTAATGATTTTTGTGACCATTATATTCTCATAATATGCTCAGAAGCCAGATTATAAAGGGCAAAGTTGGTTAGTTTGATTTTTTAAATATAAGGTGGAATGAGAAGAATAAAAAAAATATGCAACAGTGAGTTAATAGCTTCTCCAAATCCATATAAGAATAGCCTTTTTTGTTTCTTTTGTTCCTGTATTACCATGACAAAAACTGATGTAATAACTTGTATTAGTCACTGATAGAAGTATAATATGAGTGATTGAACTGGGTGTGATGTTGCATGTTTAAGTTACTGAACAGTATGAGGAATGGTCTCTGAATATAGAGTTGGAAGTCCAAAGGCAAGAGTTAGAGTAGTAATACGTATTAGTCCTGTCCTGCCTTATATATTAATGTATATATACGATCCCTGGGTCCTTGTTAACCTCTCTGTAAAGCAGTTGTTCATAATGGCTTATCCATGGTACTTATCTCAAGCAAAATCTGTCTGAATGGAGTTCCCAATGTCTGTCTCTTGAGCTGTGTAATTATTGTGTCATGGAAGTGTACATCAGCTGATAAAAGAAGCTTCTGTTTCCTGGTCATTTACTAAAAGTACACTCTAAGTGACTGGGTAGGTGCAATTTAGTGTTCACGTAATTTTGCATGAATATGCTGTACATGCATATTTTCAAGTCTGCTTTGGTATTTTGTCTGATAAAGGGACAGCAAAATATTTCACATTTGATTGCTGTTTGAGTTCAAGTTGGCATTATATCATTCTAGGAGACAATGTCCACAAATGAGTCTTATCATGCCAGCAAGATGGAAAGTGATTTGGATTAAAATGAAAATTTGTACCGGATACTCTGCCTGGGTGCGACATGAGAGAAAGGAGCACTGAGCACATTTGTAACTTAAATATACCATGTTTTTGTTTTTAATTCCTACAGGAAGACAAACTCCAGACCTGCCATAGGTCACCAGTTCCCAGTTGGTACAAAAATCCTAAATTCTGTACAGTGCTGACAATATTCCCATCATGGAATGTCAGTGGCTACTTGGAGTCACACTGTATTTCCAGTGCTGTAAACTTTCTTCCAGTTTAAACTTAGGGCTTTATATTCTACTGTACTGGATATAAAACATGACTGTAAGAAATCTTAGGGAAAGGTACAGTAGTCAGTATTTAAGCTGAAGAACCTTTAAAAATTCACTGAAGTGTGACTCTGATAGGAATACACCAATAGTGGAGTGCTGGGTTTGTGAATCACACCAAATGGGAGCCTGCAGATCCACAGCACGTCTGGACTGCAGTTCAGGTATGTTTAAAGTTACAAATGTGCTGAATTCCTCCTTCTACTTCACTTTGCTTAATTGGCACATTCAGCATCTAATATTTTTTTCTCTTGATGGCATTTAAAAGTGTCTTAAAATTTTTCAAAATATACAACCACTATGCTTTAGAATCTCATTATTTCCATAGGGAATTTTAGCCATGATAGAGAGGAGATATACTTGTTCTAAATAGATGGTTTTTTCTGTGGCATGTACTACATTCCTCGAATTTTTAGCATTTTTGTAAAATATGTGTGATATTGATTGGTTTGAAAAATGCCAGTTCTTCAGGGAAAAGCTGGTAATTGTAGCTCAACATTGTAGCTCAAGTATAATAGGAAAGTATTTTATCCTGAAACAACAAGACTTAAATTTTCATATTTAACTGTAAGGGAAACTCTTTCTTTCCTTTTTGCAGAATGCAGTAGTTTCATTCAAAGAATTATGTGGCCTCTCTCCTGTAGCAAATCTTATGCAGTGCATTTTGGCAGTGTCTATGCACTTGGTTGGGCCTGATAACACACCCTTGGTAGTAGTGAATCTCAGTGATCAGTATCCAACTATGGATTGTTCCAGAGGTCTTGAAAAAGATTGTAACAGCATATGAAATGGTGAGTAGTTTTTTGTGCTTGTCTTATATTGTCTGTTTGGAAGAGTTTTTAAATATATCTGTATTATACTGTAGCATGCCTGTTTTAAAAGTAATTTTAACCTGTGACTTCCTATTCCCTGCTTCATTACTTGTGCTTGGAAGTTATTCCCATGAACAACTACAGCAATTGGTAGTGTTTTAATATAGAGTAAAACATAGAGATTATTAATATGCTGCACGCAAACACGTTTGTACACTTCAGAGGGTAAAATGGTTGTAACCAAGAGGATTTAACGTGAAGAAGAGGATGTATTGATTTACTAGTTTTTCAGTATTTTGAAAATTACTGTATATCTATAAACCTCTTACTACTTTACATTTTCCACTTTGTGGACCTTGGTTTATTTTGGTTTTGACTCAACACAGAATACAGAAATATCAGGCACTGATTTCAGGTATTGTAGTTTTATGAGCACCTTGACATGTAAAATTCTACACATGCTCTTTTATTTTCCTTGTCTCTCTCTTTCTTACAGATGTCATTCGATTAGCCATTTTTACACATGTAAGCAGCTGTAATGTTAACTTCATTATGTTTCAGTAAATACATAAATTGTGTCTTTAGAGACTGGAAAGTAAACATGTTGCAAGAAAAAAGGAAGGAAGAACTAATATACCAATAAATACTGATTTACATCTGCTTTGCATTAATCTGAAATGTGGAAAAAAGGTCCAGAAGAGTGTGATTTGAAATGTCTTCCTTACTTCCAGTGAAGTAATCTGGCAGAGTGTAATTGATTCTTTATTAATTTATTTAATGCTTTCTTTCACGTGTGCAATAATTTTGTGTGCTATAATGAGAAACCTCACCCGGCAGCACCAAGTCACTTGCCAGAAAAGAAATGGAGAACAACCAACCAGTAGCCCAGTTTGATAAGTATCTTGTAAACTGCTTTCTAAAGAAAAAGTAGCTTTAGAATTATGCTATACCAAAGTCAAAAAACCACTCATTGGTAATTAGCAATTTAGTCAGAGTTTATGTAGTTCAGTGGTGCCGTAAATATGACAAAATCTGGTTGGAATGATAGCACAGCTACAAGAAGATAGTGTGTATCCTCTTAGTGGTGGCTTACAGGATATCACTCTAATTAAGATGTAAACGAGCTTGACTGTTGGGATTGCAGCTGCAACACATAAAGACATTCTGTTTTCTTGATGGAGATGTCTCTACCTGCAGTTTGTTCTGATGTGGTGATGCTGCTTGTTAGTTATTAAGCTATTCTAGGTAGGTAAAATCCTAGTTCTGAATCTGGAATGAATTTTTTGTTTGAATATCACTTAGCCAAAGGTGACTTGTGACTCCAGAAATCTTTACAATCTAAGTTGGGTTTGCTCTTTGTCTCTCACGTATGTTTTTCCCCACACACATCTTATACTCTATACATGATTTGAATATTTCTGTACTTGAGAAATCTATACTTTACTTGTACCTGTAAAAAATAAAAGATGATTTTACTGGCAAAAGAAGGGATCTTCTTGTCCCTAAAATGTAAATATTCAATTTCAAACAAAGAGTATTATAGTGCTTCTAGCTCTAAATGATATTGAAGATAAGTAAATTTAAGGTTATTTTAATCAAATAAAAGTTATAAGTTAAAATAATGAGATTCGTTTCAATTTGTGACATTTGGGTTTTGCCAACACTCCGTTCAGTTTGACAGAAGATTTTAGGCAATTAAAATCTGAAGGGTATGCTGGAAAATGAAGTCAGCCATGGGAGACATATTCCCATGCACTTATTTCTGAAAGCATATTGTGAAACAGTGGGAGACATCTGTATCTGTAGAAATGTGACACTGTTTAGTTCATATATTGGTATTTGCTATAGTGGCAGAAGTTTAGAGTCTGACAGCTTTATACTTTGTGGGGGGGATTGTATGATTTTGGTATATATCAATATAATGAGCCCTCCAAAGGAGAAATCTTACCTCATTAGTTTTCACTTGGGGGATACTTTTGTCACGATTAATTAATACGTGGGTGTAAAATTCTACTTAATAGTAAGAGTTCTTTATCCCGAATTGAGAAAGGGTAAATGTATTGTCCAAGTTATGATTACCTACTTGTCTTCCTTTCTGCTGGCTTAGACCTCAGTACAGGTCAGAATTATGTAGCTGTGTGATTCCAGTGTGTCAAGTGCTGTAGGAAATCGTATGGATAACAAAGAGTCCAATGTTTATGAAACAAACCTTGATAGGTATCATAAATTCATGCATAGGCTGTCACTACCTGGTGTGTCCTCTCAATGTGGCACACGTAATGGCGTTCTCAAAGCGTGATTGTTTCAGGTTTATGATATTTTTAGCTAATGAAGGAATTCTTATGTGCCAGAAATACTCTCTTTTGTATAAAATTATAATGAACATAGAAAGTAACACTCAAGATTTTAATTATTCAGAATCTGTTGTCATTGGGAGTGCCTGAAGGACTCATTGTTGCTCTGTCAAGTGAGAAAGGATGCAAGACCTTAACAGCAGGACAGTCAGTCCACCTTGAAATAATTGCAAATAAGTGCAATACTGCAGGGGCACATGGAAAAAAAGAACATCTTCAGTGTAACATGGGTTTTTTAAAAGAAACAATGAGGTAAATGATAATAAAATAGTGTATTAGTAGATACTTGGGGTTTTCATCTTTGAACGAATAGCACATAGTACTTTCTTAAATTGTCTGCATTCACTGCAATATTAATGGAGAAGCTGTTAAGTGATCAACACTACTAGTATGGGTTAACCCTCCTATCCATATTACAGGAACTGGGGTATCTTTTCAGAATAATAAAAATCAAATATAGCTAGGAATTTTTGAGAAAGGCAAAAGTTTAAGGTGTATATTTTTCTTTAGCTTCTCCATGCTCCTGACTATTTTTCACCCTACCGTCTTTTCACTGCTTAACAATGTTTTATTTTTCCCTCTTGTTCATGAACTCCAGCTTCCTTTATGTGATACTTCAGCATGCACTCTGTTGGTGTCATCACACCCATCACTGATCAGTGCTGCAGACTGAAGCTTGGAGTTAAGGCAAGTGCCTCTTCCACACCATTGCATGTTATTTTTAATGTCTTATAACCTTTAAGATAAACAGTAAGTAAACTTTAAAAGTTATACTATGGCAAGAGAAAAAAATAAATCATCTTGCCCTAAGTCTGCAGCATTATTCAGTGATGAGTATAATAGCACTGCAAAGAGATGCTAGAGGACCATACAAATAAAGCCAGATACTGTTGAGAACTCTCTGTTGGCTCTTAGTGGAGGATGAAGTGTCCCATCCACTGAGGATAAGGTTTTCTGAACTTTGGAAGCAGGCATTTACTTCTAAGAGAAAAACTAACACAGAACATGCAGATAACTGTACCTGTGTGAAAAAGAAGTAGTGCTGCTACAGTAATTAAGATGTTATTAAATCCTAATTAGATAATGCTGCTAGTTCCGCTTTTGGTTTTTTTTTCTCAGTTTTTGGGGGTATTTTAAATTTCTTTTTTTAATTTTGAGGTGATTTTGTAACTCAGAATGTCTACAGAAAGTGTATTTGATTTAAATGAAATCAAACAAGATGAATAGATTTTGTATATACACCCTAGGGATGGACTTGAAAGCAGGTCTGTGTTTATTGGTGGTGGGGGTTGTGAGATAATGAAAATGAGAGGTATTAAAATAGAGTGACACTATTAAATTGAAAAACAAGATATCATTGGGGATGAGCAGTGCTGTAGAAAGCTTAAATCCGGTTACCTTATTTTTGGCTCTTTCCAGCTACTGACTGAGTACAGCAGATTGCAGGTGCAATCATGCAGAAGTTAACTTCATGTTACAGAGTTGGAAATTTCAGCAATCACGTAAACCAAATAAGATAGCTTATATTTTGAACTTGAACATGTCCCTCCCATTGGAAAGCAGATAGTTTGGCACTGTACCTAGTAGAGTTACAGACTGGACTGATACTGATAGGGCTTTATTAAAAGCCTATCTGAAAAGGACTGACTGTCAAGGTTTGGATAAAATGTTAGTAGTCCTCTCATACTTCAGCTACTACTCAAAATCTTAAATATTCTCCACTTTAAAAACTCATCTTGATATTAATATAGATTGAGTGGAGCACTTCTGTCACTGTCAGGTCGGACGTGACATATACCTGCACACTTGAACAGAATAACAATGGTGAATGGCGAAATCTTTATTATGTGTGTTCTCCAGTTTATATACTCTTAACAAGTGTGATCTTAAGTCTTCTTTATTGGGCATGTTGGATTTAATCTCGTAATTCTGTAGGAAGCAAAGGGTATATCCACTGCCTCCTAGACAGGGCCTAAGAAAGAGTGATTAGCAGATCCATTTTGAGTTATACTTGTAAAATCTGTATTAGTTACCTGTTGTTGATGTAGGTCCTTGGTTATGGTTAGTATACAAATACGGTAAGGAGGATTACAGTCATCATGCTGTGATTATAGATTTGTGTCTTGAGAAAACAAGTAGAGCACGACTTTTAGCGCTGGTAGTTTGCTCCTTAAACTGAGTGAATATGCTGCTTCAACTCGTGCACAGGCCTGAATATTCAGTTTCTGATTGTGTCAGAGGAGCCTGAGTTCAATGTCATCAGTCTCCCGTAGTAGAACTCAATCTTTGGGTATCACATGATTTTAAATCGCACTATAACCTCTGCTCACCACTTCAATTGTACACTTGAAGAAAATTCAGATTTGTCCATGTAGTACCTTTCCTGAAGAATATGTGAGTGGTAGAGACCATGAAAGCTGTGTTCTGAGCCCAACTGCTTCAGAATGTTGTTCTTGAGCCCATTTCTTTGAAGTTGAGCTCCATGGGTGCTCCATGCTACAGTTCACCTCTTAGCATTATCTTGCTTATGAAGAAGAGAACTTAATGCTTCACACAGAAGATTGAAAAGCTATTATTCCTTGCTTTTGTACTTGAGAGCATAACTACATAAACAAAAGAAGAAGATAAAAGTAGTCAAAAGAACAGACATCACAGACACTAAAGATACCGCCTGGGGAGTTTGAAGTAAATATGTGCCACTTATCAAAAAACACTTGGGAAGAACAAAACAGGGAAGGTTCTCATGAAAAGAAGACATATTCCAAATAGATGAAGTCATGTGCAGATGGGGAAGACAGGATCCATATTTAATCCTGCTATAGTTAAATAAGAAATTGAAGAAAACTGACACTGAAGAATTTAAAAAATTGTCTGCACAGTCTTAAAAATAACAGAAACCTCTTTTCTGAAAAAGCAGAAACAGAAGTCAGTCAAAGATTATGTAAGACCACTAGCTGATTAATGCTTAAGAGAAAGCCTCAGCTAAAGAGGCAAAGCCACAATACTTAATTAGTTTTTGCATCCATACACCTGTAGAGATTGAGGTTTCACATGAAAAGCTTCTTTATGAAAGACTGATTGGAGAATTCATCTGTAAGTGAAATGCTGACAGAAGATGTTTCATAGGAGAGGCAAAAGACTGGGAAAATAATACACCAGAAAGAGGAGATGCCCATTTAAGACTTCTGAAAGATCTCAAGAGTTGATGTATCAAAACTGCAAATTGTTGTGTGTATTCTCTCACTTGAAACTGACTATCAAAGTTGTTAGTGTGGTACCAGTGTTTTAAGAGATTTCCAGAGAAGATGATGAAATTACAGATCAGACAGGCTGACATCTGTACTGTGAAAATGGGTAGAAACTGTTTTTAAGGAGAAAATTAGAGGAAACATGGCGAAATGTGTCATGTTGAAGAAGAGTCAATACAGCTTTTGTAAAATTAAGGACTCATTAATCCCTTGGAGTTCTTTGATGTCAAAAAGCATGTAGACACAGCAGATCAGTTTGGTTAGATTTTCCAAAGCATCTGACAGTTTCCTTTCAAATGCTCCTATTAAAATAAAGTTACCATTAAATTTTTAGACTTTTAAAGTTATTAGATCTTTTCCGGATAGCTCAAGTGAATGTCGGACTTAACCTGGTGCTCCAGCAGGAAAAGAGCTGTTAAAGACAGTTACTTGTGTTGACTTTTGCATTAAGGGTGTGTTTTTCCAGTAAGTGGATTAGAGATAGTAGGTATAGCTCCTGCAAGGTTGATCTAGCTGAAGTAGCTAAGCACTCTGGAAGCTGTATGAATTAATGCTGCCCCCACATTTGCAAAGATCATTGAGGTGTGAGGTATGTAGCTGCTTAGACTTTCAACAGCTTTCTCAATCTTCATGGTAGATTGTTATAACACGTGTTAAAACAGTAAATTTCAAAGTTGGCAACACAAATGCAGTATTTAAATTGTGATAACACACAGTGTCTCACGGTTTCTATGATTGCCTCTGGCTTTCTACAGTATTGCTTACTTTCATTATTAGTGTCTGCAGAATAGAAATGTCTTCATTTAAGAAATAAATGGATATAGTTTGGTGGTTGGAGATCTAAACATAATTCATTGCAATTTAATATTGCAAATAGCCCAGGTAGTGTTTTTTGCCATGTTTAATAAATTATAGTAATTGCAGATCCTGGTTTTTGAGATGAATTGAAATAGTTACTGATTGTGTAGCTGTTAGTGTGTGGCAAAAACTGAAAACAAAGCATTCATGGAAAATATAGTGAATAGCTTGGCCAGTTGCTTCAGACAGAGTTGTGCTGCTTATTATCAGTTTTTATTTTCCTGTTTTATAACAGCATGAAGGTTGTAATTACGCTTCCAAAAGCAGAGCTGCAGATGATAACCTTAGCTTATGCTGGGCTTTTTCAGTCCACAAAGCAAATGTCTAATTTTGGATACTCAAGACTCCAGTGCCAAATGTTGTAAAGTATGAGCTTTTTTGCATTGATTGAAAAGCTCTGATAATGACAATTTAATGCTTCTGTGAAGTCAAGATTTCTGCATTTCTTGTTGAGAGCATGGACAGCAAAGCTTTTTGTCTCCTCTCACTAATCCCATTATGCCTAATGGCTGACTCACGGTATTCATAAGAGCATAAAATAATACGGCTACTTAGGAAGAGGAGTTTGTGTAGCTTTCTGTCCTGTTTTAATGTAGTCCAATGAAATGTTTATGGAAGAGCATAAAAATAGGTCAGATGCATAGCAACTTCTCATATGTATTCCATATTTCCAATAGCAGTTCTCTTTCTCAATAAACTTTAAATTGAGTTTTGTCTTTTTGATTTCATCTGTGTGAAAAAAATTGTGGCTATTAGAACTGCTACTGATAGTTCTCATTTCAGAAATAACCTATTAACTACCTGTTAATTTTTTCACAAAGACGATAGATTTTTGCGTCTTAAATGTGTGGTGTGCTTTTCTTGCTAAAATTAATGTTCATCCTTGATGTTGCAGTTCTGTCAGTGAAGGTGTTTTCTCTCACTGAGTTTCATCAGCCAGACACAGTTTATTTTGATTTTTTGGTTGATTTTTCCATTTTAAAATGCAGCCTGTATGCTACCAACCAGTTCCACATGCAGATGAACTGAGGATAAATCTTGGGGTTTTTGAAAGATTTCTTTCCCAAGGCCTATGTTAAATGTGATATTTAAAATATTTACAGTTAAGTTCAGTTACATGTTTTCCACAAGTGAGGGCATAAACACAATGTTTTATCTTCTATTAGAAGACCTGTCTGTGTGAGCCTAGTAGAAACAGATCTTGTTCAAATTCATCTGAAATTTAAAAAGTGGTTTCAAATACATGCATGTGTACATACATGTGAGCACTTGCATTGGTCTACATGTAGTGAGTTCATAGCGCGCAACTCTTTCGTAAAACAACAAATCAGACAACAAACTTTGAAACATTAAAAAAAGTCTTAAAGGATAGTCTAGACATTGACATATTTAGTTTTAAGTAACCATCTTAATGAGAGAGTTCTGCTTTGCTGAGAAGGAGGATAGATTTTTGTCAGTACATGAGTTTCGAATTTGGTTTGTGAGGACAGCATCACTTAAGTGATGAACTCTTTACAATGCAGTTCTATCAGTTTGAACAACAATTGTGATTTCTGATCATCATCACTGGCTTTTTAATGTAGGAACAATATATATAATAATGCAGGTCTCCAATCCTCATTGAGAATTCTGGACTAATCATTTAGTGTTTATTTCTGACCCTCCATAATAATAATTTAATTTTTAAAATGTATTTCTTGACATTTGTCAAATCGTTAGAATAACTAGGTAAAATGCTTACATGATTTAAGCAACAGAGTTTGAAAAATATAACAAATAGATCAAACTGTCAGTCTGGCCTCTTGTCCTGGTTTAGGGCAAATGTAGGGGAAAACCTCCACAAGGAGCCCCCAGAAAGCAAACCCCCACGATTCCTCCCCCCACCACTGGGTTCAGGAAGAATTTCCTCAGAGAGGAGTGGAAAAAAACCTGTTTATTTAACAAGCGAAACACTCCCCAGCACAAAAAAACCCCAAAACCCAACACCAGATGACAAAAAACTCTTTCACTGCTCTGAAGGGATGACAAACTCAGAAAGTCTCCGGCGAGTGGTCGCCCAGTTATGGGTCTCCAGCACTGGGGGTGACTGCTGCAGGTCACAGAATGCAGACTCCCGGTGTTTCTTAGTGTTTCCCAGGTCCCCTTCTGGAACAGGTTCTGATGGTATCCAGGAAAGGGAGAGGAAAAAAAACAGTCCAGGGAAAAAATTGGACTGCCTAGCTAAACTAACTAATAAGCAAAAGCAAAAAGTAGGAGCGAAAGTAAGCGAGCAAGCGAGCAAGCATCTCCTAAACACAGACCATGGGGGAGGTGAACGAGACAAAACAAACCTCCACTTTCAGAGTCAGTCCTGAAAGCACAGGACATAATACCAAGCACAAACTGAACACACGATTGGGGATACAAGCACCATAACATCACCCTAGGACACCTGGGGTCCTAGTAAGAGACAAGCAACAGAAACATGGAGTTCTTATTTCTCACTGTGCTGCCAAGGTATTTTTCACCTACATCTTCTCGCATTCTACTTATTGGTGAAAAGGGAGTGGTTAAAAGGGGAACTAACTAATTTGGGACTGTCCACTTCATATAATTGTCTTAAAGCAAGACAGTATATTTACAAATGCTGCTACTGTCCACAAAATTAATGACTTTATGTTTTAGTGACTTTGTGAAACACAAGCTCTGTAATCATCCTGTTGCAACACCCCTTGCAAAAGATGAAAATGCAGTTGTCCCTTATATCTCTGAAAGCTCTAACAAATTACTACCATGCTGCACTGTAGTTGATTGAACTACTTGTGGGCTTCCAAAGTGAGACAAGTATGTAAGAAATGGAGCAAGCAGTAGGCATAGAACGAAATGTAGTAAACCATCGATCTGTTTTGACTGTTGAAAGGTCTTGTAGAAATTAATTTCTTATCTCTTTGACTGTGCCAGTAATGTCATGGCTGTTAATGCCAAAATTTAGTGTTGTTTCCCCATAACAAAATACTCAAAGGCAATCCACCCACTCAAACTCCACTGATACAGAACGTTTCTTAGCATCTCTATGGTTTAAGTGCTGGCAGTGAAAGATCTAAAAAGCACAATCTTTAGCAAATCTGGAGTGACATGAATGAAAACTGTCAGTCTGTGTGGATGACTGTGCCTGAAGTAGCAAATAATATTTGATTATGTTATGGTGGGGATTGGGAAAAAGTAAAAAGTTTTTCTAAAGTCTGCTCTCTGATTCAGTTTTCTGGTGGGGCAGAGAGTTTGTCACTGAGGTAGCAACTGTATGGTTGTCAAGAACACATGGAATGTGTCAAAAATAGTAATAAAAATATAAGCAGTGCTTTGTGATTTCATAATGGTGTCACAAGCTATAGCCAATATTGAAATTTTCAAGTTGGGTTGAGGATTAGGAATAAGCAATATTAGGGAGTAGCATAGAAAGAAAATGTGGTACAAATAAGAGGTATTTAGAGAAAGAATTGAAGATTAAACATGAAACATTTGCCATGCCAGTGAGATGCTGTAATAAGTAATTTTATTTCCTGCTTGGCATCCCCCCCCCCCCCCCCCCCCCCCCCGCCGCCCCCAGCTATTATAGTTGGTATTTGTATGTATCGCTTAATTGCATTCGTTAACGCAATGAATAGGAAAGATCAAATGATGAAAACAAACAGGAAGCCCACAGAGGTCTTGGGAACCAAGAAATTGTGCTCAGGAGGTGAATACTAGTCCACGTCTGTAATTGCATCTTTCAGATTCGAAAAGCTAAATTATGTTATAATGGTTCATGTATGTGCAAATACTTTCAACAGGAACGGTCACAGAATTAGGGACGTGTTACCAGAAAGCAAAAAGGTAATGTAGAGCAGTGGAGCAAACAGGAGAGAGATCTTCCTGTCCATTTTAACACTCAACACGCTATGTCTGCTTTGAGAGAAATGAAAATAGTTTTATTTTCTAAAAAGTGTCATAAAATTGATCATTTTCAAAAGCAATGGTATCTGGCATTGTCCTGGATCCTGTCCTCTGTTGTTAAAATTTGTGTCAACGTTCATCCTGAACAGAAACTGTTCTCACTCTGTAGCAACTGCTACTGCAATTGTCAGAGTTTGGGGATAACATGAGCCATTATCTGAACACAGAAGGGCATTTCTTGACCTCCTAATTACTAAATCCAGCAGAATGATCCTTTCCTGGGCCTAACGACAAGGGTGGAGGGTGAGAATAGTAACACAAGATGGGACAACTTCTGTCCTGGACCTGTAAATTTACATCACTTTAGACAGAAGATGAGATCAGACCTTCACTGCCACTACAGCACTGCTCATTTGAATTTGAATGAAGTTAAAGGCTTCATTAAAGTAAAAGGCTTCAGTTAAAGGCTGATGTCTGCCAAAAGAAAGAGAAAATATTATGACCATATATTGGAACAACTTCAGTGTTTTTACCCAGCACTATAAAGGGAAACAAAGTGAACATCTGTTTTATTTAAACATTTGTTTTAAAAAAGAAAATGTCACACAAACTCATACCATATACATGCATATAAGTATAAACTTCAAGTCTTTTAACTGAAAGGAATTCACAAGGGATTTTAACCCATATAGCAAATTTATACCAACAGCTTTGGTGGATTTCGGGTTTTGAATATTTCCTTCTCTATATCAAAAGAAAAATATGGGTGAAACACATGTTCTTTGTCTCCTATCTTTGAGAAGTCCTTTGGAGCCTACGAATTACACAACATCCTTTTTTCATAGGGCCCAGGAGTATGCAGAACGCTTTCTACTTGGCCTTGAGTAAAATAATGTCTAAGAAATCCCTGAAGGAAAAGGTTCAAGACTTCTTTCTCTTCTTTTGTATTATTCTTAAGAGGGTAAGTGTTGTTTTAAAAGTAAACATTCCATTCACCCAAAAGATGTGTTTTCTAATTTTGTAGCATGTGGCTTTAGGGATTTTTTTAAAAAGAAATTCTATTGTGTTGGTTACAGATCACCTTTAATGCAGTGATTCAGACACCAAAATCTTTGTTTAAAAGGTGGTGTTTGCATCAATGGGCCCAAATTATTTTCAGCACTCATAGGTCTGAGAGTGCTAGCTGATGTCAGCATTGATATAAGCAGTTGTTATGCAGATCTCACCCCTTTTAGCTCTGGTATTTCGTGAAACCTCACAGCTTCTGACCAGCTCCAATCCTGAAAAAAACACCTTTTTTTTCCCCTCGAATGCCTTTAAATACCAAACTTTTGTAAATGCCCCAAATCAGCATATAATTTAGCAGCAAGGAAGAAAAGTAGAAAGAAAGTAAAACCAGGGCTTTCAATATCTTGACAAACAAGTAACTGTTCAAACCTGGATGCTGTAGGCTATTACTTTTTCTCATCTCTGCCACTTGTTCCTTGTTTTGTGTTCAACTGAAAGGGAGAAAAATAGGTAATAGGCATAATTGACTCATTTGATTTTTCGTGGTATTGAGATTGAAGTTAAACTCTTGCCATTTCCTGCAATACATTCTCGATGTATTTGTTAACAATTTATATTGCATTTTAGGGACTAAACAATGCCATTTTGATATGAATATATGGACTTTTAGAACAAATTTTTTAAAACTGACCTAGCTGTTTTCTTTTTCTCCTTCATTTTAAAATTTAGCTCTAAGGGAGGCAGAACCAATTAAAGGAAATTTAGAGTGGAAGATGTTAAAAATTTGAGAATATAATCCAATATTTTCCTAGACTGGTTCCTAACTGTTATAGGCAGGGGTTTTTTTTGGTTTTTTTTTTGCAATGTCCCCATCTGCAATGCCTTCTCTCTTCTCTAGATATCTTCCACGCTGCAGATCTGGGTAATGGAACAGGGAAGAGGCAGAAGAGTAGGGTTGTAGAGCGGGATTTCTCCTCTGAGCTCTCTAGGCACACTTTACTACTACAGTCTGGAGGAGAAGAGCAGTGTGCTGAAGGCCTCAGTGATGGGTAAGAAGAGTCTGAGACACAGCATTTCCTTCCTGCTCTCAGCCTGTGAACCTCCAGGGTACTTTCATTAGGACAAGAGACTAAAAGAGGCATCAAGAGCTACACTGTAAGGGAATAATTGGTTTCATGGCCAAAGGTCTTGTTGGTGATCTTGCTCTTAGAAATGGGTTTGACATTGTTCTATACTGCAAGCAAACAGTGGAGTAGAGTGTAGAGACAGAGTAAAAATGACTCTTAAAGTTGAGTTACCAGTGTTTTATTTCAAACTGAGAGGGAATTTTAAGTTAGGTTCCAGCAGAGTTTGTCCTAAGGTCATTTCTATTTCATATTATAATTAAACACTTGGATAGTAGAGAGAAGAATGTGCTTACAAAATTTATGTGTAAGACCAAGCTGAGAGAGAGGGCAAGTACTGTGAAGGGCAGAACTATCTTAACAAATTGGAATCATGGTCCACAATCAGCAGGATAAATTCACATAATAGATCTGGAAAATCAAGGCTAAAGAAATCAGAACTCAGATACACAGAAACAAAAAAAGGAATGACCATCTGTCAGTTATACAGCAGAGGGAACCCAGAGCTTATGCTGGATAGCAAGATAAGACAGTGATACAGCAGTGGCACAAAAGAGTGAAATAACGTCATTTTGGGAAATACTTGCAGGGAGGTCATGAATGAAATAATGAAACAAATTATTCTGGTATGCTCAACACTGGTGAGACCTCAGCTGGAATGCTGTGTTGGCATTTTGCATGACTCTAAAAAGATGGAGACAAATGTAGGAGTATGGAACAAATGGTCAGGTTCAGACTGTGTGGCTACCCAAGGCCTCATCTACCCCAACATTTCTGTGAAATAATAGCTGAAAGTTTTATCTTCTGTGTGCCAAATGTACTTTGCATATTGTACTTTTATAACTTTATGTCTTGGTTTGAAAGACAGGTATGGTCTAAGGAAAGGCAGGAGCCCCTTTTCTGCGATGCAGCGTGCAACTCCCCTCCCTTTTAATTATTTTAGGTCCAATTCAGACACCTTCAGGCAGGAGATATGGGGATGAGAATAACAGTTCTTTACTGGTATTTAACAAAGCAGAAAAAAAACAACAACAGCTATAAAAATTGGCAACAGAAACAGTCTAGCTCCGCTCCAGTCCCTTCTGGCCGCAGGCCGTCTCCCTGTGCTGTTACCGGTGCTGTGGGGGCAGGGCAGGTCCCGCGCAGTTGAAGAGGGCTGGGTGATGGCGGCCGCGGCCCAGGGGAGAGAGGGGATGGGGAAAGTTACTCCCCCCTCACGGTGTCGGTCGTGGTGCTCAGCAGAGTGTCTGGAGGTAGTAGGGTGAGCTGGGAGAGCAGCAGAGCGATGTCCAAAGGCAGGGAGCGTGGATCTCAGCGCTGGGATGGCAGGGGAAGATGCCAGAGCAGAGCCCAGGTTGTCTTCCCACTCCAGGAGCCAAGCGAGAGCGCGAGCCCAGCTCCAGACCCCCTATCCCACCTTTCCTTTTCCGGTTCCCCCCCCCTCCCCCTCCAGCCACCCCCCTACGAGAGAACATTATCTGTCGTTTTAAGGTGTAGCCACAATTACTTAGCATAACAATGGGAGAAATTCCACAGAAAGAAAAGCGAAGCATTCAACCCCCAACATTATCCACCCCTGAATTTCTCCCATACTAATATGCTATATCAAATTAAACTGTTACATTATATATACATACATGCAGTTAGAGACATAGGCACAGTACTATAGGTATTTCACCCTAAAACAAGGTCTCCTTGGGGTATGCATCTGGTCTCTCCATTCTTTTGCATCACCCACCAGGTGCAACCTGGTCCTTGAGCGAATACAACTCCATGGATGGGATTGTCTTTGCTGGAGGCAGGATTCACCCAAACATATTTTCCTAGCATACCTCTCATGTGTACCACTGGAACCTTATCTCCATTCGATATTCCCAAGGGCTCAGATTGGGCAGGGCCTGCTCGGTTAGTGGAACCTCGGGTGTTCACTAACCAGGTGGCCTTTGGTAGATTAATCTCCCAGTTCTTGAAAGTTCCCCCACCCAGTGCCTTCAAGGTGGTTTTAAGCAGGCCATTGCACCGTTCAACTTTCCCTGCAGCTGGTGCATGGTAGGGGATATGGTACACCCACTCAATGCCGTGTTCTCTAGCCCAGGTGTTTATAAGGCTGTTCTTGAAATGAGTCCCATTGTCTGACTCAATTCTCTCAGGGGTACCATGCCTCCAAAGAACTTGTTTTTCCAGGCCCAGGATGGTGTTCCGAGCAGTGGCATGAGGCACAGGGTAGGTCTCCAACCATCCAGTGGTGGCTTCCACCATGGTCAGTACATAGTGCTTGCCCTGGCGGGTTTGAGGCAGTGTGATGTAGTCAATCTGCCAGGCCTCTCCATACTTATATTTGGACCATCGCCCCCCATACCAGAGGGGCTTCACCCGCTTGGCTTGCTTGATGGCAGCGCACGTCTCACAGTCATGGATAACTTGAGAAATACTGTCCATGGTTAGATCCACCCCTCGGTCTCGTGCCCACTTATATGTGGCATCTCTGCCCTGATGACCTGAGGCATCATGGGCCCATCGAGCCAGGAACAACTCTCCCTTGTGCTGCCAGTCTAAATCTATCTTCGACACCTCTATCTGTGCAGCCTGATCTACCTGCTCATTGTGTCGGTGTTCCTCATTAGCCCGACTCTTGGGGACATGGGCATCTACGTGACGGACTTTCACAGGCAACTTCTCTACCCGGGTGGCAATGTCTTTCCATTCATTGGCAGCCCAGATTGGTTTTCCCCTACGTTGCCAGTTAGCCTTTTTCCACCTTTCCAGCCATCCCCACAGAGCATTGGCTACCATCCATGAATCAGTGTAAAGGTAGAGTTTTGGCCACTTCTCTCTTTCAGCAATGTCCAGGGCCAGCTGAACAGCTTTGAGTTCAGCAAGTTGACTCGATCCACCTTCTCCTTCGGTAGCTTGTGCAACCTGTCGTGTGGGGCTCCATACGGCTGCTTTCCACTTCCGGTTCATCCCCACGATGCGGCAGGAACCATCAGTGAAAAGAGCATAGCATGTTTCATCTGCTGGCAGTTGGTTATATGGTGGGGCTTCTTCGGCCCGGGTCACCTGTTCCTGTTCCTCTTCGTCGGCAAGGCCAAAGTCTTCCCCTTCCGGCCAGTTGGTAATTATCTCCAAAATCCCAGGGCGATTCGGGTTTCCAATACGGGCACGTTGTGTGATGAGGGCAATCCATTTACTCCATGTGGCGTCAGTGGCATGGTGGGTTGAGGGAACCTTTCCTTTAAACATCCACCCCAGCACTGGCAGTCGGGGTGCCAGGAGGAGTTGTGTTTCTGTGCCAACCACCTCTGAGGCTGCTTGGACCCCTTCATAGGCGGCCAAGATCTCCCTCTCCGTCGGAGTGTAGTTGGCCTCGGACCCTCTGTAGCTTCGGCTCCAGAACCCCAGTGGTCGGCCTCGCGTCTCACCAGGCACCTTCTACCAAAGGCTCCAGGACAGACCATGGTTCCCGGCTGAAGAGTAGAGCACGTTCTTCACATCTGGTCCCGTCCTGACTGGGCCAAGGGCTACTGCATGAGCAATCTCCTGCTTGATCTGGGCAAAGGCTTGCTGCTGCTCAGGGCCCCAGTGGAAATCGTTCTTCTTGCGGGTGACCAGGTAAAGAGGGCTCACAATCTGGCTGTACTCAGGAATGTGCATTCTCCAAAAGCCTATGGCACCTAGGAAGGCTTGTGTTTCCTTCTTGCTGGTTGGTGGAGACATTGCAGTGATCTTATTGATGACCTCACTGGGGATCTGGCGCCGTCCATCTTGCCACTTTACTCCCAGGAACTGGATCTCTTGGGCAGGGCCTTTGACTTTGCTCTTTTTAATGGCGAAGCCGGCTCCCAGCAGAATCTCAATGATCTTTTCTCCTTTCTGAAATACTTCCATTGCCGTATCCCCCCACACAATGATGTCATCAATGTACTGCAGATGTTCTGGAGCTCCACCCTTCTCCAGTGTAGCCTGGATCAGCCCATGACAGATGGTGGGGCTGTGTTTCCACCCCTGGGGCAGTCGGTTCCACATGTATTGCACACCCCTCCAGGTGAAAGCGAACTGAGGCCTGCACTCTGCTGCCAGAGGAATGGAGAAGAATGCATTGGCGATGTCAATGGTGGTGTACCACTTTGCTGCCTTGGACTCCAGCTCGTACTGCAGTTCCAGCATGTCCGGCACGGCAGCGCTCAGCGGTGGAGTCACCTCATTCAGTGCACGATAGTCCACTGTCAATCTCCATTCTCCTTCCGATTTACGCACAGGCCAGATGGGGCTGTTGAAGGGTGAGTGGGTTTTGCTGACCACCCCTTGGCTCTCCAGCTCACGGATCATCTTGTGGATGGGGATCACGGCATCTCGATTCGTCCGGTACTGCCGGCGGTGCACTGTTGAGGTAGCAATTGGCACCTGTTGCTCTTTCACCCTGAGGAGTCCCACTGCAAATGGGTTTTCTGATAGCCCAGGCAGGGTGTTCAACTGCTTAATGCCCTCTGCTGCCACAGCAGCTATTCCAAAAGCCCACCTGAGTCCCTTTGGGTCTTTGTAATAGCCATTCCTGAGGAAGTCTATGCCTAGGATACATGGTGCCTCTGGGCCAGTCACAATTGGATGTTTCTGCCACTCTTTCCCAGTCAGGCTCACCTCAGCCTCCAGCAGAGTCAATTCCTGAGATCCCCCTGTAACCCCAGCAATTGAAACAGGTTCCTTTCCGACATGTCCTGATGGTATTAATGTACATTGTGAACCAGTGTCAACCAATGCTCTGTGTTCCTGTGGCTCTGATGTGCCAGGCCATCGGATCCACACCGTCCAAAAGATCCGGTTTTCCCGTGCCTCTCCCTGGCTAGAGGCAGGGCCCCTCTAGCCCTGGTTATTATTTCTCTCCTGGGCATACATACTGGAGGTTCCTTCAAGGGGATCTGACAGATCATCCTCCCTTCTGTAATACCCTGCACCTCCATGGGAGGCTGAGGCTACCCTCACTTTAGTGGAGTTCCCTCTGTTGGTGTTCCCCTCCCTGATTTGGCGCACCCGTGCTGCCAGGACAGAAGTGGGTTTCCCATCCCACCTTCTCATGTCTTCCCCGTGGTCACGTAGAAAAAACCACAGGTCAGCACGTGGGGTGTACCCTCTCTCCCTAGCTGGGGGGCGTTGGGCTCTACTTTTGGGGTCCATGACTCTCACTGGTGCTGCACTGATCTTCCTCACCTCTTCCCTTATCTCCTTCATCTCCTCCTTAAACTCCTCTCTGAGGTCCTTAGCCACAGCAGAGACATGAGCCTGCACTGGGCCAGCCATCATACTCTGATAATTCCTGAGCCTGTTGGCAACAGAACCCACTGTCACTTGGTTGGTATCAGCATCAATCATTGCAATAAAGGGGGTATATTGAGATGGGCCCAGGTTTGCCAGATTCCACAACATCTGCCCTGTGCACCTGACCTTGTCAGGGTCATTGTCATGCTGTCCATCCCTCCCAAAGAGCACCTCCAGTACTGCCACTTCTCTCAGCTTTTGGATCCCTTCCTCAAGGGTATTCCAACGTGTTCTCTGGTGGTACTCCTGCATTCTTTCCCTGTGGACAAATCTCTCTCTCACACTCATTAAAAGTCGCTCCCAGAGGGAAAGGAGACCTGTCTCCCTTACAAATACCTGGTCCACACCTGAGTCCTGGGTCAAGGCTCCCAAATTCCTTGCCTCAGTACCATCCAGTTGCACACCTGTACCCATAAGGTCCCAGACCCGCAGTAACCAGGTTGTAAAAGCCTCACGGCCCCGTCGTACAATGTCTTTTCGCAGGTTACGGAGACTCTCGTATGACAGGGACTCGGTGATGATCTCAACTTCTGGCTCCCCTGCTGGTTGTGAGGGGCCCCCTTCCTGACCCTTATTATCTAGGTGCCTTGTTTTCATCTTAGACTTCCTAGTTTCCACAGGGGCAACTGCTGCTGGCTGTGAGTGCCCTTGCAGTTCAGCTGGAACCTGGACAGATGTAACATCTGTGGGTCCCACTGCTGCACCACCAGAGTCTCCCTCTTTAAGGCAGGGGGAGGGTTTCTCACCAGCTGGGGAGAGGTACTCCTTCAGCATCTGGCCCATCTCACGTATCTCCTTTGCTAGCACCCCCACCCATTCTGGGTGGTTCCTTTCCGAGGTGGGCTGTGGAGCAGGGTCAAACTCTGGGGTAATATCCCTAGTCTCTGGGACAGGATCAGGCTCTGGGGTAACCTCCCTAGTCTCTGGGACAAGATCAGGCTCTGGGGTAACCTCCCTAGTCTCTGGGACAGGATCAGGCTCTGGGGTAACATCACTAATCCCTGGGGTAGGTATCAGGGTTGTTATCCAAGTCAATCTCCCCTTATCTCTGAATGTTAGATAGAACAGGTTTAACAGGGATATAAGCAACACTAGCCACAATATAATGTCATTAGCATTTAAAGTGGATTGGAACCCCTTGAAGACTGGTGGGGTGAACTTCAAAAACCCTGTGATGGGTTGAGAAAAAATTTCATCTGCTGCCACTTCCTCACAGTAAGTACCATTATTGAAGTAGCCCCAGAAACACACACTTAGAGTGTGATAGCTCTGAATCCATGTGGCCATCTTCCAGAGAAAATTAAAAATCCATGAATTCCTCAACTGATTAACCCACATAATAAACTGGATAATAGCCACAGTAACCTTGGTTATGAAACTCATGTTTAAAAAAGGGCTTGCAAATGGGAGAGATATAGCAGTGACCACATGGAGGCCAATCCAGGGTAAGCTGGACAGCATGGTGTCACCTACCACAAGCTTGGGTAATTTAAGAACTGTTATCCCCTTTTCTACCCCTCTCTCAATGCCCTCAGGCAATGCCCCACGTTCCGGGCGCCAAAATCTGTCTCGGTTTGAAAGACAGGTATGGTCTAAGGAAAGGCAGGAGCCCCTTTTCTGCGATGCAGCGTGCAACTCCCCTCCCTTTTAATTATTTTAGGTCCAATTCAGACACCTTCAGGCAGGAGATATGGGGATGAGAATAACAGTTCTTTACTGGTATTTAACAAAGCAGAAAAAAAACAACAACAGCTATAAAAATTGGCAACAGAAACAGTCTAGCTCCGCTCCAGTCCCTTCTGGCCGCAGGCCGTCTCCCTGTGCTGTTACCGGTGCTGTGGGGGCAGGGCAGGTCCCGCGCAGTTGAAGAGGGCTGGGTGATGGCGGCCGCGGCCCAGGGGTGAGAGGGGATGGGGAAAGTTACTCCCCCCTCACGGTGTCGGTCGTGGTGCTCAGCGGAGTGTCCGGAGGTAGTAGGGTGAGCTGGGAGAGCAGCAGAGCGATGTCCAAAGGCAGGGAGCGTGGATCTCAGCGCTGGGATGGCAGGGGAAGATGCCAGAGCAGAGCCCAGGTTGTCTTCCCACTCCAGGAGCCAAGCGAGAGCGCGAGCCCAGCTCCAGACCCCCTATCCCACCTTTCCTTTTCCGGTTCCCCCCCCCTCCCCCTCCAGCCACCCCCCTACGAGAGAACATTATCTGTCGTTTTAAGGTGTAGCCACAATTACTTAGCATAACAATGGGAGAAATTCCACAGAAAGAAAAGCGAAGCATTCAACCCCCAACACTTTACCATTTTCACCAAGATTGCATGATTTCAGAGCCCATTTGCCCATTGCAGGGGCATGAAACCAGATGTCCTAATTTAGTAGAAGTCTGTGTTAAGTTTTAATACTGACTTCACTAGACCAGGATTTAGCTTGAAATATTTGTCAAAATGTAACACCTACTTTTCAGTTTTGTTTTATCTTGTATTTTTATTCTTTCATTTGTGGAAAATATAAGCTGTACATAAATGTAATTATTATTATCAGCATGAAGGAGTAATTGGGTTTTGGTAAATAAAGGTAGGGCTGAAATTTAGCAGATTCTTTTATAGTTTCAGTATGGTTGCCTTTTTGCCCTAGCCATGTTCTCTGAGCCCTAAATTTAATCTCTTTAAGAAACAATGATTTATTGTTACTTCTTGAGGATTAATTCTGGTTTATATGGATTTGAAAAAGGATTATGCTAAGCATTTTTTATGATCATGTCATTTGTAACATTTTTATAACCATTACTTTCTTTATTTTTTCAAATGCATTAGATGGTGAAATAAACTTGTGAGATTACCTCTGTACTCAGCTGTTCAACAGCATCAGGTAGATTACAGCTGTCAAGGAATTCCAATATGGTGATTTATATGAGGAAGAAATGGTAGAAGCCTCATGAAGTTCAATGAGGATAACTGCAAAGTTCTGCACCTGGGGAGAAACAACTCCAGGCATCCCCATGGTGGATTGATGCTGGCTGGATGTCAGGCACCCACCAAAGCTTCTCTATCACTGCCCTCTGCAAGAGGACATGGAACAGAAAATATAGTGAAGGTTCATGAGTTATGGATGGGGAGAGATCACTCACTAAGTACCATCATGGGCAAACCAGATTCAACTTAGGCATGTTAATTGAATTTATTATTAACAAAATCAGGGCAAGATAACAAGGAGTAAAATAAATCTTAGAAGCACCTTGCCTCCCTTTCCCTCCTTCCCAGCTCTACCTCCTCCCCCTCAGCAGTGCAGGGAGTGGGGTTTATGGTCAGTTCATCACATGTTATTCCTGCTGCTGCCTGGGGAGAAAAGTATTTTCTTTCTGAATATCAGGAAACACGTTTTTACTGTGTGGGTGACTGAGCACTGGCACAGGTTGCCCAGAGACATTGTGGAGTCTTCCTTCTTGGAGACACATATTCAAAAGCCGTCTGGACATGGCCCAGGGTGACTTCTGCTAGGTGGCTCTGTTTGAGCATGGAGGATGGACCAGATGACCTCAAGCCATCCTTTCCAACCTCCACCATTCTGTGAGTCTGTGTTTATGTGAATACATCGGAAATAGAAGGAAACTTCATCTAAACAGTGGTTGAAAGAATAGGACACTACAGAGCCAAACAGTGTAAAATAGCAAGACCCATATAATTAAAAGAAAAACAAGTTAGTTGTTGTACTTCTGTGAACAAATAATCCTGAGTGAAATTATTAACAAGTAAGAACATTCATCTTATCAGCAGATTGCTGGGACATGTCTAGGAATGTTTTTGTCTCCTAGATGACCTTACTGTCCTTGCTTCTTTTACATAACATCAGTTGAATCACTTGCCTTTATTTTTCTGAGCTTTACTCTGAAATTTATATAGTTCCTTTCCAAATATAATACCTTCCTTTTATATTTAAATTTAAAGAAAGGAACTAATTGTGCCCTTTTCATAATGAGTCTTCATGCTGTACTATATTTGGAAAGATTAAATACTTAGTTATTTCTCTCTATTTACTTTGCCAAACTCCTTTAAAGAAGGCTTTTATTTAATTTGATAATAAGCCTCCTAAAAATAAGTGTATGTCCACCTTTGTACCTGGTGTAATGTGAAATAAGGTTGGTTTTAGATTTGTTTGTCATATGTAGTGTTGACTGTAAGGCAGACCATTACATTAGACTAACTGCCCTCTTGTAATGGTTCATTTAACATGTACCATAAGATTTTTTAAAATTATTATTAATTTTGAACAATTTAACCAATATCAATTTTTCATTAGGGAACTACTTCATCCTCCTACTCTTGGAGGCATTTCTATATCTTTGTAAGGTTTTCTACTTAGAAATTCAAAGGTAGACAATTCTTCAAGGCTTAAAATTTTTTTACTGTGTGTTCTTCTGAACACAAGTCCCAGTCCATAAATATAGTTGTCCTGGAGATTTTATTTTCCCTCTTCCACCACTTGAAGTTAACACTGTACACCAGGCTACATAGTGAGTTTGTATTTTCAGCTCAGAGTAAATTTATCCTTTCTGTTTCTTTACAGACTCTTCTTTTCAAAGTTATCCTTAAGGGATCACTTAGTAGAGCTTTAATGTTACAAGCTTTGTTCCAAGCAGAATTTACACCTAAAAAGCAAACTGTAAATGTAAAAGTTCTGTTAAGTCTGATGGGTAACTTCAGAGGCTAGAATAAGTGGAGCATTTAGAACATGAACTACAAATCAGCCTTTTATCATTTCACTCACATTGCTCACAAGTTCTTCTTTGTCTTCTCAAGTACCTCCCTTAGAGTCCCTTGGGTTTTTCTGAAGGCATATCTAGAGATCATAGAAACTTGTGAGTGCAGAAGATGTCAGCATTCCTAGATTAATTGCCCATTGCTCTCAGGTACAGAGCTGTATTTTGGATTTAGGATGAGAATAATGCTGATAAGACGCTGATGTTGTTAACTTGTTGTTAAGTAGTGCTTAGTCTAAGTCAAAGGACTTTTCAGTGTCTCTGCTCTGACAGTGTGGAGGTGCACAAGAAGCTGGAAGGGAGCACAGCCAGAACGGCTGATCCAAACTGGCCAAGGGGATATTCCATTCCACACAACATCGTGGTCAGTGTATAAACCGGGGGGAGTTGGCTGTGAGAGGCTGATGGCTGCTCAGGGACAGGCTGGGCATCAGTCAACAGGTGGTGACCAATTGAATTGTGCATCACTTGTCTGTCTTGGGTTTTATTCCTCTCTTTTTTTTTCATTTCCCTTTTAATCATTATCATCATCCTCATCACTGTCATCATCCTCATCATCCTCCTCATTCTATTTAATTTCAGTTATTAAACTGTTCTTATCTCAACCCACAATTTTTTTCTTCTGATTCTCCACTTTGTCTCACCAGGGGAGGGAAGCAGGAAGTGAGCAACCAACTGCAAGGTACTTAGGTGGTGGATGGATTTAAACCAGGGCAGTAGATGTCTTCTGCTCCATGAGGGAGAAGTCTGTGCTGTTGCAACTGCACTGCTATGGGCAATTCAGTCCCCGGGCTACTGGTAAACATGACAATCATACTCCTTAGTGCTGGGCAGACCTGTCTTTTGTGCATATGTAGTTAACCATACTGTAAATCAAATCTCTCCATCTAAAAAAATAGCTGTTTAAAATAATTATGTATTTGGAATATGTGGCTATTTGGTATTTTCCATTTACTAAATTACTGCCCACAGATGAGTGTGTCCATGATCTGAAGGAGTTGTCTGTTAACTGGGAGATCATAAAATTAGGAAGCAGTAGAATGAAGTTCGTTTATATATGATATAAAAATAGCATTAAAATATGTATTTTAATGTGTAGCATGACATTTTTTTTCCTGATGGAGATAATAGTGAAAATAGTGATATTTATTAGTGAAAATGGTGATATTAGTGAAATACACAGAATTTTAATGTTGAATTTGCAGTTCACTTCTTCAGATAAATGTAAAATCTTCATACAGTGATGCTTCTTTCTTATCCTTTATGTGTACAATTTGCTGCATTTTGAAACTTGTATTTATCATAAAACTGAATGCATACTAAAATAGACCAGAATGTATCTGCATTCATTCATCACTGCAATATTTTCTTGTGCAGCTCCACACATCCCTTTCTACCTCTAATGCCATAAGACCTTGCTTTACCATTTATTCACCCTTAGTATCTGATCTTTGTCTCATAAATCATTTTGACAATGAGCTAAATCCAAAATATACTCTATATTAACATGGAATTATGTTTTGCCTCTTGGGGGCTGTTGAAAAGTACATAAAAATAGACAGATTTTAATTTTGTCATTTCAGTTGCTTTCTTTCCTGTGACCTTTCTCACCACGACTCTTATTTTCCTAAATGGCTTATTGTTGTATCACTTGATTCCAAGGTTTATTTTTCTACATCTGTGCTAATTTTCATTTGCTTCTTGGTTCTTTCAGCCCTTCCAAGGCTTTTCCTGGCTATTCGTACTGACATGCATGTTTTGACTTCCTTAAATTTGTGCATGTTGGCAAGTCACTTCATTTGAAAGAATTATATGTATTTCTTCATTTGCTCATGTATTCAAAAGCAAAATGCTTCTCTTCACTCTTGACACCAACTCACATGTGGTTTGCTTAAAAATTTGTTTCAAAGCAAAATAAAAAAAAAAGCTTCACCAACCAAAGTTTTAAGCATAGCATGTGTATAATTATAATCGGAACAACTGTTAATACAATGTTTTTCAACCCGTAGGAGTGAGTCCTCTTTCAAGCAATTTCTTTGACATAAATTAAAACAGAAATTTAATTCTTATTGCAGTAATGATTTACTGCAAGGATTCAAACTGAGATTAAAAATGCTTCTGATGTTCTGAATTAATATAGATAATATACTCCTACACAGAGTAGAATGTTCATATATATATGTCTCCATGCTTGCATTTTGCATATTCTTTGCAGCAGCTGAGCTTCTGTACTTCTGATGTAGAATTTGTTTGATTGCTGGGGCAAATTGCTTGCTCCTTCTCTCTTCACTTCTGAAATACAGATATCATTTCTATTTGCAGTACTGTAAGAATTTATGTTAGTAAACCAAGGGTAAATGTTTATCTATTGGCCTGATAATCATCTAATTTATACCAATTGAATTCCATTGAAAATTACTAGTCTGCATACTTGAATATTTTTTAATTCCTTGAAAAAAAACCCTATTTCTGTAGTTCTTAGAAAATCCAACAGATTAAATTAAGATTTAGTAAGTGATTAAGAGTAATAGTGATTTACTGTATTTTGCTTTTTCTGGTGGTATCTATTAGTTTACTTCTATTGCTGTTGTATCAGGCGATGCCTTGAGGAGCTGGAACAGAGGCTACACACAGAGTTAAGGAGAATAAAATGGGTATTTATTGTGAGGCCTACAAAGGCCTACAAAAGCCACACCCCAGCAATATAAGTGCCACAGTCGTGGCCCCTGCCTGGATGGCTCCAAGATGGAAGCAAAGGAGAGGGTTGGTCACAAAATCTTCCACTTTATAGGTTCTGGTTAATTTGCATGAACCCACCTTCTACCTTTCCATGTAGTTTTTGCTTAGGGCCTGAAGTTTGGAGAAACTGTCCTTGAGTTCTTAACTAGAGTAAGACTGTTTTGTCTTCATCACCCTAGCACATCAGAAAAGCACATCCAAGGAGAATAGGAAAACTTAAAACTAAAGGCATCATTTCCCCCCTTTAGAGGCTTGACAAAGCCTTTACCTTGTCGAGTCTCTATTCTAAATATTACCAACAAGTATTTAATTACAGATAAGTGACCAATAATAATAAATACCTAATATTAGATAAATACATACTAGTAAATACATACTTAATAATAAATGTAAACATAAACCTAATAATAATAAACACCTAACAAGAGTAATATCTTATACCACCAAATGTTATATAAAAGAAAAAGTAATTAGACCCAGAAGAAAAATTATCATCATTTCCACCAGTCTTTGTTGTTACAATTGTTCAGAAGCAGAAGCTTTCTTAATTCTGGAGTAGTGAATCCAGGGTCCTCTGCCAGCAACTTTGACTAGAGTGAAGGTAGTCAACAGGACTTTAAATTGTCCTTTCCACTTGGCTTGCAGAGGATCACTGTCCCACCACTTCACATAGACCCACTCTCCAGACTGGAACGGATGTGCAGGGGTGTCCAGTCCTATGGGTCTGGATAGCACGATGTAACTCTGAAGCTTTTGGAACTTCTGCAAAGTGAAACTTAGAGCCATTAAATAACACTATAAATCACGTTTTCTCTTCATGTGAATTAATTTCACCTGGAATATATGGGGTTTTACATGGTCTACCATATATTAACTTTTGCTTCAATCAAACAATGAAACATATTTGCCCGGAGAGGTTGTGGAGTTTCCATCTGTGGAGATGGTCAAAGTCCAGCTGAATGCAGTTCTGGACAATCTGTTCTAGGTGACCTTACTTGAGCAAGTTGGTTCAGACCAACTGCAGGCTGTTTGGCCTGTCCTCCCCTCCTGGATGGCCCTCTGGTAACAGAGAAGTCATCCCTTTCATCAAGGTCTGGCATGGCGTGTGTCTCCACCGCTCAACACCTACTGGGTTGCAGCCAACAGTGGAGCCATAAGATCTTCCTGGTGGCAAACACAGAGGCCAACCCAGTCTTGTCCCTGATTATTTCATGAGGGTCTTGGCCAGCCCTGCTCCTTTCACCTAGTTATCAAAGCAGAGCTTCACCTGCCTCATCCGGCAACAAGTGCCTACCAAAGCACACAAATTTGCATTAACAGTGTAACTACAATGGGGTGCAGCAGCTCATTGAAAATGCCAGTGGCCATGGGGAACCAGCCAAAAGCAACTTCCCACCAGTGGTGTTCTCCTGCCCTCCTAATTTGTTCTATTCCCTGTTTATAACTTTACCAGCGTGGTGTACTGTTATTAGGATCTTTTTAGCTTTGGCCTTGGCATTTTCCAGCAGCTGCTGCAGATTTGCATGCTCTGACATTTCTTCTACAAGTGTTTGTGTTTATACACAAAAACCATGGTCTCTAATTGTAGTTACATTACAAATACACATATTTAAGTTACCAAACACAGTCTGGTTACAAGCTTCAAGCCTCCAATTCTTCTTCTCCCCGACAATGGTTTTGGTGAGTTAGGCATGTAAAGGAATTGATGTTTCTCCAATTTGAATACCAAAGTTCAGAAGAAAATCAGTTTTCCTTACCCCAGTTACCCCAATAACATGTACAGTGTCGTGACTCAGTTTCCCTTCTAAGGTATTTAACATAGAATATGCTGCTTCACAATCTACACGAATTACTTGATGGCAACTTTTCCCAGCTTAGTTATAATCAAGGGCTCTGCTGGGGAAATAGCCCTTGGTTGCCATCACTCAGAGCCTGAGCCACTTGAGGTTTGTACTACTGAGAGTTGGGGAACTGAGGATTTTTCTTTTAACACTGGACAATCCTTTTTCCAATGTCCCCACTTTCTACAGTATGCACACTGGTCCTTCTCCGTAGGGGAGGTTTTTCTGGGTGACTTTTCCTGAGTTGCCTTCTTACTGGGTTGGGATTTAACTCTTTCAGTTGAACCTCTATCTCGAAATACTTTCCAGGCAACCTCTAGCAGTCTCTCCATATCTCAGACCCCCTCTATCTTCTGCAGCTTCCTTCTTATATCATTTGAAGCCTGACCCATAAACAACAAAACCAAATGTGCTTTACCATCAGCTGATTCAGGGTCTAGGTCAGTATATTTGATGGCAGTTTCTCTTAACCTGTTCAAAAAATCAGATGGTGATTCGTCATAATTTTGTCTTACCTCATAAAGCTTTGACCAATTTATAGCTTTAGGTACTCCATGTTTTAACCCATATACTACAAGACTTTGATATCATTTCAGCCTCACCATATGTTTGGGTATATTTGGATCCCACCCAGGATTCTCAAGGGGAAATATCTGAGTGACAGTATCTTGAAGCAATCCACTGGCTATGTTCCCCTCCACGGAGGTTGTGATGGCTTTATTAATCATCTGTCTCTCAGTGGGGTTGAGTAATGTATCTAACATGGAGTTTAAGTCTGCCTAGTCAGGGTTTTGTGAGTTAATAGCCTGTTCCACCAATTTTGCCACTTTATTTGGGTTCTCTTTATATTTTCCCACAGTAGTTTTCCACTGTTCTAGCTCTATAAGGGAGTATGGTACTTTCACGTATACTGGCCCCTGATTACCAACTGCCTGTCGTAAAGGGGCTTGCAAAACTGGTTCTCTGTCTCTCTCCCTTTTTGATCTAGTGCGGTGAGCAATTGGGCTACGCTCTCTCAGGACCTTTTTTGCTATCTTTCCCCTTCTCCGTCTGTTTAAGGCAGCAATAATCTCGTCCATTTCCTCATCCTCCTCTTCCTCCTCAGACTCATTTGAGTAAGAGCTGTCTGTCTCCATAGTAGCCAAGAGTCGATCTCGGCTGGTCCCAGTCCTAGAAAGCATCATACAACACCTGTTGCGATTCCACTGCCGGGCTGTGTGTCTGCGATCTTTGGTGATGTCACCTTCCGAGGCAGCTTCTTGACCTCCGGCGTTGCCGTGGCACCTCACAGGCCTGAGAACGGAGGGGGCACCGCTCCCCCCATGGGAGGTTCCCTCTCCGCCTTCCCTGTAAAAGGCCCTGCCCCCCAGCCTCTCCCCTCGGGAGGGTGCCGGAGGCTGCACACACCGGCTATCTCCTCCCCCCTTCCTCTCCCCTCGGCCTGCTGCCGGAGGTGGCGGCGGGGGCAGTGTCCATTGCTGCCCCGGCCCGCCTTCCTCCTCCTCCTTCACTGACCGGGGCCCCGCCTGAGCTGTGGCTCCCCTGGCCCCCCTTTGCGGCAGTGCCGGAGGAGGGGCCGTGCCCTGGCCTGAACCTGCGGCCCGGCCCGAGCCCCCGCCCAGCGCGGCCCGGAGCGAGCCTGTCCTCATGGCAGGAGCAACCAGATCTGTCTCCGCCTCCTCTGGGGTTTTATATATACTACTGAAAGGTAGCGCTTTCTTTTTATCTTTTAAGACTAATATATGTTCTTTCTTTTTATCTTGGTCCTGCTCACATGCTAATACCATAAAAAGTCGGGCATACTCTAATTCTTCAAAGAACCTATCTCCGCGTATTCGGGATATTAAACTTGATATTAATTTTCGATCTAAACTCCCAACTTTAGGCCACGTTTCTCCATTATCTAGTTCATATGTTGGCCAGATTTTCTCTGAGAGTCTGGTAAGTTTAGGTTTTGAAAGTATAGACTCTTCCCCGATTAGATTCGCCCACTTTTTCAATATTAACGCCAAGGGGCTATCTCTCGGAATACTACCATTATCATGTTCACCAGAAAATACACAACCCATTCTGATGCCCAAAATAAAGAGTAAGAGACACAAACAGAGACTCGGGGTAGAACTCACAACTCTCAGAGTCACAGCGCAAATGCTACGCCACCTTCTGGCTCCAGATGCTGCAGTTTAAACCTGCTCTTTAAGAAGAGGGATAAAGAGCAAAACAATTCCACTTGGAACTCAAAGGTTCCCCAAACAAATTTACAATTTACAAAACTATAATCCACAAACCCTCCTAGTACCTAACCCAGATGCTAAACAGAATACCCTTTTATTCGGTCACTCACATGCCTCTGTCTTGGCTCTGATACCTCTGGATCTCTGCTGGGCCTTTCCGGGGCTGCTGGCAGAACTTCACTCCAGGGGGTTTTCCAGGTGCCTTCCCTGTCCCATCTGGGGTGCCAGCTGTGATGCCTTGAGGAGCTGGAAGAGAGGCTACACACAGAGTTAAGGAGAATAAAATGGGTATTTATTGTGAGGCCTACAAAGGCCTACAAAAGCCACACCCCAGCAATATAAGTGCCACAGTCGTGGCCCCTGCCTGGATGGCTCCAAGATGGAAGCAAAGGAGGGAGTTGGTCACAAAATCTTCCACTTTATAAGTTCTGGTTAATTTGCATGGACCCACCCTCCACCTTTCCATGTAGTTTTTCCTTAGGGCCTGAAGTTTGGAGAAACTGTCCTTGAGTTCATAACTAGAGTAGGATTGTTTTGTCTTCATCACCCTAGCACATCAGAAAAGCACATCCAAGGAGAATAGGAAAACTTAAAACTAAAGGCATCACAGGACAGCACCACTGTTTCGTAGTGCAAATACATAGTAAAAGTATTGTCTTTTGCAAAAAAGATTGAAATTTCAGCATTGGTTCAGAGTTCCAGCAGTCAAAGCAGGAAGATTTTAAAATATAGTATGAGAATAAATCTGTAACATCTATCTTAAAGTGTAGAGTAATATCAGACAATATAGCCAAACTGCAGCACACCTGAAAATGTAAATAATTCTTATTAACCTCTTATAGTACTGAAAATTCCTGAAGCTAGTCATACTACAAAAAGATAATTGTTTACTATATCCCAACTGACCTGCTACTCTCTTTTGCTTGGGCAATCAAAGATGGATCTCTGCTTTGTTCAAGGAAATATAATTTGTATAATTATAACTCTTGGCATAACTGGATAACCTAAAACTCTATAATCCATTTCTCATCCTAATGGATGTGTCCTAAAAGATGTTTGTGTTGCTGTAACTCAGCCTAATGTTATAACAATATTTTGTAATTCTTTAGTACCTTTAGTTGTCTTAAGCTTGCAAATATTGTTGAAAGAACATTACAAGTATTGCAAAGTTGCACAAAAATTACACAAAGCTTTGCTCATGTTGTAACAGCAATTGCCTTAAGCCATCTAAGGTGTGTGCACTGTGATATAATTTTTAATATTTTGGTTGTTAATTCAGCCCTCTGTTTTCACTGAGTGTACATCAGTCTGTCAGTCAGCTTGCTTTTGAGGATCAGTTTGTACCCTAACTATGGAAACAATCTTACACCTTTCAGAAATCTCAACGGTGTCACCTCAGGTTCGCAATTTCAAACCTTCCACATCCCAAGTGTCCCAGAACAACCAGCCCTGATGTTGACTGATACACAAATTAACAGTGAAAAGGATACACACAACAAGTTGAAATAAGGCATCACAGACAATCCTGGCATTTTAAACATTGTAAAATACCTTTTTCTTTTGTATTGAAGATATTTTACTTTTTTAAAATGTTCCATTGTCTGGCTTTATCCATGCATATTGAATAAAAACAAATGCCATTGCTGATATCTACAGAGGCCATCAGCAAAGCAGTAACTTCTTTGCTAATTGTAGAAACTTCTGCTCACTCAAGCTGACAATCTTGAACCCATTTTCTTTGTTAGCAGACTAGTGATCATCCATTAGATTGGCCATTTCTATCCTTGTTTCAAAGAGAGTTGATAACCGTCGGGCAACAGAGACCTCAGCAGTTTTGTCTCACCTTAAAATCCCGATTTTCCTTACTTTTTCTTCCTCAGTCCCAGAGCTCACTGCCTGTCCTCTTGCAGGGATGGTGCAGGATGGATAACCTCCATTCTGTTCTTCAACTCTTGTGCTAAGTCAGCATCCCAGCTGCTTGCCTGAAACCCAGTGAGTCATTTTCAGCATCACCATCTACTCCCTTTTCTTCTCCCAAATCTGCAGATATATTTATGCTGCACACCGCAGTGCAGTGGTTTCATCAATCACCTACTTAGCCGTGTATATGCACAGGTATTGCAAATATCCCAGCGGCAGCAGCACGGAGCTCAGACAGCTTAATTTTTCTTGCCAAGCTGGTCCTCTTCTGCTGCCCGGTTATGCATTTGGCTGCACCTGTTTAAAGTATCCTGAAAGAATATGTGTGTGCAGTGCTGTGATGACAATCACCGTCAATGATTTTGTGCCTCACAGAGATTTTTTGATCTAGAAAACAGTATATTTGTAGTTGGCAGCCAATACATGCTTTAAAACCAAATGTTTGTTTAATGAAGGGAAACGCTGTGTGTGTCTTTTGATATTCTGTAACTGAAGTCATCACTGCTTACAGTACATGGCAGGTTTTGAAAAACAAAGCTGCTGAGGCTTTTCCTTCCGTGCTATTGCCTACTGGAATTGCAGATATTATTGTCTACTGGAATTGCAGATATTATGAAGTTGTCCTTGGAGCAATTAGAGAAGTGGCACTAAAGGAAAAACCTTTGAATCTCTGCTTTACAATTCTGCACAAATCTAGCCCATAATTTTACATAGAAGAGTCTAAATGGTTCCACTAAGCCATACTGATAGTGACAAATATGCAAAGTTATGAGGAATTATTCCGAAAATTTCTGAAGTAAAAAAAATCTGGAGGTAAAATAAGATCACAGAGAAACACCAGCCTTTCACAAGAAAACTTAAAACTGAAGATAGCATGTCCAGAAACTAAGTAAATTAAAATTTAAGAAGTGCAAGACAGGAGGAGTGCCAAGAAAAGAGGAACTTTGATAGCTCGGAGGTAACTCAGTCTTTCAGTTTGGAAGTGAATATATCTGACATAAGACTGAGTTGCCCAGAGATTTCGACTAGAATAAGCAGCAGTATCATAATTAAAACATTGTGGTGATACCTGGATTTCCAAAATATGTTTCAGAGCTTTTTACAGCACTCTTCTACTAGTCACAGCTTCTGTTTTTCTTTGCATGCTGATACTGATAGGAAAGATGGGTGCTAATGCCTTTACAAACAATTCCATGAGTAAGAGTCTTTAGGAGAAATGGGTGTTAATGTCTTTGAAATGGGTGATAATGTCTTTACCAACCTCAACACACACAAACTTGTTACGGAGCCCAGCCAGTGTGACTCCCGAACTTTAGGGTAATAGTCAAACGGGTCAGCACAAAGTCTATTGCAGGACCCACATAGGCTGGATTTCCAAATTTTGGAGAAATATGACATCTTCAAGAGGGCAGTATGTGACATGTGATTCGGGTAAGCTGTACCTTTCTACTACCTAAGCCAGTAGGGAAAGGAAAGGACAACATGTGGGCGGGAGTTCAGGATAAAAGGAGACTGCTGGGTCCTCCAAAACCTCGAGAAAGAAGCCCCATGGGGGACGCCCCAGTGGACACTCCTTTTATTCGAATAAAGTTGCAGGATTCCTCTGTCTCCTTTGCCGACATTGGCTTTTCATGGAATGATTTTCCACATATTACATGGTACATAGACCAGACATTAGTCTATACCTAATGCAGATCACACCACATATATTATCCCGTGATTTGCAGATTTATTATTCTTTATCTTGAAATTATTTTTTGTTGCCTTTACTCCCAATGAAAAGCTGTTCAGAGCCCCCAGAGATTAAAAGTATTTTTCTGATTGCTAGGTTAAATGTACTCGTAATCCATTTATACCATTTTACATTTCATATAAAAACCATTGTCCTTTAGACTGGGTCTCTTTCTCCAAAATGTCATTTACTAGCTGATTTCTGTATAGTCATTTTCCCTTTATTTTTGCAGACAAAGGTCACCTGCACTCTTTCAGTCACATGTCAGAGAGGGTGTCTGCACTTCTTTTTGTCAACCAAGTAGCTGTGGTCCAGCGTGAATTCATCTCTGCTGAAGAGTGCACAGAGGGTACACAGCATTTGAAATGAGAATTCATCATTTTAAAAATAGCAGTATTCGGGTATTTACCAGAAACACCTCTCTTTTACATTCTTTATGATATTTGCGTTTTCCACAGCTATGCACATTTTGCCTCATA
Source organism: Sturnus vulgaris (assembly GCF_052056855.1). Taxonomy (NCBI): domain Eukaryota; kingdom Metazoa; phylum Chordata; class Aves; order Passeriformes; family Sturnidae; genus Sturnus; species Sturnus vulgaris. The sequence continues at coordinate 36,079,679 of NC_142243.1, forward strand.
GTTGGAGTGGCTGACGGTTTTCTGTGATTGTCTTTTTTTTTCCTTGTATTTCCAGCGCAGCTCATCGTGAAGATTGTTCTCGTTGGTTCCCAGCAGCATGACAGAGCATTTGCACTACAACGTTTCATTCCATTTTCTTATTCCGTTCATTAAGGGCAGCCAAACTTTCCCAGTCTGCCTCCTGGAGTTCAGTACCCTGTGTGTGCAGAAGCGCATTAGCCAAGGGAGGAACATTCACCTTGGCCCCCTCCAGCGCCCCTCAGGTGCTAAACACACAGTTTAGTGCATCATTTAACTTCATCCAAGGCTGGTTGGTGCCTATAAACTCTGGCAGCAAGGAGACTTATCTTTGCTATTCTTTAGCTACAATAGACATTTTTACCAATTTCTGTCTTTAACATTTAGAAAGAACATTTTCACATTGCGGAAATGTTCTTTATAAGCATAAGGATAGAATTTCCGATTCTGAAATTATTTAAAATTATTTCTTTTTAACTACTACTATGAAGAAAAATTGTGCAAAGGAAAATATTTAATGGAAATGTTTAAATTCCTGTAATTGTGGAAAACATAGGGAACTTTTCTTTATCCTCCCAAGAAATCTGACTTTAACCGTATGATTAGGTGTCTGTAATAAAATGAAAAATTGCAGGATCAAAAGAGACATGTCCTGTTTCATATCCTATCCAAGGAGTATAGTATTTTAGACCTGATCTAAAATAACATAGGATGTAGCAATGAAATATTATAAAAATTCAGTAAGGTCAGTGCTTGATTATGCATTTGCATGTCAGTGCATCTCTTTTTAATATAGGCAGCTTGTCTCTTATTATCTAGAGTTATGTTATGAAATCTTGAAATTACAGTAAAGTCTGTAAAATGACCTTGGCTGCCTTGGTGCATTATATGTGACATGAAGGTAAAGGTCACCTTGTTTTCCAAGAAAAGATTTGAAACTGGCGTGACGTGATCAGTGAAAAATATTCAACTGATGCTCTCTAGGTTTATTCCCTCCTAAAATCTGAAAAATACCGAAGTTGATAAAAACGAAATATTTTTTTCCTCCTAGCAACTGTTATTATACAGCACTCAAGCAATTCATAAAACCCCTGTGCTTAGAAAAGCTATCTCTTAATTCATTGAACATTACCAAACACATCCTTTTAGCTTTTATTTTCCCCCTTTACATCGTCACAGATCTGTATGCCCTGGTAGTTATTGCCATGTTTATTGATAAAAAAATCTCTAAATGACATCTAAACATGATATAAACAACACATAGGGGAAGAAATTACAGTAATTGACAGAACAGATGGACAGACAGCATTTTGATCTTCTAGTTACCTGCTGCCAAAGTCAATCCAAATAACATTATGAGGCATAAGGGAGTGAGAAAGGAAGTTCATCTGTTGGCTGACCTAATGGAATCTCCTTTCCTGGTGATTTGCATTTCACATCCATGTGGTCATGAACCTTCGTCCTCCTCCATATCTCCTCTCACCTCCCCTTCATTCTCTCTCCTCTCCCTTTGCAGTCACTGGGGACACGGATCACACATGGCTTGGCTGATTGGGAACTAGCCAGACTCTGGACTCGTGCTGAGTGGGGGCACTAATTAAGGTGCTCCTTGTTATTTGACTCTTCTATCCAGCTGCTGATTATCAGAAAATTTGCCAGAACTTACTGTATTTGAGATCTCTGTCCATCTGCCCGGTTGGGCTGAAATGGGCCAGTGGTTTCCATCATTACCAGGAGTCAGTGGAGATATAAAGTAGCCACAGAAGCCTTGTTCCCTTAGGACAGCCACTTAAAAATCACCTGGAAATGAAGTAACTTAAATTAAACATTTTGATTGTTTTAATTAAATAAATACATCACTGTGGGGATGGCTATGAAAGACAATTCCTCTCCAAAATTTTGACAAAACCAAGCAAAATAACCTGTTTTGGAAGTAGATGTGGCAATTCCTAGTCCTGGACTTCTCGAATAAAAGTTTGGAGTTTAAAACCCAACCCCCCCGCTCCCCAACCCCCAGGAAATTTCTTGCATTTAGTCGGCAAGGACATCTCATCAGAGAATTATGCAGTAAAAAACATTCATTGTAGTTCTTATAATTCAGGTGTCTATATTTCCACTGGAAAAATAGTTGTATCAATCCTACCCTTTTTAAACTTTCCTACTTTTCCTGTCATTTGCATTTATTTTCCTGTTGTCTTCAATTAACATATGCAGAACAATCTTCCATCCACCATGGGGCAGGCTGGGTCGTGGTATTTACTAATCTTACAGAAAAAAAGCTCAGTACTGCAGTTTTCCTTCGTAGGCTCGAGACACATCGGGGGAATCGCTGCGGTGCTGCAGTTTGGGTGCTGGACAGAAGAGGGCGCCCTTCAGATGGCCTGAGACAAAAAAGGACCTCGGCTGTGGGCGCTGGAAGCAGCCGGAGGACGGCAGAGTCCCGGGGCATGACGAGAACTTTCCCAGCACGGCTGGAAAGTCGTGGCTGTGGAAGCCCAGGCTGGAGCAGCGCTCACTCGCACCCTCCCGGCTGGGTTAGAGTCGGTAAGTCAGGAGTGTCTCTGTATTCTTCAGAGAGAAATCAGAGCGCAAAGATTAAATTAAAGCCTTGGAATAGATGAAAGTGTGTTAAACCATTCACACATAAAGTAGAGGTGTAAGTTTAAGTTTTAGTATAAGCAAGCAAGTAAATAAGTGAGTAGAATAGGTTTTAAGTGCTTTTAGTAAGTAAAAGGTCTTAGATACCAGTATAAAAGTTCGAGTTCTAGTAAAGGTTGAAAAACATAGTGTTAAACACTAGGGGTTCCGTGGAGGCTTCAAGAAGTTAGTCTTAAACCTAATAAAGCTATAGTAAAAATATTGCTTACATTTTTCAAATAGAACAAGGTAAACATATATGTAGTTTATATGTAGCCTGGCATGCTAAGAAACTAGAATTCTAATAAGTTAAGAAGTAGTAGTCCAAGTTTGTGTCTTAGCTTGATAGGAAGTTTCTATATAAAAATGTACATTGGGGAGAGCTGGTGCTTTTTGCCATTGCTTTTACCATTTGCTTTTTGCCATTTGCTTTTGCTTTGTTTCTGCTTCTGTTTAAAACTTGATACCAAAATTTAACATAGACTTTAGCGCCTGTGACTTTTGCTTTGAGACTAATGTGCTTCTGCAATAAACAACTTTCTAACAACTATTAGCTACTTAGCTCATTAAAAAACCAACGCAGTAAGTTGGGTGCCTAAAAGCACCCAAAAGTTTAACCTCACACAGCTCTATGGACACTTTAATTTCGGCTGCATGGACAGCACAATTTGGAAGTTAGTTGTCCCTGGACTGAGTACAGTGTGCTGTGAGTGAGCAGTGCTGGTTTTATTTGTGCTGCATTCAGAAAAGTGTCTGGGAACTTACAGATTTCATGTTGGGGATGTGTGTCCGAGTCTCCCTTCTGATCAAATCAATGATTTTGAAGGTTGTCACTTTATCAAGACTGAAACTCATAAACCACCAAGGAAACAAATCCTGTGCTTGACTGCCTGTATGCAAACGTGATTTTTGACTCATGCTGCTGGCATCCCTGACCTGTATATTCCTACAGGGGGTGAGTTTGTTGGCTACACTGAACAAGCAGAAAAGCTTCCACATTGTAAAAGACTCCCATAACAGTGATTCAGGTTTAATCAATTACATGAGGTAGTTCAGAGAGCAGTTACAGCCATGTGGAGCATTATTCAGCCTTAGAATTTGACTTCATGTGATAACCAGGCAATAAACTCTCAGTCGCTGTCAATTTCTGTTGGAATGAGGCATTGTCAGAGCTTAAAGATCTGTTCTGAACATTTCTATCAAGTAAATCATGTCTCCTCAGTGGGTATTTTCACAATTTTTCACAAGGAGTAAAGAAAATGTCCTTGGTTAGATCTCGAGAGAGTAAATAAAGTTGTGATGATTGCAAGACAACCATGTCTACATAGGCTTAATGCAAGTGTTCAAGGTACAAAGATGTTTTAAAATCTTGATTTGCACTGTGTTTTTCAAGTTAACAGAGCCCTCGAAGCCCTCAAATGGTGCTCATTGGATCATTTTGGTGTTCAAAACATATGCCATATATTTGAAACGGAATCTAATGGTTTTAAATGAAGTAATGATTAGTGTTTTTAATAAGCAGCCTGAAATCCAGTGTTAGCTGATGAGTTGTGAAATAAGGAGAACATTTACAGGACATGTTGCAATATATCAGCTTAGTAGAAATGAAATTTCACTTTCTGAAATGCCACTTCAGATAAAATTGTTTTTTCAGGGGAACATACTTTCTCCACTAGAACTGGACCAAGTTCAATATAGACTGCTATAATTATGCAAGCCCCACCACTAAGCCCATTACAAGTATTTCAATCTTCCTTTTTTTCTTATATAATAATATGAAAACCTCATTCCAAACTATGTTCCATCTGTAAAACTGTTTAAAGCATGAAATCTAAAATGTCCTGAACTAATGTAGTGCAGCTCCATTTTGCATTGGTGAAAATTGTAGTTACAAGTGACCGGGGCTTAAAATGATGTGCTACTTTACCTTTGCTGAATGAGTTAGAAATATCTGGGGATAATATGTGTTTTGTAGCCACATTTACCCAGATATGAAGTCATCCATTACAGGTTCTTCAAGAACAGTTATAGAAGCCAAGGAAAAAGTGTTTCATCCATGGAGAGGAAATACTGACTTGCACGGGAGTAATAGGAAGAGTGACACCCCCTCTTTTGGCCATAAATTCAGATTCCATTGGATCATGTTCCTTTGCCCATTATTGTACAGTTAACACTGAAAAGACTTAGAGAGTGTGAAGTAGTATTATTTTCTTTATATGTGTCATAGAAGACAAATCAGGAGATTAAAAATGTGATGTTTGACTTCTTGTTTTGCTAATTTTTATCTTCCCTGAATACTCTGAACACACAGAAATACTGTCTTCTGCTATGGAAGCATTTGAACAAGTTGGTTAAGTCTTCACTGCCATTTCAGAAGAGTTATATAAAAGTGCTTGTTTAGTCTGTGTTGTTGAGCAGAAATTACATGGCATCCTGTCAGCAAAATAGACTAATAATCATAATAAATTTAGTTTATCTCTGCTATGTTTTGAGCTGGACTGAAGTTTCTCTGCAAGTCAAGAAAATAACTCATAAATGTATCATTCTGGAGGAATTAGAGACAAAATCAGTACCTTTGTTCATGATGCACATCAGTGATTTGTCCTAACACTGATTATAAATTCTCCATCAGTATGGAGGACTGGATGCTCCAGTTGCTCCAACAGTTTTTCTTGCTTGACAAAACAAGCATGAGTTGGTACCGGTGATGCCAGCTGGGTTCTTAGTTGAGAAGCTGACTACAGATTTTATTGCTCATTTACCATTAGCAAAAGTTATGGTGTTATATTAACGGATTTCTTCAGTAAATGTCCAGAGTTTAAATGGCCTCTATCACAGGTCCATCTGCTTTGGTCACGACTTTCCATTTATTCATTTCAGCAGAGAAAGAAGCTCAAAAAACTGCATACCATCAGAGATTTAGAGGCATGGTGGAGATGGGGAGCTAATGTGTGTCGGGAGCTCAGGCTTTTGCTATAAGTGAGCTCTTGTAGACACAGCCAGGGCAGCTCTGCTGCTTTCTGAGTGAAGAATGGGCTGGGTGGAGGAGAGTAATTGTAGCATGTGAGGACCCATAATAGACCAGAATTCACTGGTTCCACTGCTTGTTGAATGACAAAGTACCAAATTACACAGACGCAGTCATAATGGCGAGACAGGTCTGAGGCCAAGCCTCGAATTCAAATCAGAAAGCAATCTCAGGATCAGCAAAGAAAACAGGCAGGCACAGCCATATCTATAATGCAGCACAGGCAAGGAATGATAGCAGGGGCCTGAGCAATGCAGCCCCTGAGCAAAGGGCAGAGGCTCCAGATAACATCTCACAGCTCGTTCTCACACTGTGCTTTCAGAAGCAGTCTGATTCAAAGTTACACAACTCCACTGTATGGAAGCTGACATCCAAGAGTGCTAGCCAGACTCCTGGGTGGGCAATGAATGGGAAAGAAATTGTAGTAGATTGTAGTAGATTGTAGTGTGTGTGTGCACCTGACATTCCATAGTGGAGTAGCTTTAAAGACACAGGGTTGTTTTTTCTTAAATATTGGACTTGCACTCCTAAATCTGATGTTTCTGAAGAAAAGATTTACAAAAGGCTGAATTCTCTTATTCAAGCAATGAGTGATCCAGCTGTGGTTTCTCACATGCAGATAAAGCTGGCTCATATCCTAGTAAGACTTCCAGGATGTTTAGCAATCACCTGCCATACCCAGCTTTGCCTCAGTTGTTGGCCCGCTGTTTGCAAGACAAAGACCATCTGTTTATCAGACAATCTAGCTAAAGCCACGCCAGAAAAGCAGAATGAGTTGCCATCACCAAAATCAAGCTATAGTGGGGCAGCCTGAAGGAGCTTTTTGAAGTAGGTGTGGTACTTGATGCAGATGCTTGGACAGAAGCAGGGGTGTATGAGCAGACAAGCTTCGAGTTATGTATTCATAGAAGTGTTCATCGTTGAATGCTCCTGGAGACAAAGGTCATTACTTAGAAAATTGAGTTTTAACACATGTAGGCTTCAAGCATTTTAATTAGAAAGAGAACTAGTTTACTACCCAAATATTTTTTCCCTGGGCTTTATGCTTTGATCCTGCACTGCTGTAGAGAAGGAATGTCTTGGCAATAGGGGACAGCTTGTTGCATTCCATCCTTTATAAAAGGCTATTACTGCTCAAGTAGGGGCTAGGAGACATAAGGAGGTGTCACACGATTTGAATTGTTCTGGAAAAGGATTAGATATTGCAAAGATATTACAAATTTTTTGTCTTTTCTGACCTTTACTAACCCAATAGAATTGAAAAAATTGTTTGAAGGTTGGAAAAAAACGTTATTTTTACAAAAAAACCCCATTATCTGCAACTTTACATCCGCTCTAACACACATTTTTATTTATTACTCTGAATATATTCAAGCTGCTGGAAGAAATTAGGAAAGTGCTGGATAGTTATATTAAAGTCAGTAGGAATCTTCAGTTTCATTGTGTGAAAAACAAAGTTCACGCTTCCGAATTTTCGGAAGTCTTAATATGAGACAAATATCCAGCTCTGGGATATTTTTGACTATTAGCCAAAGAACACACCTCAACTTAAAACATCGTTCTCTGTTAACAATGGTTGCTGTTACCTTGCTGAGGGTACATGCATATTCGTGAGTTTATGCCTTATTCAAACACTCCTTTGAGTTTTTGGTGTTCCAGGAACTCTCTTGTTTGGTTTTAACCTCTGACTTGTCTGCAGGACGTTCTGTAGATTAGGTCAATATATCTTATTTCTTCCTGTGTTTCCATGCTGTTGTCCACACTCCCTGATAGTGAGGAGTCAATAAAATCCTTCCCAGATGCTTATACTCTGTTTTCTGTCACTGTTATCACTTGGACAAGCCAGTCCACACGTATACGAAAAATAATTGCTTTATACCATTCTCTGAGTTGGTTACATAGAGGGAATTTAGTCTCTATTTTAACATTTTGCTAAAGTTAATCTATGATATAATATATTTATCACACTACTATTCATATAAACTATACAGTGCAGACATAGACTGACAGATTATACTATACAGGAGCAGTTAAAAGTAAGTGTAAATTGCACCATATCAAAATACTTGTGAGGCAAAAAGCTGATCTATGAATGTGAAAGCCGGCATTATATTGTCATCTGTAACAATTGTCATTGTGACTTAAAGTGTCAGTAAAATGGAGTCGTTATATTGAATGTGAAGTGAGGTTAATGAGAATGCATGTCTGTGCTTTGTCTTATACTCCTGGTTAGTGTTTCTCTCACTGTATTTGGCTACTCCACCCTCTAATCTCTCATGTATCAGATAATAATATGATTCGCACATCAGCAGAGGGACTTTTCAGAGAAAAACAGCATGTCCTTCTTTTGAATAGTGGTAGAAGTTTTCTCAGACTGTGGAGGCATTCTTAGTTTATTTAGTGTCATATATAGCTAATAATATTTTATAGAAGACAGATGCAAACCTACATAGCTAGGTAATTGGTTTCCAGAGCTGCTTTAGTGGTGGGTGTTTATCTTCATTCTGTCACAAACAGTTATCCTGTGCCCATCACTCTATGTTAGTCTTAGAAGGAGCTCAGTAATGTCAAACCAGATACAGCTACAATTAATATCTAATTTTGCATGAGTAATTAATTCTGCCTTTACCATGCTTATCTTGCTTTGGTTTGAATTTTTCCAGCTACATTTTCCATTAGTTTACTGTCTTCTGCTAGATGGGATAGGATGATACCAAGCTCGTCCCTGCACTGTGGATTTGTGGGGAGCTACAACAGGGTGTGTCTGCTGTAGTTTTCTGCTTAATTCCTGGGTCTGTTGTGCACACTGCTCACACGTTGCTTCATAGCCAGCTTCTCTTTTGGATCAAAGCAGTTGGTTCCTTGTGGGAGAGAACTTGGCTGTGCCTGGAGGCTCCACCTCAGTTACTGATCTAGATGGCAGTAGTGACGGCACTAAATTTGGCTCCTTGCTCTCTCCTCAGCCCTCCATTGCTGTCCCATCTCAACCCCTACATGTCCTCATGGCACATGCCCTCAGATCATGTTACAATAACACTGTCCTCACTTTTTTTTTGGTCACTTGGAATGGAAAAAGACAGGGGTTAAAAAATGTTTTAGGACGGCAAGGAGAACAGGGGAAATGGGATCTGTGTGCATGAGCACAGCCACCTCTGTGTTTTGGAGCCTGTATGTGAGCCTGGGCAGCACACACTTAGAGGAGTGCATGTTTGAGACAAATTCCCTTCTGTGACAACCAGACATTTCTACTGATGTGAATGGTCTGCTTTAAATGGATTTGGAGATTGATGTGGCCACAATGTAGTGACTGGAGGAAAGGGATTTTTGCAGTTATGCTGTCACAGTGAGCTGGGGCACGCACAGGGCAATGAGGGCTGTGCAGGTCCTTGATCTTGCCCTCACCTTCTCTCTGGCTGCCTTTCCATAATGCTGTTTGGATCAGCAAAAATGAAGTTTTACACTCTATCTTTCATTTAGTTGTGATTAGCAGTGAACAAAGGGTTCTTTTGAAAAAGGTAATTGCATTTTCCTGTCTATCATTCCTTCTCCCAGCTAAGTGAACAGAATTGTAACAGGGTCATACCTTGAGTGACAAACATTGATCTCTGGAGGCAGGATGGGCAGTTCTCTGTTTCTAACTAATGACATTCTTCTTCTTGCAAGTTTTGAAAAGTAAGTCTTTGGCAAACCGCTTTTTTACAATTGTGTTTGAATTTGTGAATAATGTCTCCACTATTGAAAAATTATGGCTGTGTTCATCATCTGTAAGGCTGTTTAACCAGAAAAGCATGCTACATCAGGTGGAGATGAATGCCATTACTACTTTTATAATACAATAGAGCCCCGAGTTTTTCTAGCTCTGTGCATTAGCCTGAAATGAGCTTTCTTGCTCAGTGGTTTCATTTGTATCATCATTTTCAGTCACTAAACCATAAAAAACACACACTCAATTCCCCAATTGGTTTTGGGCACTTCCTGAATTAGAAAATCACTTAATCTTTCGTTTCTCACCTATTATCTGCCTTTATTTAAAGTGTTGGCTTATTTTATATATTAGCTTTAAGCCTTAAGTCAATTTTGATGCTTTTTAATATATTTTTGGTCTTTCTTCCCGTGACTGTTTTTCCTTTCTCTGAGATCCCCAGGGACGCTCTTAGCCCTGGCAAATTGCTGCCCCTGTTACAGCTTGATCAACATGCAGCTATATCAACATGAGAAGAGGTGGTTGGGTTGCAGTTTCTTTTCCAGAGAAGCTACGTTGTGCAGTTCCTCACATGCATCCGTTATGGACAGACTGAGGGAATAAACTCATAGCAATATTCTGTGAGGGAATAAACTCTTAGAAGGTGAGCCCCAGAGATGGCTCGAGCTACTCATGCTTTCCTGACTTCTGTAGAGTAAAATTGTGTAGTTTAGGTGTGTAAACACGTTGTCCTGAGGCAGAAGCTAAAAACCTGATCCTGTGTCATTGTGTTTCTCCCCTGCTTTCCTTCACCCCTCTTTCAGGGCACTCGTACCAAGTGCGTAGATCACAGCATGCCGCGTATCGGGTGTCTCCGACAGCTGCTGACACACTTGCAATGCATGCATAGCACCAATAGCTTCAAATGCAAGAGGGAGCCCAAAGACTTCAAAGCTTTCATAAGGTTTGCTCATAAATTCTGTTTTACTCCAGGTGGTGTTTCTATGTGTTTAAAAGTCTGCAAAATTTCAAAGTGAATAGATGATCAACCCTGAAAAGCAGACATTGCCCTGACCACATTCCAGTGCTTTTTGAAGTCCTGAAGAGCATTCTGGGGGCTACTGTCTCTTTTTTTTCCCCCCAACATGTATAATATAGTTTCTCTTTTAATTTTATATACAATTTGTTGAACTATTTATGAAGACGTTTTTTAAAATAGGAAAATCTCTGTGAGAAGAGTTAACTGGAATGATGGAATGTAAACCTGACATGATAAATTCTTGAAACCATATACTTGCCATTCATCATTTTATTGAAAACCGTGCCTGTCCTTTCTTGTAGTTCACTATTGTATGGTAATGTGTTTCTTCATATGGGAAGTTACGTTTCAGTATTTTCAACTATTGTGTCATATATCTTTTAAAAATAACATTGTTTCAGCTATTTATATAATGCTTTCTCTGATGGCAGTAAATGGAAATCCCAGCTGAATTTCTGACAAAGTAAAATCAGATGGTTTTCTCTTGCAGTGTACTGTCTACTTTAACAATTTCATATGCTTCCTCTGAAAGTGTTTACAACTTACTGAACAAATTGTACTTTGATCTTGGGGCAGTTGTTGCAACTAACAAATAACATCTATTCTTTTTCCTAAGTATTCAGTATTTAATATTTCCTATAATTTCAAAAGTCTCTTGCTTTAACTGTAGCTATCTGAAGTTCAAACTGTTGAAAAGTAAAATTTAAATTAAGTGAGATAGAAGGTTTTGGATAATAATCAGGTGTTTAGTTTTGTTATTCAATCAGGGCATGGCAGCCATACACATTTATTGATGTAATACTGCTGACTAGAAGAGTCAATGCATACAGAAAGACCACTAGAAGCACCAGTTGCACTGACAATAGATTAAAATCAAGGAACAATTTTTAGTATTGGTTTCTATTAATTGACTAAGTAATCATTTTGCTCAGAAGGATTTTAATTACGGACTTAGTGTCCTTATTATGCACTTACACAGACTAAATGTTCATGATCCGGCAGTAAAATATGGTTAGAGTAAAAAGAAAGTGGGAGAATAGCAGAAAAGGCATTCAAAAAGACTGGTAAATAACCTAGAGTAAAGACATGATGCTTGTGTAATTCTCACAGTAAAATTTTGAATGTGATGTACGACTAACTAGATTTTCACTTCCCAGAATTTCTGGGAGGTTTGTTGAGGTTTTTTGTATAAAATAATATCAGCCAATATACACACAGAAGTTATCTTGATTTTAATCAAGTATGCTCACCCAGAAGAATCAAGCTAAGGTTGCATGTCCAAAATCAGCTCTATTGCTCTATAGAACATCTGCTCTGAGCAAGAAAGTATTTAACTCTGTCTAGGTTACACAGTCAATTGTCAGGCTGTCAAGCCTTGCATCCTGGTGCCTGTCTTTTACTGAAAGGAAAAAATATTTCTTTTTTCCTACAGTATTTCTGTAGATCATGCTCCTTGAAAGAGTTGTTTTAATAATTTGTTCCAGAAAAAAAGGCAAAAATCAATTAAAAGAAACCACACTGAGTGAAATATATTTCTATTTATTCCATGGTTTTAATTGAACTCTAAGACAGAAGAAAAACACATATTAAGAAAAGATACTAATGTGTAGAGTTCGAACGGCGACCCGAGACAGAAAACCCCACACTCTGTGATCCATGTGACAAAAGCCTTTATTGAGTTCTAACCTCGGTTTTTATACCCCTTTCAATGTTCCCGGGCAAGTGTCTGTGATTGGCTCCCAGGTCAGGCTGCCCAGCTCCCTGACCAGTAGCTCTCTGCAGCCAGGGCTGGAACTCCCTGGATTAAATCCTTGTCTGTCTCCAATTCTGTCCTATCTCTGTTCTTTGGGGGCTGGCCTTTTAAGCCAGGCTACTTATCCAATCAGTAATTCAGAAAAGTTGCTAAGCTAAAGTAAATTATGTGGATTTTGACTGCCATTCAATGAAGGCACTTCTTTCCTGTTTTGTACATGTATATTCCTCATTTTGTGGTATTGTGTTGCAAGGTTTCTAACAGGACAAGCTGACACCAGCATACAGTTAATTGTTTATCAGCAGAAGTGTGTGTGTGTTAACTCTCCCGTTAAACCTTCAGAAGTGAAGACATAACACACTGCAACTCCTACTTAGCACATGTAGGCCCAGTGTTTACCCCCATGGACATGATCAAATGAAGACAATTATAGAAGAAACTCGGGCTGCCAAAAAAATTCAGCTGATTTTATTTACTTACTCCCCTATAATGGAAAAGATGCAGTTTTTCTCAAAGGAGTGAAAGTGTTTAATATTCTACTATAATGAGAATTCACAAAGCATATAATGCTGAAATTACAAAGCAAAAGTTTTATGTCTTTTTCTTTGTGCAAATTTAATGAAAGCTTTTGATCACTATTAACACTTTTGTTAGTTAAAAAAAGCTTGGGTTTGAAGAAGTTATAAAAGCTCATTGTGGGCTATTTTATTGGCATGCTCCTGTAATAACAGAGTCAGATGCCTCAAATGACAAAAGTAGATGACTTATGAAATGTCTTATGTCTCACAAGTCAAACGCTTCTATATATATGCAGTGCTTACTAACAAATATAAGGAGGGAAAGAATGAAATCCAATCCTTTGCAGAATCCCGGCTCTCATCTGGTTTTTGTAACTCTGTAACTTCTCCTTAGAGAGCAGAGTGCAAGGCCAAGAGATGGGAAACACTGTATGTTCTTTTTAATGACTCCTCAGAAACACTTCAAGAGCAGGTTTGTTGTCCTGGTCCCTCTGATAAAACGTGTGTGCCTCTGCTGAAATGGGCATGATGCAAGTCTTTTCCAGGGTGCCTGCCTTTCCTCCTAGAAGAAAATGCAAATTTTGCTTCACTGAAACTTTATCCAAGAATACCTCAAATAGTCTTGCTACAGAATAAATTTTGCAAATGGTGATATTAAAGACAAAGATTTGATTTTCAGCCTTTTCAAGAATGGCAAACTAACAGCATGCTATTAGAATAGGATAAACTGTAATTTTCTGTTAAAATAACTCCAGGATTCCCAAAAAAGTTACTCAGATTTAGTGCCTAGGTCAAGACTTTTTAAAAAGACTTAATTTCTAGTTTGCAAACTGAGGCCTTAAGGAAGGCCTCTGATATCCAGAAAGTCCTTCCTGTCTGCTCTTTAACTTTCCCTTAAAGTCTTCTCTTTTAATGGGCAGGAAGGGAATACTCTCTTTCAAATTTTAAAAACCTTGACCTTTTGAAAACATATATATGTGATAAATGTGATTCGTGCTAATTAAGTTGTAACTATATTAACAAAATTGTATTTAGATCAATAGAAGACAATTGTTACAGAGTGAGAAGGGGGAGATGGGTGAGACAGGATAAAAGACATCTTACAGATGTTGGGAGTCGAAGAAGGAGGTTAGAAGAAAATCAGATAAGAAGAGTCGAAGGACGAAGGTCTGATAAGTGGCATCTAGAAATACAGCTTCAACCTTGAAGCTGTCAAAAACGGAATGATCACAAGCATGGGACTTAATTAAAGTCATGTTATGGAAAACATCTGCTCAGTCACACAGGGCGCCTGCGCTACCTGCAGGTCACACCTCGGTCACTGATGGTGATGATGGGCCTTCACCGGAAATAAGACCCTTAAAAGGATAAGAGACCCCCTAACCCATTAGTAGAGCATGCGCCGTGCAGTATAGTTACGTAGATCTTAGGAATAGAAACTAGGAGGAGCTTTCTAGAAACTTCTGTAGCCTACAGTATATAAGTGGGATTGTTAGCCTGGATGCTTTGATACGTGAGGAATGGCGAACCACTCCCTGTATCCCCGGTCGGAGGGGGGGCCCCTCCCCGGTCGGTTTTGCTTATGCTTTATACGAACCTCAATTATACTAAATTACTTACTGTCAAATTTTGTATATTCTTAAATATATGCACTTTGATTGTTTCATCTCCAATACTTTAATTGTCATCTCCAATACTTTGATTGTATTCATTTTGTTACTATTAAAAACTTACTATTAAATTTAATCTTGTTGCTTGATAAATTGGGAAAAATAGAACATCATTCATAACAATTTGGTGCCGAAACCCGGGAACTCCAGTCCAAGTGAAGAGTGGCTAGTTTTGGGAAGGAGCTCCCCACCAATTGTTAAGGTGGTCCCAAGGCTAGACCAGGCTCTCTTGGAAAAGGAGTTCCAAATTAAAATAAAGCATAAGCAAAAGAAGCTAGCTACAAGGAGGCATGCCAGAAGAAGAAGGCTCCCGTGAGAACGCCGGCAGAAAGGGAAAGGAGCCTGTAAAACGTCTTGTGCACAAGAACCCTGTGCGAAAATGGGCTGTGTGAGTACCATGGGGTTGGGTAAAGGGGGCGGCTGTGTGCTTGTGTGTGAGTGAGGAATGTCTGAAAGGGGAGAGCGAGTGAATACCCCGGGAGGGACTGGGAGGGAAAGTCCCAGCCCGAGAACTCACGAGAAAAGTCTTTGAGAAGGGAGCTGATGCTCGGAAGAAGTGATTTAAGAAGGGAGTGAATGAGTCAGGTCCAACTATCTGTTGGGAGGATAATAGATGGAAGTTTCAGTACGTGATTAAGAAAGGATTGTGGAAAATAGTCAGAAAGAGAGGTTGGGGAGAGAATAAAAAGAAAAGAAGGAATTAGGTGTGAAACAAGTGTTTGGCAAAAGAAGTGAGATTGGTATATTAAGCGAAGGAGTTGAACCGCAGAACGAATGAGAGAGAGCAAGGGAAATGTTGCTGCCAGAGATGGGTCAGAGGAAAAGTAAAATCTCTGACCCAGGGGTTGTGAATTATGAGAATAGTTCACGAGAACCCAGTGTGCCTGGGAACCGAGAGGGGGTTTACCAGAAGGGGAGCGAGATTCCTCAGGACAGCCCCCTGGGGATAGTGTTACAATACTAAAGTACAAGGGAATCCCAAAGAGAAAAAGTAAGCAGAAAATTATACAGTACTGTATGTTTGAGTGGAGAAAAGAAAAGATTTGTGCAAATAATTTGTACTGGCCAGAGTTTAAATCATTTGAAGATTAGATTTGTCAGGTTTTAAATCTATATATGAGTTGAAAACAACGTTTTAATTAGGAAAAAAAAAGTTAATATGCTGCTTTGTGGCTTCCAAAAAGTGTGTGGGGGGTAAATTTATAGTTCAAAGGCAAGAAAAAGAAGGTTATTCCTTATACCCTTTGCAAACTAAAGGACGGGCAGCAAGAAGGGACTGGCTAAAGCCATGGGACTCGTTAAATCACCTCCCACCCCCATACAGACAGCCTGTCCAGCCTGTCCAGCCCTTGGTCCCCGATGCACCCCCTATTCAAGACGAGCCAGTAGCACACAGAACTAGAGGCAGAAGGGAACAAGAGGAAGAAAGTGACAAAGAAGGCGAGGAAGCAGGAAGGGAAGATAGATTATACCCTCTTAGAGAGGTTCCAATGGCAAATCTGGCCCCAGGACAGGGACCTATTGCTTACGTGAGTGCTCCCCTGAATACTAGGGACGTTAGGAAATTTAAGAAAGAGATGGGCAGGATGCCAGAAGATCATATTGAGGTAGCAAAGAAACTAGATCAGTTATTAAGACTGAATATTTACACCTGAGTGGAATTGCAGTCTATTTTAGAAATCTTGTTTACAGTGGAAGAGAAAAATGATTAGATAGTCAGGAATACAGGCTTAGAATAGAGATCATTAGAAGCCAAACCAAAGAGATCAGAAATGGCCTATGGCAGATCCAAATTGTAATAATCAGGAGGTAGAACATAGGCAAAATATGAGAGATTTCAAGTAAATGATTATCCAAGGTATTCAAGAAGCAATGCCCAGAGGACAAAATATAGGGAAATCTCTGAGTGAGCACCAAGGGAAAGATGAATGCCTGGCAGAATGGTTAAAGAGACTAAAAAAAAAAAAAAAAAAAAAAGGATTTGCAGTTATACTCAAGCATAGACCCCAATACACCAGCAGGGCAGGTCCTTTTGAAAACACAATTTGTAGCTAAGTCTTAGGGGGGGACATCAGGAAAAAATTAGAAAAATTGGAAGATTAGCAGGATAGGAGCTTCAGGAGTTGTTAAAGGAAGCACAAGAAGCGTATGTTCGGAGAGATGAGGAAAAGAAAATTAAAGCCAGGATTCTAATAACAGCAATCCAAGAAATACAAACAGCCACAAACACAAAGAATTTATCAGGAAAAAAAATATTAATTCAAGAAAACTAAGGGGGGGTCAGGAGCTCATTTATTTAATATGAACCAAAATACCAGAAGACCCCTTGATAAAGCTGAAAGTAGATTCTCAAAATGAAGAAATCATATTTTTAGTAGACACAAGGACTTTGTTTTAGTTTAAGGTAAATTTAGAAAGAAACTTTTGAATAGAATTTTTCTGGGAAACAAATTTAAGCAATCTTTTTTTAATTAGTTAGAGAAAAAAAAAATATTTCCTCAGAGAGAAGTGGAAAAAATAACTATTTATTTAACAGGCAAAATACTTTTCAGTATAAAAATGAACAATATTAAACAACAAAACTTCTTATTGTTTCAAAAAGATGACAGATTCAAAAGAAGGGTTTTTTTGTAAGTTGCAGCTTAACTTACTTAGTCTAGTATCAGTTCCTTCAGTGCTGGGAAATGCCTTGGCCCAGGCCAGGCTAGGTGGGCTACGGTGTGAGCTTCCAGTGCTTTCTTGGGTTTTCAGTCCAGAGCAAAATTAAATAATTCAAGAAAAAAAAAAAAAGAAGAAAAACACACTCCAGGGAATTTTTTTTATTTTAATTGGTTAAAAAGAAAAAAAAAAACAAAAAAAAAACCTAACCAAAAAGTAAAAGAGAGTTCTCTCCCGCTGTCCACTGCAGACAACTAGGTCTGTGAGCAGGAATGCGGGGGAGTCAGTGTAGTTTCTGATAACTAATTCTGCACTCAGTCTCTCCTCTTTCACTCCTGGAATCAGTCTTAAAGCTGCAGAATTCAATATTCAACACCAACTGAACAGACTATTTAAAGATACAAGCATCATAAAATAAAAAGAAACAATTTGGCTGATAATAAAGCAGGGGGGAGCCCTAGGAAAAAACGGCAGTGTGAGTGTGGCTTTTCGGGAAGCAAAAGCACAGGGTGGGGCAACATGCTTTTCCTTGGCAGAAGTGAAAGCTGTGAAAAAGCTGGGGGTAACCCTGAAAAAAGGATGAATTTTTCTGCCCAATAGTAAAAGAGTGGTGCCAGGACTTTTGGCCCAACAGATCCCAGACAGCTCACATGGGGGGATTCACTGGGGCACGAGAGCACTTTGTGACCATTTTTGTAAAATTTTATTAAAAAAACCCAAAAAAACCAAAAAAAACAAATTACTCAAAAAAAATTGTAATAAATCAAATGAAACTAAGGAGAGTACTGGGTGCCAAAAGCTACAGTCCATATAGAGTTAGCATAGAACCACTGTACTTTGGGACCAAGGGAGAATGTGATTTTTGTATGTGCAGTGAAAAAAAAAATATTATTTTACTGCTGTTTGAAATACCAGTTTAAAGTTGTTTTAAAAGGTGCATTATCAAAGTCTGGACATCCTGAATTAACTGCCTGCTGCAACCTCATTGAACCTGAAGGCAGAACAGCGCTGATGAGAAAGAATCAGACACCTAGTTGATCAATGAAAACAGCCCAGGAGGATTGAAAAATTTCTCCAAAAGCCTCCAACAGTCAACATTAACTGATTTATTTGAAGAACTACCACTCAAGAGAAAGAGACTGGTAACACCTATTATTGAGGAGGCCCAAAAACAATTAGAACATTGGCAATGTCGTACTCATGGCTTAGAATGCCGCCCATGGATTTGTATTCTTTGCACTTGCTGTTTTTAATTCATGGTGGAGAGTAACTAGGGCAAAAGAAAAAGAGAGACAATTGCTTTGTTTCAGTTGTTCAGGGCGTATGCATGATCAGCTAACAACAGAAGGATTTTTTAGTGACTTCTATGGGAAACCATTAAGACATGAAAACGGGACCTTTTATGCCGCAATTCAACTAATAGAGAATCAGGACCAGCTACTCCTTGCCATATTAACTTTTGTGCAGGCTAAAGAACAAGCAATCCAAAATATTATAAATCAGAGTATCATAACTGGCAATTGCTGTGGAGAAGAAGTCTATGTGCCACGTAGTAAAACGTCTCACCAGCAAATTGGCATCGTGAGTATATCTATTGGTGGAAAAGAAGCTTTAGAAAACCAAAAAGAAGAATTATTTAATTGAAATAGTGTAATTTTGTTGTGGTTGGCATATCTCCGGAGCTTTACTAAATTGGGGAAAAAAAAAAAAAAAAAAAATTATTAGCTAATCAATCTAGGGAAAGAGATAAGGCAGTGCTGCAGAACTATAAATATTTTGTGCCATCTTTGGAACAGAAAAAGTTAAAATAGATCGTGCGAACCTTATGAGGCCAAGGGTACCAAAGAAAAAAGAAATCCCAGGATGAAAACTTTGCTACCGAGAAGATGGACATCTCGGCCCTTGGCTGCAACCCAAGGGGCCTTGAGACAGGTAGAAAGTTAAAATTCCTGAGGATTCTTTTCATGGTGCTTACAATAATACCCCTAGCAGCTGGCCAGAACCGTAAGACTGCATGGAATGGAAAAGAACAGGCCATGCAGGAACAAATTACAAGACGACAAACCACTCAAGAAGCAGAAATAAAGACACGAACCCTTCCTGATCCCTGTGACAAATGCAATCAATCCATGTGGGTCAAGAATAAGATGGAATCAGTATTTGTGGCACACCCATATATTAGTGCAGCTTGTTATGATCGTAGCAGCTTCTTAGAAATTTGTGTAAAAAGTTCAAAATTGTATTGGGTAAGAAAAAATTTGGGATTCAGGGGACGAGCTCCTTACCCTAATGATAATCAACTCGGTCCTAGATACGAACATTTTTTTGTGTTTTGAAAAGGATGAAAAAGGAAAAGGGTCAAAGAAAAAACTAATTGGAAAACAAAAAGAAACAATGAAGGATAGGGAAATAATCAAAAAGAAAGAGTTAGAAGAACTGGATGAGCTGTATAAACAATTAAAACAGCACTATAGCGACTGGGATTTGCCAACTTCAAACAAAAATTTGTTTGTAGATCTGATGCAAGAAATTGCCACCGAATTAGGGTTATCTAAATGTTTTGTTTGTGGAGGACTTAGGATGGCTGAAAGATGGCCATGGAGAGGTGAAGGTTTGGCTCCAGAACAATTTTTAAAATGGAATCATACACAAATTTCTAAGACCCTAAGACGGCCTGAAGGCTGGGTCCTGAGTCATCAAGTCATTGGAACAGTTTGTATAACTCGGGAAGGGAGAAAATACACTGAAGTGGTAGGATATACTCCTTGCCTATCTACTTTAGTAGTAAATTCAGACAATAACACAAAGACCTGGCGACCCAAGAGTCCTACTGGATACTGGGGAATAGCAAAAGAAATGAATTGCGAGTGGAATAATCAAACTAATTTGTGCTGGCATAACAGTTCTGGAGCTAACCCCTACCAATCCATAAAAGACTTGAAATCTTATTGGGAACAACCAGAAAATACAAAAGAAAGATGGAAAGCCCCTGATGGAATATATTGGATTTGTGGGCAACGAGCATAGTGAACTACCCCGAAAATGGGAGGGAACTTGTACCTTAGGGATTATACGACCCTCCTTCTTTGTCATACCAAGGTCTAAGGGCGATGTACTAGGAACACCACTTTATGAAACCTTAAAAAGAAAAAAAAGAGAATTAAATCTCGACTTTCCGATGGCGGGAGGAAACCAAAAATGGAAAGATGAAGAATGGCCTGCAGAAAGAATTATAGCATACTATGAACCTGCTACTTGGGCTCAGGATGGGTCTTGAGGATATAGAACTCCAATTTACCTATTAAACCGGTTGATAAGGCTCCAGGCCGTAGTAGAAGTCGTCTCAAACCACACAGCGGACGCCTTAAAGTTGTTGGCCAAACAGCATTCACAAATGCGAGCATTTGTATATCAAAACAGAATTGCCCTAGACTATCTGTTGGCAGAAGAAAGAGAAGTTTGTAGGAGGTATAATGAATCTGAGTGCTGTGTGGAAATGGATGACCACGGGGAAACCATCACCAAACTTGCTGGCGAAAAAGTGGCACATGTACCAGTTTAAAAATGGAATTCTATCCTGAAAGCTGACTGGTGGAATAATCTTTTTGAGGGTGTGTGGTGGAAAAAATTAGGATTCATGCTATTGTGTTCTGTTTTAAGTCTATTGTTTCTGCCTTGCATGATATCCTATCTAATCAAACTAATCCACTCAGTAATTCAAGGAATGCAACTTACAGCCATGCCCATGGATCTAAAATCAACAGAAAAAAAAAAAAAAAATTAAATTCCTTGATGGTACTGAAAGCACAATCCACTTGCACTCGAAGAAGAAAAATCGAGAAAATAGTGACTGAATGCAAAGAGAATACCCTGGCATGAGAAATGTTAACCAAATTTGAGAAAAAGTGTGAAAAGCTGAATGCCACATGAAAAATGTTAGAAAAATTAGAAGCTAGTATAAAGAAACATAGACGATACCAAGTAGCAACTTTTTAGAGCACGAATCAATATAATCAAAAAGAGAAATGGGGGAATTGTGATAAATGTGATTCGTGCTAATTAAGTTGTAACTATATTAACAAAATTGTATTTAGATCAATAGAAGACAATTGTTACAGAGTGAGAAGGGGGAGATGGGTGAGACAGGATAAAAGACATCTTACAGATGTTGGGAGTCGAAGAAAGAGGTTAGAAGAAAATCAGATAAGAAGAGTCGAAGGACGAAGGTCTGATAAGTGGCATCTAGAAATACAGCTTCAACCTTGAAGCTGTCAAAAATGGAATGATCACAAGCATGGGACTTAATTAAAGTCATGTTATGGAAAACATCTGCTCAGTCACACAGGGCGCCTGCGCTACCTGCAGGTCACACCTCGGTCACTGATGGTGATGATGGGCCTTCACCGGAAATAAGACCCTTAAAAGGATAAGAGACCCCCTAACCCATTAGTAGAGCATGCGCCGTGCAGTATAGTTACGTAGATCTTAGGAATAGAAACTAGGAGGAGCTTTCTAGAAACTTCTGTAGCCTACAGTATATAAGTGGGATTGTTAGCCTGGATGCTTTGATACGTGAGGAATGGCGAACCACTCCCTGTATCCCCGGTCGGAGGGGGGGCCCCTCCCCGGTCGGTTTTGCTTATGCTTTATACGAACCTCAATTATACTAAATTACTTACTGCCAAATTTTGTATATTCTTAAATATATGCACTTTGATTGTTTCATCTCCAATACTTTAATTGTCATCTCCAATACTTTGATTGTATTCATTTTGTTACTATTAAAAACTTACTATTAAATTTAATCTTGTTGCTTGATAAATTGGGAAAAATAGAACATCATTCATAACATATACAAAGAGTCTCATTCTCATTGCAATATGATTTAAAGCTGTGCTGCAACCAACTAACCACTGCAGCATGATAGTCTTGAAAACAGGCAGTTTAGAGAAGAACTGTTGAATTACCTTGATTTAGAAAAGCACTCCTTTTGGATTCAAGAGCCTGTAGGGGAAGAGTAGATTTACTTTTAAGCTCTTTTTAATTCTCAACCATCACACTGAGTAGGCTGGTAGCCAAACTAAAAGGCATTATAGGTAGGATAGAGAGCAAACATTCCTTAAGCTGTATTTAATAGGCTAAAATGGTTGAGCTGCTTGATTAAAAAAAAAAAAATCCTCAGAGTTATAGAATCATAGAATATCCTTAGTTGGAAAGGGCCAATAAGGATCATCAAAGTCCAACTCCCAGGGAACTCCTATAGTCACTGCTAGCATAATGAACTTTCCAAAACCGCAAAAAAAGAATTATTTTAATGTACACAATGTTAATAAATGCTCTGCAGTAGACACATCTGTCAATTTATGTTTTCCTACCTCTTTCTGACACCTTTAGGGTACATTGTACTGCCTGCACATTTTATGGGCATATAACACACCTGCACCTTACAGATGTTGTATACAATAATGCATTATTTAGAGATAAATTTGGCTTTGGATTAATTATTAATCAGATTCCAACTGTAATGGGACAGCTTAAACATGCATACTTTATTATAAACAAGTATAACAAACAAGTATGTGCTAGACTGTCACCTGAACAATCAAGTCAAGCAATTTAAATTATCACCAGAATTGTAGAGATACTTACAATAATGAAAAAACATATTTCAAGCAGAGGTGTCAGAAAAGCAACATTTAAACAAGATAATTGCTAATTAAAGTTTTTCATGTTTGAATAAAAAGTATTTGGTGTATTAGCAATAATCTGTATTTGGCTTCTTTAAACACTGGCCATGTAGCCACTGGTTAAGGGTTTAAACATATCCTGTTTCTTGGCATGTTTCTACTGCCACACTATTTGAGTTAGAAAAGTTCAATGGGTAATGTTAGCTTAGCTGTGGAACTTTGATATTTAATAGGATTTTATGAAAAAGGCTAATATGTGCACATGACAGCAAGTCCTCACAGTTAAATATTGTCATAGAAGGGTCTTTTGATTCCAGTATAATCCTTATTTCATTTAACAATTAAACAAATAGAGCCTGGTGAGCCCACTACTGAATAATGATAATGAAAACGTTTCTTCACCTCTTGATCTTCAAAAAGTTCTGGCAAAGAAAGTATACAGTTCACATTAGTATCACATGAACTACTTTGGAATCCTGATCTCACAGGGATAAACAAGGTCTCTATGGAGTAGCTCAGTCTTGGTGACCATTTCTGGGATTTAGTTTATCAGAAATGCCTCCTTTTGTACATGGAAATATTTTTCAGCTTTAAGCATTCAAAATGCATTTGAATAAACACCATGCTAATTTAAAGAAGTCCTGTAAAACAGAATGGGACAAAAAGAAAAATCAGTGAATGGTCATCAGAAGAAATCTTAGATTTGGAGAATTAATTATTTGCTACTTCTGTCTTGCTAGCATAACCCTTCTAGTTTAGTGTCTGATACAATGTTTCTATCAGTAATTGAATTTCACTACTTAGAAGAAGCATAATACAGATAGTATTACATTGATTCATGTTAAGACTAGATTCAGAAGTTTTCCTATTTGCATTGGATCATCATCTTCACAGTCAAAAGTCTGGCAATGTCTGCAGGTCTTGATATCATTCATTACGGAATTGCCAGGGCTAAAGTTCAATGATTTCTTTTTCAGTGTTGTTATCTTGTTTCTATACAGGTTGGACAGATAGGCAGAGTTGAAAAGGGTTTTTTCAATCCTTTTTTTTTTCTCTGAGACAGGACTGATCAAATTTTGCTAAAGGCCTTAAAACTGGTATTCTGCTATGTGCATCTGTGACAATTGATAAAAGATTCGTGTTAATCACAAAAGCATTGGGGTTTGTATAAACCAGAATACTAAGCTGAAGTGAAGCATGGACACTAGATAAAGGAAATTATATGATTAAATAATTCTGTTTAAAATCACCTTGTTATGTTATATTATGTTGTATTATGTTACATTACATTATGTTATATTATGTTTTTCAAATAAGTTGTATCGGCTACCAGCTTGCAAAATCGGACTTCCCAAAAAGCCCTTCCTACCTTTGTCTAATCAATACTGCCTATCCCAAAAACCAGACTCCCAGAACTTCTTTGGTGGTCATCTACAAGGACCGGATAGCAATCTGTGACTGATTGTCACCCAAAGGCTTTGTGAATTTGTGAACAACGAGAAACCACAGTATAAGAAGAGGCTGCAAACAAAGGTTCGGTGGAGCGTGGAGTGGGTGGAGCGTGGAGTGGGCGGTGACCCCTCACGTTGCCCAGCGCGCTGCTTGCTCTGTCTATATCAAATAAAACAACCTAAATTTTGCTGAATATCGAGACTTTTGTCTCTCATTTATAACACATCTTAAGCAGCAAGATGACAGAAAGCACACATCTTCCTCACCAATTTACTGGCAACACTCTGTGACAAATGATTCTAATAATATTTTGTGCCTGTTGCGTATAAATTTCATCTTTCAGAAGAAACAGTGACGCTCCTAATGACAAAGTGTCTCCTGTAGGGATGGTTTGTGATGTCCACATCTGTAGATACAATACTGGATAATATTTAATATTCAAGGATGACTTTTCCTAATTAAAAGGCAAGGCAAGTTGTTCAGGCAAGAGATGTTCACATAAGGGCAAATGGTAAAATCAGTTCATGAAAACCACAAACTTTGGCTATTTCAGATCTTAAGTTTAATATTAATATCCCTAGTGTTTACAGCCTAAATCCTGCAAATGTGCAGGTTTTCATTTAACCTTAAGCTTTGTTAATAGTTTGATTAAATTGGGACCATATATGAGTCATGTAGCAGGGTCAGATTCTGAACTTCCTCGACCCACTAGAAATGATAATGGATAAGTAATATTGTCCAAAGAGTGTCATACTTTCCTCCAATCTGCATCACACCTTACGGTTCCTTTTCTGCTGCAGTGACAAGCACCATTGTTCAGATTGCAGACAGAATATTGAAGAAAACGCTCTCACCAGCACCAGTCTGTAAGCTGGTGGCTGTTCAATGACCATGGGGACACAAATGTGAATCTCTTCAGGAAGAGGAGATTGAAATGAGGGCTCTCATCTGCCAAGTGATCTAAACAGTAAAAACAGACAGAAGACATCATCCCTGTGGCTCTGTGTTTTGGAGTAGTAAGCTGTCCCTTGGTGTTCTGAAGGAGAAGCTGGAGACAGCTCAGGGCAGTAGGCCCTCATACAAAGATGTGATGGCACTGCTCTGCAGTCCATGGTAAAGCCCTGGAGCTGGGGGACAGGGCTGAAAATGTACCCTTCAATCCAGAGTTTTCACCACCAGTATGCTGAAGGGGGATATTTCTGCTGCCTTATTCAAGCTATCTAGGGTAGGTATCTGATGTCTGTGCCAGCGGTTCCAGGCACAGTCAGTGATCTCCTGAGGGCAACTGGGGGAACCTAAATTAAAAGTGTAGCGCTTTCATTCGACTATAATCTGAGTCAAGCTCCTGCATTAAGCACTTCAGCCAAATGCTGAAGGTCAGATGGTGTGGGTCGTCTTAGGTGTCTCTTTGCTCAGTGTGACTCTTTGCACTTTTATTTCTACAATTTCAAATTTTACTCGTGTTCTCAATGTATTGTCTCCCCAACTGACTCAATTTCTGAATTTCAAGCAAAGGGCCAAGTGCCTCAACTCTGGCATTTCATTTCCCTTTATTCAACTTAATCGTGAAATATCAAGCTCTTGCAGCCGTGTTAAGAGGTAAAAATAAATACGTGGCTCTCTAAGAGACTGCTCTTCCACCGAGTCCCTCCAGTTCGTCTCATAGCAAACCTAAACCAATTTTTGGGGTACGTGAGGGCACTCCGGCCGGGCACGCTGTGTTGTGGGCACGCTGTGTTGTGGACACGCTTGAGGGTAACCATCAAGCTGCAGTTTCCGTTAAGCTTTTAATATTCCAGCACTCCATCACATTCGTTCCTTTTTAAATTAAAGGCTCTAATTGGACTAATTGGGCTCTCATTGGCCTGTCGGCTCCCGGTAGGGCGCGGGAACAGCGGCTCCACCGCCGCCCCCCGCCCTTGCTGCGCCCCTCGGGTGGGCAGGGCGGGTGAAGGGCCCGGGGCCCCGACGGGAGGAGCGGAGGATGCGGCGGGGCGCGGGGGGCCGGCGAGCGGGTTGCCTTGTGCCAGCCAGCCCGGAGCGCGGGCGAGAGCGCGGGGCGGGAGCGTGCGGAGGAACGCCGCGGTGAGCCGGGGCGCGGGAGGGGCGGGCGCGGGTCCTGCCCTCCGGCGGAGCGCCCCCGAGCTGCCGGAGGGGGGTGCTGGCGGCGGGGCCGCCCATCCGCGCGGGGCCGGCCCTGTGACTGCCGGCGGCGGCGGGGGGGCGAGCCCGGATCGCTCGCTCTGCCTTCCCCGGAGAGTTTGCTCGCGGGGGCGGCCGGGGCTGCCTCTCCTCTCAGCGTTGCCGGCGTTTCCCCCCCAGGACTGCTGCCGAGCGTTGGGCCGGGGAAGGCGGCGGCACCAGCAGAGAGCGAGGGAAGCAGCCACATGAATCAGTTTCTCTCTGTATCCGGCTCCGGGCAGAGGCGGCGACCATAGCGGGGAGGAGGGGAGAGGGGGAAAAGCGGCTCCTGCAGCAGCGGCAGCCGAGGCTCCCCTCGCCGCCGAGGTGGGTAGCGGGGCCGCAGCGTGTGGGCGGGGGGCGGCTGCGGCCGGGGCTGCCGGGGCTGCCGCTGCCCGGCCGGGCTGTCTGCGCTCCGGGGCGGCTGCATGTCGGCAGGCAGCGGGAACGGAGAAAAGTTGCCGAGGGCGCCCGGGGGCTGCCCGGCGGGGCGGCGACCCTGCTCGTGTTCCGCCGCTTCTGGCCGCCGCTCGTGGCCCGAGAGCGGCTGCGACGGATCGTCCCCGCCGTGCGTGGGACGGGCTTTCCCCCGGGCCGGGGCCGGAGGCTTTGGGGCGTGTTCTGCAAGTTCTCTTTTCGGCTGCCATATGCGCGGGGGGGAGAGACTTTGGCTCAAAATCCCCCGATCGTAAATATGATAAAAGATTCGTGTTAATCACAAAAGCATTGGGGTTTGTATAAACCAGAATACTAAGCTCTGAAGTGAAGCATGGACACTAAATAAAGGAGATTATATGATCAAATAATTCTGTTTCAAATCACCTTGTTATGTTATATTATGTTGTATTATGTGACATTATATTATGTTATATTTTCCAAATAAGTTGTATCGGCTACCAGCTTGCAAAATCAGACTTCCCTATAGCCTTTCATGCCTTTGTGTGATCAATGCTGCCTATCTGAAGGAGCACACTTCCAGAACTTCTCTAGTGGTTATCTACAAGGACCAGATGGCTATCTGTGACTGATTATCGCCCGGAGGCCTTGTAAATTTATGTAAGGATGTTTATTCGACCACCACCGCTTACCTGGCAAAATTATGACAGCAAAAACCCCTCAAAATTATTGATTACAACGAGAAACCACAGTATAAGAAGAGGCTGCAAACAAAGGTTCGGTGGAGCGTGGAGTGGGCGGTGACCCCTCACGTTGCCCAGCGCGCTGCTTGCTCTGTCTATATCAAATAAAACAACCTAAGTTTTGCTGAATATCGAAACTTTTGTCTCTCATTTATAACATAAATAAGAGAGAAAGCGGAAGGAGGGGAGGGGGGCAGCGGTGGTGCTTCTGCCGTAGCCAGGGAGGCTGATGGCGGAGTTTGGCAGCGGTGGCGGCACCGGCGGCGGGGGGCTGCCCTCCTCCCCGGGGCCGGTCCAAGGCAAGGTGGCGTTCAAGGCAGGAGATGGGGAAGGAGGAGGAGGCGGTGGCGGGAGATCCCGCTTTGATAGTGCGGGCAGCCGGGTCTCCAACGGGGACTGTGCCCAGCCGGGAGCCGGTGAGGAGCCGGGATCAGCTCCTCCTGCAAGCCCGGAGAGCAGCAGCAAAGAGAAAGGATTTTCCAGCAGTCAACAACGAGAAGACAAACCCGGCATCCCCCGGAGGAGCAGCATAATTAAGGTAAGAGCTCTTGCTCCTCCCCATCGGGGTCTTTTTCTCTGTGACAGAGGCGGGGAGATGCGGGCGATACGTTGAGCCTTGGCCCTAGATGAAAGGACAGGCAGCTTTTTCCTTTCTCTTTTTTCCTCCCCCCTGTGGCGAGGGGACTTGATTTTTCCTTTGTCAGAAGTGGACAGCAGTGAGAGGGTGGCTTTGTATACAGCCACGCTTGAGGGTAGCAGGGCGTCATGTTTTGAGGTTTATTAAAGTAGAAGGCTCTAACTCCTGTTGGGGAAGGCGAGATAAACTAGCTGGCTTGTGACAAGACAACATGGGCACCAGCCTGGCAGGGAAAGATATGAATTGCACAGTATGCTTGTTATTTGGGATGCACCTGTGCAGAGCAATTTAGTGGCTCCATTGGCTTGTGTGTGTGACAGGCACACAGCAGGTGATGAGAGATTCAGGATCTCATTGGGCTGGGGGTGGGAGACGGTACAATAGGGAACATTCTTCTTGTTAAAAATGACAGCTCGTTTAGCAGTAGGCTGAGTTGTACTTCACCTATAGAAACATGTTTATACTTAGCTCTGCATATTCTGAACGCTTGGGTTTCAGCTTGGAAAGCAGGGGGAGCATCAGTGGCAGAATGTAGCTTGGGCAAAAAGGAATGCATTTTTTAAAAAATACAATTATTTCTACAAATAGGCTTACTTTGGTCTCTTAAATCCATGGTTCCTCTGATATGTGTTGGGTTAGCTTTCCCAATCCCAGTGAAAAGGTTGAGAGAACATAGACACTGCTCCAATGGTGTAACAGCTGTGAAATGAGGCACAACTTCAAGTACTTAAAATCTGAATTTAATCAAGATCAGCTAGATCTAAATTAAGCTAGATGTGTTGTCTTCTTAGATATTTATAAGCTTCCAAAATCAGTTGTGGTGGGCTGACCTTGGCTGGATTCCAGATACCTACCAAAGCCACTCTATCACTCCCCTCCTCAGGTAGACACGGAAGAGAAATAAAAGACTCATGGGTCGAGAAAAGGATATAGGGAGAGATCTCTCAGAAATTAATGTCATGGACAAAACATGTCAGTAATTTGTTAATTACGGTTAGTTTGGGGAAATTAATTTATTTCTAATCAAATCAGTATAGGATAACAAGAAATAAAGCCAAATGTTGAAAACACCTTCCCTCCATTTTGCCCCTCTCCTGTGGTGCAGGGGATGTGGAATGGGGGCTGTGGTCAGTTCATCACATGTTTCTGCTGTTCCTTCTTCCTCAGGGGGAGGATTGCTCACACTTCTGCCCTGCTCCAGCATTGGGTCTCCTCCATGGGAGGGAGAACTTCCACGAACTTCTCCAGCCTGAGTCTTGCCCACAGGGTGTGTTCTTCATGAGCTGCTCCAGTGTGGTTCCCACATGGGATCACCAATCCTTCCAGGAGCCCTCTGCAGTGTGGGTTTTCCACAGGGTTGCAGCCTTGTTCAGGCATCCACCTCCTCTGCCATGGAGTCCTCCTGCCCTAGGGAGCAGCCTGTCTCACCATGTCTCTCTGTGGGCTGCAGGGAAATCTCAGCTCCGGCACCTGGAGCACCTCCTCCCAGCCCTTCACTGACCTTGGTGTCTGCAGTGTTGTTTCACTTGTCAATTGTGCCCCCCTTTCTCTGGCTGCAAGTGCTTCCAATCAGTTTTTTTCCCTACCCTGTTAAGTCTGTTATCCCAGGGGCTCTACCACAGTCACTGGTGGCACTGGCTTGGCCATCTCGGAGCCGGCTGGCATTGGCTCTGTCGGTCACAGGCGAAGCGTCTGGCAGCTTCTCACAGGAGCCACCCTGCTGCCAAAATCTTGTCATGCAAACTCAAGAGACATTACACTCCTTATCATTAAAATCCACATCCATCATACGATCTTCACAAATTTCAGTCACATCAACAAAAAAGAATTCCCCATGCCAAAATAAAAACCACCAACATCACAACACCAAACAGAACACATGCAGTTCACCACAGTTAGAATGTAAGTTTCACATCATCAGTCGTTGTTTTGTCCATATCCTCTGTTGTTCTGTTGATTGGATGATAGAAAAACATGTAGAATATCAAGACTAGTAGTGTATTGAAAGTTGTGTTACTGTCTCCCGGGCCTTGCTGTAAAAAACAAGGGGAGAGCAAGGGCAGTGAGCATTTGAACACATTTGACAGGCTGTACCCACCCTTCCTGTTTGAGCAGTGATGCTGGGCGTGTACCTGTGTGTGTGTGCTAAAGAAATCATAACAATGGACAGGGGCAGCTGAGCTTGGTATTGGAATAACTATATTTGCTGGATTTGCCAGAGATTTTTTTTTTAATAGGTCTGATACTTCTTAACAGTTTCTTGTTTCTTCTGTGGTAGCCCAAGAAAGACAGTGGTGTTGTTTGCAGGGTGTGCCATGCTGTTGTACTACTTTGTAGTGTATGATTTAATTATACAGCAACCTTCTGCCTCTCTGGGGACCAAGCAAGGTCACAGTACCTAGGGATTTGTGATATATTAAGATCAAGAAGCATGAGATAAGGAAATAGGTTTTGAATTCATAGGTACTCGAGTCAAGGTTCTTAGTTTCTACAGCAATGATAACACTTTGGAATACAAAATTATTCAACTTTCTACTATTATTGCTGCTGAATACCGTTTTGCAGATGTGAACAGTAATCTGTGCAGCAGACAAGAACTGATTACTAAAACTTTGTGTTATTATTTGAATAATTATCTCAAGTGGAAAAATGTAACAACAATGCATTTAAAGTTATGCGTTCCATATTTATTTTAGATATGACTGTTTTAATACTTTTGGGAAAAATCACTTGTCTAAATATATTCTGAATATGATTCTTCTTGCTTAGTTCAGCAGTTCAGGTGGTTAGAGTCTAGATGTGTAGGTGCCTGGTTTTCACTATGAAACATTCCGGAACATCTGGCACGGGTAGTAAACCTTAAGATGCTTCTTGCCTGCTCTTGCAGAACAGAAGTCTGTAAAGAGTGGAAAAAGTAAGATGTAATATGCTTTTGGGAAGTGTTTCTGGGCTTTTAATAGCTTATATCACTAAAACTGCTCTTAAAGAAGATGGCAACCTCAAGGAGCAGGTCTGTTCCTTGCAGTTGTAGATTTCATACATTCATGCAAAACATGACTTTGCAGTTGATCTATAAAATGCACCTTTATGGAATATTTGATACTTAAATACTGTGTCTGCCAATTACTGGTTGTGTTGGTTTGAAAGTAAAACCAGTGCGAGACTCCAAGTCAGTAATACAATTTAATAGGAGAAAAGAGAAAAAAAGATAAAATACATGCAATAATATAAAAGAAACAACCACCAACACAGTCAGAAATACAACCTGACACCCTGTCAGTCAGGGTGTTGGTAGCAGTCCCTATAAATGGTGGCTGCAGTCCTCCTGGATGACAGATGTGGTTCTGTTGAAGCAGTGCTCCTGTAGAAGGTGCAGTTTTCCTCCGAAGATCCAGCGATGATGTGGAAAAAAGGTCCGACTTTCCTCTGGGATCCAGTAGAAAGGTTTTCCCTCGGGTCCCAAACCCCAGTTTTTTATCTAGGTAGGAAAGGCTTGGCTCCTGCCCCTGGTTGGGGCATCTCCCAATTGGGGTGATGTAATCTTATCAGTCACACAATAGGACTTAATGGCCCATTAACGGAATATATCTTCTGGAGGAAGGATGGGTTGTGAATAGATAACGATGATCATCCCCGATCTTATCAGATGGCACATCAGCAGAGGATATCTCCCACAGAGATAAGGATCACCACCCCTCCCACATTTTAACAGATGGTGATAGAATACACATTTTTGCATTGTACCCCAGGACACTGGTGTAGGTGTTTAGGTCACAAATAGACAATTGACATTTGAATAATAGTTCTAGTTCAGATTAAATGCTTTAGATCCACATGTTTGTGCATGAAAATCGGGAGCACAGATCTGTGTTTTATTTTGGTTTCAGTCTGTGCTTCCATTGGCTGTCTATTTTCATAGCTCTGAGAAGAGAAGTTGCTGCCTTTTTCCCTTTCCTTTCTTACTTGCAGTCTCTGTTCCCTTTTTCCAGTAGCTCCATATTATTTCTGTCATATTTATTTTGTGCACCTGCTTTTGACTTTTTCTTTCTTGTTTCGTGTAAGATGATGTACTCTTCGAGGCTAAGGTGTCACCTAGGACGATGACAGGTGGTACAGCCGCTATTACTGGAAAAAGTAACACAGTCATTATATATAGTATTTTACTTGGCCCTTCAGTCTCATGTATCAGCTGTGTTTATGCTGAAAGGATTAAAGCTTGTAGTCTTCATTTGTAGCAATTTTAATGGAATAGCCTATTTTATTGCTTGCCTTTGTTGAACCAAATTTGAGGGCCAGGGACTACGTATATGTGCTTATAGAGACTTTTTCACTTTCTATTTATTATTCTCTGTATTTACTAGATTCTGATTTTTCAAGAGGCAATAGTGATGATACAATGTGCATCCATGGGATTAAGGTTACTGGATACTTGATTTGTGAACTAATTTATATGACGTTTGTTTGTATCTAGTGGATTTTGGGGTGACATTTGTTTTTCCATAATATTTTCCTCGGTGCAATTAGCTCTAGTTTCCTATTATGTAATATCCTAAAACATTTCCCATAATATTCTGTTAAATGAACTTCCATCTTGCAGTTCAAAGTGGATTTAAGAATACTGTGAACTTTTCTTAGCTACTCTGACAGTTAGCATGGAGGTTGCTTTATTTTTGTGTGAGGTTCCTCCAAACATTTCTTAAAGAGACTTGGAGGTGGTAGGCATTTGAGAATCTTTAAGGAAGCAAGTGACTTCTGGTGTATGGGTGTGAATCCTCAGAGCTGCTTGTTTCCAGAGGTGCCCAATAAATACTGGGTCCTCTGAAGAAATTTTTTGCCAGTATAAACATATACCATATGTCACTGAAGCCAAGGGATGTTCAGCATGGGCTCCCCCAGCCCCTTGAGGCCTCGCTGCTGGTCACAGCAGCCCCTGCCTGGCTCCTGCCTGCCCACACCGTGGGCATCCACGGCTGCTCGGGGACATGGAGCTCAGCTGGTGCTGGTGCCGTGTGGGCTTTGCTGGTGGTACCACTGAGACACAGCTGTGAGAACTCAATTTCTTTATTTGAACAAAAAACCAGGGCTAACCTCTGCCCTGGTGGACAGGGGCTGTCCAACTTCAGTGGGGGTGGGAGAGCAGGGCCAGGGGGCTTGGGGGCAGGGGTTCTCGTTTTGGAGGCATGAGTACTGGGATGTGCTGAAGATGGGGGTACATCCACGCCAGGGCAGCTGGGGAGAGCCATGAAGAGCTGCAATGGCTCAAGCTCTCAGTGCTTGAGCTCTTCGGCTGGTCTTCTGAATCTTCACAGGAGCACCTGTGGAGAGAGGAGTGTCTGAGGCTCCAGCTGCCGCTGGCACACAGGGCCCAGAGCTGGCGAGGCTCCCCAGCACGGCTGGAGCTGCAGGCCCAGCTTGGCCCAGCTGGACAGCTGCTCCTCAAGGCCCCGGCGAGCAGGGCATGGCTCTGGGCAGGCTCCCTGGCCAGGAGCGGGCCCCAGAGCGCGTCTGCCTTTCAAGGCCAATCTGGTCCCTGCTCTTTCTCCTCCCCACCTTGCTTTGCCTCTGCCCGCTGCTCGTGGGGCTGCTCTTGGCCTCGCAGCCTCAGTGGGAGCCAGCATTGGCTGCAGCCCCAGTGGGCTCCCCAGGAGAAGGCCCAGCAATGAAGAGGCACCGGGCAGCAGCAGAAGCCTCAGCAGAGTTATTTGGACAAGCGCTGACCATCCTCAACTCCACAGCAGCCTGACTGGGAGTGTTTCCTATCAGCAGCCCTTAAAAGAAGCTGTTTGAGGCAGAGATCAGCAAAACACTCACCGTTTCCTCTTCCAGCAATACCAGATTCCGGCACAGCATATCATCAGGAACAGTGCTCCACCAGCCACGATGGCCATGAACTTCATCAAGCACGGTGTTCCCCAGCAGAAAACTCTTCTCATGCTTTCCGAGGTCTTCTCAGCACGTGTTGACGTGCTGACTGCGTCTGTGGGGGCAATGAGGAGTGTGAGGCCGTGCCGTGCTCCACTGCTCAGCTGGCAGCACGGTGGATACGGCCAGGACGTTCTCTGTTTCCCCCAGAGCTGGGGCCTGCAGGCACCTTGCCACGTCCTGGCACAGGGCTGCTCACTCCCCAAAGCCCTGAGACTGCGTGCGACAATTGCTCTGTGTTATGCCGGTCTTCTCCAGGCAATATGTGTCCCACAGACATGGATAAGGAAAATGCCCAGGGTTTTGGAGCTGCTCCAGGACCCACCCTTCTCCAAACTGCTGCCCCCCCCCCCCGCCCCCGATAATCTGGGAGACCAGGAAATTTCAGGGGATCTAAGGCCGTGCATGGCCCGTGGGGCACTTTGGGCTCCCTGTCAGCCGATGCCAAATGCCTTCGTGCAGAGGCTGGCAAGAAGCACCATCCAGGCCAGCCTGGGAACCAGCCCTGCACGGTGTGACAGCAGCAGTGCGGCAGCGAGGCTGCCATGGATCCCTTCCCTCTGTGGCGAGCATGGCGCCTCCTGATGTGCAGAGAAGGCCCCTGGCTGCTGATTCTCAGGAGAAGGCTGAGGGAAATGCACCCACCCTGATGTCTCTCCACTTCACTGAGGATTTGTTCCAGGTGTTTGGATTCCTCCAGGGACTTCCTGTTTCCTTTAGGTTTGTTCTTCCTTCTCAGGGGAGCTGAAGAGAACGTATTTCCATTTCAGATGAATGGGTGCCACAAAAGCAGTGCTCAGCCTGTGGGGTCAGCAGGAACGCACTACTCACGCCTGTGAGGGGAGCTGGGCCTGCGTGCAACATCCATCAAAGGACTCGGGAAAGTCCTCCTTGCAAGCACACCTGTCATGCAACAGCCAGAGAAGCTTCTGTCATCTCTGCTGATCTGCACGGGCAGCACTGAGCTGCAGGAGCTGTGAGGGGATTGCACAGGCCGAGGGCGCAGCTCTGTCCTGGCCCAGCTTTGGGCTCTGAGCTGGCAGGTCCCCCAGGGGCAAAGGCCTTCACCTACCCTCCTCATCTTCCTCATCATCAGGCTTAGAAATGGATCTGAGTTGTGATTCCCGATGACCTTCATCAACAGATTGACCTACAAGGAAAGGCAGGACAGAACAGCTCCCAGCACTGCAGGAGATCCTCAGGCTGCCTGGGGCGGGCAAAGGAGCCACGCAAGGCACAGGCCTGGGCCCTTCCCATCCCATCCCTTCCCTTCCCTTCCCTTCCCTTCCCTTCCCTTCCCTTCCCTTCCCTTCCCTTCCCTCCCCTTCCCTCTCTGCTCTTCTCCGGGGCTGCACAGAGCACATGGAAGGAGACACTGGCATTGCACATGGGAAGAGGATTGACAGCTAAATGCTCCTTCCTCCCACTGAGAGCCATCCTGGACACAAGAGTAGAAATTTCCAGGCCAAGATTTCCAGAATCCATCCAACTTCAGAGGATCTTAAGGGCAACGCCACATGAATATTGCTCTGGACACTGTTTACACTTGGACAATGATGATTGTGTTAGGAAAGAGTTGCTGAAAACTGACCTTCACCAAGCTCCGAGAACCTGAAACCACGGGTTAGCAGCGTTTGCAAATGCTGCAAGTCACGACCCCAGTCTAGAAGGAGCACAGATGGGAAGCGTTCCATGGTGTGCTGGGATCCCCTTCACCAGGGAGCTGAGCACTTCACTGCCAAGCAGCAGAGATGGCAGCTGAAGGCTCAGCAGGCCTCAGGCCCAGAGGCACAGCAATTACCTCTTGTGACTGTGCCTGGCTTCGCCTCCCTTCCTGCAGCAGAGGCTGCCAGTGAGCCACTGCTTTGTCCGGGAAACTCAGTGTTCAGCACAGTCTTTCTTTGCATCACTGCAGCAAGGAAAAGGGACAGGTGGATCAGATGGACTTGTTCTCCACTGGGGAGGTGCCATCTTCAGGAGGCAATGCTTGTTGAAGTCACGTATAAGGATCAGGAGGAAGGCCAGGCTATTGGGGCTGGCCAGGGCCTCCCTCCTCCAAACAGCTGCCCCTCCTGATGTGCTGGGAGACCAGGAAATTTCTGGGCATCTAAGGTTGTGCGTGGCCCATGGTGCAGATTGGGCTCCCTGTCAGCTGATGCCAAATGCCTTCCTACAGAGGGTGGGAACGGGCCCTGCAGGGTGTGACAGCAGCAGTGGGGCAGCGAGGCTGCCATGGATCCCTTCCCACTATGCCCGGCACAGTGTGTCCAGATGTGCAGAGAAAGCCCCCAGCTACTGATTCTCAAGAGAAGGCTGAGGGAAATGCACCCACCACGGCGTCTCTCCACATCACTGAGGATTTCTTTCAGGTTTTTGGATCCCTTCAGGGACTTCTTTTGTCCTTCTGGTTTGCTCCTCCATTGTGGCGGACCTTAAGAGAAAGTATTTCCATTTCAGATGAAAGGATGCCACCAAAGCAGCGCTCAGCCTGTGAGGTCAGCAGGGAGACACTACTCACCCCTGGGATGGGAGCTGGGCTTGTGTGACTCAGCCAGCAAGGGCCCATGAGGAGTCTTTTCTGCAGACACACCTGTAACTCAACAGCCACGGAAGCTTCTGTCACCTGCTTCCTGCCATTATGTCAAGGATTATTTCTTGGTGGGATGCTGAGAACATACCTGCAGGAGGCTTCAGAGGCTGAAAATCTTCATGAAGCCAAGGTGCTGGAGAAATCTTCCTAGCCCGCTCATCTAGAAGGGAGGACAGGTGAGAACCATTTCCATGGTGTGCTGGCATGCCCTTCTACAGGGAGCTGAGCACTTCAGGGGGGTGAGCGAATGCTTTGTGTCTGCACTGCCAAGCAGCAGAGATGGCAGCTGAAGGCTCAGCAGGCCTCAGGCCCAGTGGCACAGCAATTACCTGCTGTGACTGGTCCTGGCATCACCTCCCTTCCTGCAGCAGAGGCTCCCAATGAGCCACTGCTTCCTCCGGGAAATGCTTCCTTCAGGACAGTCTCTCCTTGCATCTCTGGACAAAGGAAAAGGGACAGCTGCATCCGATGGAGTTGTTTCCCAAGGGGAAGATGCCATCTTGAGGAGGCAATGCTTGTTGAAGTCATGTCTAAGGTTCAGGAAGTCAGTCCAGCGTTGGAGCTGGGCCAGGCCCCTCCCTCCTCCAAACAGCTGCCCCTACACCTGATGGACCCCGAGACTGGGAAATTTCTGGGGATCTCAGGGTGTGCATTGCCCGTGGTGTAGATTGGGCTCCCTGTCAGCCAATGCCAAATGCCTTCGTGCAGAGCCTGGGGAGGAGCTGCATCCAGGCCAGCCTGGGAACCAGCCCTGCAGGGTGTGACAGCAGCAGTGCGGCAGCGAGGCTGCCATGGATCCCTTCCCTCTGTGCCGGGCACGGCGTGTCCAGATGTGCAGAGAAAGGCCCCAGCTGCTGATTCTCAGGGGAAGGCTGAGGGAAATGCACCCACCACGACGTCTCTCCACATCACTGAGGATTTCTTTCAGGCTTTTGGATCCCTTCAGGGACTTCTTGTGCCCTTCAGGTTTGTTCCTCCCTCTCGGCGGACCTTAAGAGAAAGGATTTCCATTTCAGATGAAAGGATGCCACCGAAGCAGCGCTCAGCCTGTGAGGTCAGCAGGGAGACACTACTCACCCCTGGGATGGGAGCTGGGCTTGTGCGACTCAACCAGCAAGGGCCCCTGAGGAGTCTTTTCTGCAGACACACCTGTAACTCAACGGCCACGGAAGCTCCTGTCACCCGGTTCCTGCCAGGTTGTCACTGATGAGTCTTTTAGGAACATTTCCAACATACCTGCAGGAGGCTCCAGATGCATGAAATGTTCCAAAAGCCAAGGTGTTGGTGAAACCTTTGCAACGCGCTCATCTGGAAGGGAGGAGAGACGAGAATCACCTTCTGCCTTAGGGAAGTGGGCACTGCAAGGGGGTCGGCTAAGGCTGTGGGAGGCAGATGTGAATGGACATGGCCAAAGCTGCGGAGGGGCCTGGGGAGCTGTGGGCTGCCTCTGGTCCCTGTCCACACTGTTTGCTGGCCCTGGACGACATGCGTGGAGAGGAAAGCGGGGCAGCCCAAGGCCCCTGTGGGCTCTCTCCCTCTCCCAGAGGAAAGCCTCCCTAAAGCCCTATGGAAAACCATCCCCAACGCTTCCTGGGGAGAAGGGAGCGCTGTGCCAGGAAAGGGGATCCGTCGGCTCACCTGCTCCCTTCGCTCGCCGTGCAGCTGCCTGGGCAGCCCTGTCAGTCAGGGCCAGTGCCAGGAGGAGCAGGAGGAAGAGGCGCAGAGCAAGGGCCATGGTGCCTTGCCCTGTGCCAGTCGTGCAGCTCTTGCTGCCACCGCTGTCCTCACGCCGCTGTCGCAATGTCAGCACCGCTGCTGCCGCCGCAACAGTTGTGGGCAAGGACTGACTGCTTGGTGGTTGTGGTGCTGTGCAAGCACAGGGCTCTGGGTCCTCTGTGACCTCAGAGCCTGCTGTGACGTCAAGGCTGGGCCAGGATTTTGTGAGAATGGATCTCAAGAGCTGCCCTTCCAGTGAGGAGAGTAGGTGTCTGCAGGCAGCTGCATGCAATCTCTATTTTGTTTCCCAAGACCAGAGTTATCTGACATTGGCCAAGTGAGATATTTCATGGTTCTACCTGCAATAGCAATGTCAAGTCCAAAATTCAACTCGCATTGCTGATTCCCACTGTTGCAGGCAGCACCAGCCCCATGCCAAGAGTCACTCCGTGCCGTGCACTCTGCTGGCCTTTGGCCCATATTTAAAAAGTGAAGGACTTGATGTCCTAAGTTTTAAAAGGAATGCAACACTGGCCATCAGCATAGCTGCATGCTTTAGAGGAGACCCAAACCCACTGCACACCTTATGGGTGTCCTCAGCCACCCCAAAATCCCCCTGTGTGCCTCACGAGAGACCCCAGAGCCCTGCTTAACTTCGAGGTGTCCCTCGGCCCCTGCACACCTTTGGAGTTAGCCTAAATGAGGGGAAAAAACTGATCGTTGGGCTAAGATTTTACATTGTGGAAAGTATCATGTGGCACAGCAGCTCCACTGGGATTGTGTCTTGTTGGTTGACTTGGGGATTGAAGAAGAATGGCTTCTGTCTTCATACGACATAAAAGGAAGAGGTGTGGATGAAAGGACTTGAAGAGCGTTGGTGTTTAAAAGAAGGAAGCCAAGAGGATACAAGATTTGAACTTGGAGACAAAAGTAACTTATGTTGCCTTAAGTGCTTCTTTTAAAAAGCTTCAGTAGAAAAGAGTTCGGCAATGGTGGAATTTTCAACCTCTCTTCATTTGAAGGAATAATTCTCATCATTTGAAGCATTTGTTCCCTTTCTTTACCTCCCACTCTCTTAGGTGTGGACTTGGAGCATAAACTGACCTAGCAGTGTTGGCACCTTGCATTTGTTTATGCAGGTCATAGGAAGAGTGAGCTGCATTAGTACCAGCATTTAGATGGAAGGTGCACAGTATTCCTAAGTCATAGAATGCCTGCTCTCTCATAGTTACCTTGGCCTCTAAATTGTTTTGCGTATTTTTGGTGGGGGTCTTTTTTCCGGGTTTATTTTTTGTGTGTGTGTGTTGTTTTATGACTAGCTATAAATAAAAATTGTAGCAAGAAGTCTACTTTATTCCATGTACGAAAAGGTGGGATTCTGAATCGTTCCTTCAATCTTGAGATGTGTTGAGGAATTAAATTTAGTCACTGTACAGCTTGGTTTCAAAGCATACCTAAATGGAATTTCCTTAGTAAAACAAGAATGGAGACTTGTTCCGCTGTGATCTCAGTAAAATAGGGAACCAGAGAAGTATACGCCACTGACGAATATTGAATGGTGAATCAAAGAATTGAAAACAGTGTTAAAATGTCAAAGAGTGTAACAGTGTCTGCAACGGATATGCTTATGCATTTTGGAGTAAAGTGAGTGGTCCACTCCTGAAGGAAATGCTGATTTATGTTTTCAGAGGGAATCCAAGTGATATTCTTTCAACTAGTTTGTGGTTACAGAAGTAACTTATCTAAATACTGTCTTGAAAGAAATAAAAAATGTACCAGGTATATGTTATGACTGTATCAAACAAGCATCAGAAAGTGACAGATTCTATAAATACCGGCCTGCTGGAACTACATGGAAATAAAGCAAAGGAAAACATAGACAAAACTTCAATTCATCTCTGTTGCTGTACATTAGAGAGATGACTGTGAGGTAAAGCCCATATGATCAATCCCCTTGCTTTTCACGTGTGAGATGTTCAGATGTCAGCATTGTATATGGGTTCCACTGAAGCGACGCCAGGCTATGAAGGACTTGCTTGTGGTGCGCAGCCCAGCCTCATTGCATCTTCCTCAAGGCAAGCACTTAGTGAGTGCTTGCCTCTTTTCCTGGCCATGGCCCTGGAGGAGGTCCAGGCCCAGATGATGCCACTGAAGGAGATGTGCGCTCAGCCCAGGGACGTTCAGCATGGGCTCCCCCAGCCCCTAGAGGCCTCGCTGCTGGTCACAGCAGCCCCTGCCTGGCTCCTGCCTGCCCACACCGTGGGCATCCACGGCTGCTCGGGGACATGGAGCTCAGCTGGTGCTGGTGCCGGTGCCGTGTGGGCTTTGCTGGTGGTACCACTGAGACACAGCTGTGAGAACTCAATTTCTTTATTTGAACAAAAAACCAGGGCTAACCTCTGCCCTGGTGGACAGGGGCTGTCCAACTTCAGTGGGGGTGGGAGAGCAGGGCCAGGGGGCTTGGGGGCAGGGGTTCTCGTTTTGGAGGCATGAGTACTGGGATGTGCTGAAGATGGGGGTACATCCACGCCAGGGCAGCTGGGGAGAGCCGTGAAGAGCTGCAATGGCTCAAGCTCTCAGTGCTTGAGCTCTTCGGCTGGTCTTCTGAATCTTCACAGGAGCACCTGTGGAGAGAGGAGTGTCTGAGGCTCCAGCTGCCGCTGGCACACAGGGCCCAGAGCTGGCGAGGCTCCCCAGCACGGCTGGAGCTGCAGGCCCAGCTTGGCCCAGCTGGACAGCTGCTCCTCAAGGCCCCGGCGAGCAGGGCATGGCTCTGGGCAGGCTCCCTGGCCAGGAGCGGGCCCCAGAGCGCGTCTGCCTTTCAAGGCCAATCTGGTCCCTGCTCTTTCTCCTCCCCACCTTGCTTTGCCTCTGCCCGCTGCTCGTGGGGCTGCTCTTGGCCTCGCAGCCTCAGTGGGAGCCAGCATTGGCTGCAGCCCCAGTGGGCTCCCCAGGAGAAGGCCCAGCAATGAAGAGGCACCGGGCAGCAGCAGAAGCCTCAGCAGAGTTATTTGGACAAGCGCTGACCATCCTCAACTCCACAGCAGCCTGACTGGGAGTGTTTCCTATCAGCAGCCCTTAAAAGAAGCTGTTTGAGGCAGAGATCAGCAAAACACTCACCGTTTCCTCTTCCAGCAATACCAGATTCCGGCACAGCATATCATCAGGAACAGTGCTCCACCAGCCACGATGGCCATGAACTTCATCAAGCACGGTGTTCCCCAGCAGAAAACTCTTCTCATGCTTTCCGAGGTCTTCTCAGCACGTGTTGACGTGCTGACTGCGTCTGTGGGGGCAATGAGGAGTGTGAGGCCGTGCCGTGCTCCACTGCTCAGCTGGCAGCACGGTGGATACGGCCAGGACGTTCTCTGT
Source organism: Sturnus vulgaris (assembly GCF_052056855.1). Lineage (NCBI taxonomy): Eukaryota > Metazoa > Chordata > Aves > Passeriformes > Sturnidae > Sturnus > Sturnus vulgaris. The sequence continues at coordinate 36,121,378 of NC_142243.1, forward strand.
TTCCCCCAGAGCTGGGGCCTGCAGGCACCTTGCCACGTCCTGGCACAGGGCTGCTCACTCCCCAAAGCCCTGAGACTGCGTGCGACAATTGCTCTGTGTTATGCCGGTCTTCTCCAGGCAATATGTGTCCCACAGACATGGATAAGGAAAATGCCCAGGGTTTTGGAGCTGCTCCAGGACCCACCCTTCTCCAAACTGCTGCCCCCCCCCCGCCCCCGATAATCTGGGAGACCAGGAAATTTCAGGGGATCTAAGGCCGTGCATGGCCCGTGGGGCACTTTGGGCTCCCTGTCAGCCGATGCCAAATGCCTTCGTGCAGAGGCTGGCAAGAAGCACCATCCAGGCCAGCCTGGGAACCAGCCCTGCACGGTGTGACAGCAGCAGTGCGGCAGCGAGGCTGCCATGGATCCCTTCCCTCTGTGGCGAGCATGGCGCCTCCTGATGTGCAGAGAAGGCCCCTGGCTGCTGATTCTCAGGAGAAGGCTGAGGGAAATGCACCCACCCTGATGTCTCTCCACTTCACTGAGGATTTGTTCCAGGTGTTTGGATTCCTCCAGGGACTTCCTGTTTCCTTTAGGTTTGTTCTTCCTTCTCAGGGGAGCTGAAGAGAACGTATTTCCATTTCAGATGAATGGGTGCCACAAAAGCAGTGCTCAGCCTGTGGGGTCAGCAGGAACGCACTACTCACGCCTGTGAGGGGAGCTGGGCCTGCGTGCAACATCCATCAAAGGACTCGGGAAAGTCCTCCTTGCAAGCACACCTGTCATGCAACAGCCAGAGAAGCTTCTGTCATCTCTGCTGATCTGCACGGGCAGCACTGAGCTGCAGGAGCTGTGAGGGGATTGCACAGGCCGAGGGCGCAGCTCTGTCCTGGCACCTGCAGCGATGCTCCTCTGCCCCAGCGTTGGGCTCTGAGCTGGCAGGTCCCCCAGGGGCAAAGGCCTTCACCTACCCTCCTCATCTTCCTCATCATCAGGCTTAGAAATGGATCTGAGTTGTGATTCCCGATGACCTTCATCAACAGATTGACCTACAAAGAAAGGCAGGACAGAACAGCTCCCAGCACTGCAGGAGATCCTCAGGCTGCCTGGGGCGGGCAAAGGAGCCACGCAAGGCACAGGCCTGGGCCCTTCCCATCCCATCCCTTCCCTTCCCTTCCCTTCCCTTCCCTTCCCTCCCCTTCCCTCTCTGCTCTTCTCCGGGGCTGCACAGAGCACATGGAAGGAGACACTGGCATTGCACATGGGAAGAGGATTGACAGCTAAATGCTCCTTCCTCCCACTGAGAGCCATCCTGGACACAAGAGTAGAAATTTCCAGGCCAAGATTTCCAGAATCCATCCAACTTCAGAGGATCTTAAGGGCAACGCCACATGAATATTGCTCTGGACACTGTTTACACTTGGACAATGATGATTGTGTTAGGAAAGAGTTGCTGAAAACTGACCTTCACCAAGCTCCGAGAACCTGAAACCACGGGTTACCAGCGTTTGCAAATGCTGCAAGTCACGACCCCAGTCTAGAAGGAGCACAGATGGGAAGCGTTCCATGGTGTGCTGGGATCCCCTTCACCAGGGAGCTGAGCACTTCACTGCCAAGCAGCAGAGATGGCAGCTGAAGGCTCAGCAGGCCTCAGGCCCAGAGGCACAGCAATTACCTCTTGTGACTGTGCCTGGCTTCGCCTCCCTTCCTGCAGCAGAGGCTGCCAGTGAGCCACTGCTTTGTCCGGGAAACTCAGTGTTCAGCACAGTCTTTCTTTGCATCACTGCAGCAAGGAAAAGGGACAGGTGGATCAGATGGACTTGTTCTCCACTGGGGAGGTGCCATCTTCAGGAGGCAATGCTTGTTGAAGTCACGTATAAGGATCAGGAGGAAGGCCAGGCTATTGGGGCTGGCCAGGGCCTCCCTCCTCCAAACAGCTGCCCCTCCTGATGTGCTGGGAGACCAGGAAATTTCTGGGCATCTAAGGTTGTGCGTGGCCCATGGTGCAGATTGGGCTCCCTGTCAGCTGATGCCAAATGCCTTCCTACAGAGGGTGGGAACGGGCCCTGCAGGGTGTGACAGCAGCAGTGGGGCAGCGAGGCTGCCATGGATCCCTTCCCACTATGCCCGGCACAGTGTGTCCAGATGTGCAGAGAAAGCCCCCAGCTACTGATTCTCAAGAGAAGGCTGAGGGAAATGCACCCACCACGGCGTCTCTCCACATCACTGAGGATTTCTTTCAGGTTTTTGGATCCCTTCAGGGACTTCTTTTGTCCTTCTGGTTTGCTCCTCCATTGTGGCGGACCTTAAGAGAAAGTATTTCCATTTCAGATGAAAGGATGCCACCAAAGCAGCGCTCAGCCTGTGAGGTCAGCAGGGAGACACTACTCACCCCTGGGATGGGAGCTGGGCTTGTGTGACTCAGCCAGCAAGGGCCCATGAGGAGTCTTTTCTGCAGACACACCTGTAACTCAACAGCCACGGAAGCTTCTGTCACCTGGTTCCTGCCATTATGTCAAGGATTATTTCTTGGTGGGATGCTGAGAACATACCTGCAGGAGGCTTCAGAGGCTGAAAATCTTCATGAAGCCAAGGTGCTGGAGAAATCTTCCTAGCCCGCTCATCTAGAAGGGAGGACAGGTGAGAACCATTTCCATGGTGTGCTGGCATGCCCTTCTACAGGGAGCTGAGCACTTCAGGGGGGTGAGCGAATGCTTTGTGTCTGCACTGCCAAGCAGCAGAGATGGCAGCTGAAGGCTCAGCAGGCCTCAGGCCCAGTGGCACAGCAATTACCTGCTGTGACTGGTCCTGGCATCACCCCCCTTCCTGCAGCAGAGGCTCCCAATGAGCCACTGCTTCCTCCGGGAAATGCTTCCTTCAGGACAGTCTCTCCTTGCATCTCTGGATAAAGGAAAAGGGACAGCTGCATCCGATGGAGTTGTTTCCCAAGGGGAAGATGCCATCTTGAGGAGGCAATGCTTGTTGAAGTCATGTCTAAGGTTCAGGAAGTCAGTCCAGCGTTGGAGCTGGGCCAGGCCCCTCCCTCCTCCAAACAGCTGCCCCTACACCTGATGGACCCCGAGACTGGGAAATTTCTGGGGATCTCAGGGTGTGCATTGCCCGTGGTGTAGATTGGGCTCCCTGTCAGCCAATGCCAAATGCCTTCGTGCAGAGCCTGGGGAGGAGCTGCATCCAGGCCAGCCTGGGAACCAGCCCTGCACGGTGTGACAGCAGCAGTGCGGCAGCGAGGCTGCCATGGATCCCTTCCCTCTGTGCCGGGCACGGCGTGTCCAGATGTGCAGAGAAAGGCCCCAGCTGCTGATTCTCAGGGGAAGGCTGAGGGAAATGCACCCACCACGACGTCTCTCCACATCACTGAGGATTTCTTTCAGGCTTTTGGATCCCTTCAGGGACTTCTTGTGCCCTTCAGGTTTGTTCCTCCCTCTCGGCGGACCTTAAGAGAAAGGATTTCCATTTCAGATGAAAGGATGCCACCGAAGCAGCGCTCAGCCTGTGAGGTCAGCAGGGAGACACTACTCACCCCTGGGATGGGAGCTGGGCTTGTGCGACTCAACCAGCAAGGGCCCCTGAGGAGTCTTTTCTGCAGACACACCTGTAACTCAACGGCCACGGAAGCTCCTGTCACCCGGTTCCTGCCAGGTTGTCACTGATGAGTCTTTTAGGAACATTTCCAACATACCTGCAGGAGGCTCCAGATGCATGAAATGTTCCAAAAGCCAAGGTGTTGGTGAAACCTTTGCAACGCGCTCATCTGGAAGGGAGGAGAGACGAGAATCACCTTCTGCCTTAGGGAAGTGGGCACTGCAAGGGGGTCGGCTAAGGCTGTGGGAGGCAGATGTGAATGGACATGGCCAAAGCTGCGGAGGGGCCTGGGGAGCTGTGGGCTGCCTCTGGTCCCTGTCCACACTGTTTGCTGGCCCTGGACGACATGCGTGGAGAGGAAAGCGGGGCAGCCCAAGGCCCCTGTGGGCTCTCTCCCTCTCCCAGAGGAAAGCCTCCCTAAAGCCCTATGGAAAACCATCCCCAACGCTTCCTGGGGAGAAGGGAGCGCTGTGCCAGGAAAGGGGATCCGTCGGCTCACCTGCTCCCTTCGCTCGCCGTGCAGCTGCCTGGGCAGCCCTGTCAGTCAGGGCCAGTGCCAGGAGGAGCAGGAGGAAGAGGCGCAGAGCAAGGGCCATGGTGCCTTGCCCTGTGCCAGTCGTGCAGCTCTTGCTGCCACCGCTGTCCTCACGCCGCTGTCGCAATGTCAGCACCGCTGCTGCCGCCGCAACAGTTGTGGGCAAGGACTGACTGCTTGGTGGTTGTGGTGCTGTGCAAGCACAGGGCTCTGGGTCCTCTGTGACCTCAGAGCCTGCTGTGACGTCAAGGCTGGGCCAGGATTTTGTGAGAATGGATCTCAAGAGCTGCCCTTCCAGTGAGGAGAGTAGGTGTCTGCAGGCAGCTGCATGCAATCTCTATTTTGTTTCCCAAGACCAGAGTTATCTGACATTGGCCAAGTGAGATATTTCATGGTTCTACCTGCAATAGCAATGTCAAGTCCAAAATTCAACTCGCATTGCTGATTCCCACTGTTGCAGGCAGCACCAGCCCCATGCCAAGAGTGACTCCGTGCCGTGCACTCTGCTGGCCTTTGGCCCATATTTAAAAAGTGAAGGACTTGATGTCCTAAGTTTTAAAAGGAATGCAACACTGGCCATCAGCATAGCTGCATGCTTTAGAGGAGACCCAAACCCACTGCACACCTTATGGGTGTCCTCAGCCACCCCAAAATCCCCCTGTGTGCCTCACGAGAGACCCCAGAGCCCTGCTTAACTTCGAGGTGTCCCTCGGCCCCTGCACACCTTTGGAGTTAGCCTAAATGAGGGGAAAAAACTGATCGTTGGGCTAAGATTTTACATTGTGGAAAGTATCATGTGGCACAGCAGCTCCACTGGGATTGTGTCTTGTTGGTTGACTTGGGGATTGAAGAAGAATGGCTTCTGTCTTCATACGACATAAAAGGAAGAGGTGTGGATGAAAGGACTTGAAGAGCGTTGGTGTTTAAAAGAAGGAAGCCAAGAGGATACAAGATTTGAACTTGGAGACAAAAGTAACTTATGTTGCCTTAAGTGCTTCTTTTAAAAAGCTTCAGTAGAAAAGAGTTCGGCAATGGTGGAATTTTCAACCTCTCTTCATTTGAAGGAATAATTCTCATCATTTGAAGCATTTGTTCCCTTTCTTTACCTCCCACTCTCTTAGGTGTGGACTTGGAGCATAAACTGACCTAGCAGTGTTGGCACCTTGCATTTGTTTATGCAGGTCATAGGAAGAGTGAGCTGCATTAGTACCAGCATTTAGATGGAAGGTGCACAGTATTCCTAAGTCATAGAATGCCTGCTCTCTCATAGTTACCTTGGCCTCTAAATTGTTTTGCGTATTTTTGGTGGGGGTCTTTTTTCCGGGTTTATTTTTTGTGTGTGTGTGTTGTTTTATGACTAGCTATAAATAAAAATTGTAGCAAGAAGTCTACTTTATTCCATGTAAGAAAAGGTGGGATTCTGAATCGTTCCTTCAATCTTGAGATGTGTTGAGGAATTAAATTTAGTCACTGTACAGCTTGGTTTCAAAGCATACCTAAATGGAATTTCCTTAGTAAAACAAGAATGGAGACTTGTTCCGCTGTGATCTCAGTAAAATAGGGAACCAGAGAAGTATACGCCACTGACGAATATTGAATGGTGAATCAAAGAATTGAAAACAGTGTTAAAATGTCAAAGAGTGTAACAGTGTCTGCAACGGATATGCTTATGCATTTTGGAGTAAAGTGAGTGGTCCACTCCTGAAGGAAATGCTGATTTATGTTTTCAGAGGGAATCCAAGTGATATTCTTTCAACTAGTTTGTGGTTACAGAAGTAACTTATCTAAATACTGTCTTGAAAGAAATAAAAAATGTACCAGGTATATGTTATGACTGTATCAAACAAGCATCAGAAAGTGACAGATTCTATAAATACCGGCCTGCTGGAACTACATGGAAATAAAGCAAAGGAAAACATAGACAAAACTTCAATTCATCTCTGTTGCTGTACATTAGAGAGATGACTGTGAGGTAAAGCCCATATGATCAATCCCCTTGCTTTTCACGTGTGAGATGTTCAGATGTCAGCATTGTATATGGGTTCCACTGAAGCGACGCCAGGCTATGAAGGACTTGCTTGTGGTGCGCAGCCCAGCCTCATTGCATCTTCCTCAAGGCAAGCACTTAGTGAGTGCTTGCCTCTTTTCCTGGCCATGGCCCTGGAGGAGGTCCAGGCCCAGATGATGCCACTGAAGGAGATGTGCGCTCAGCCCAGGGACGTTCAGCATGGGCTCCCCCAGCCCCTAGAGGCCTCGCTGCTGGTCACAGCAGCCCCTGCCTGGCTCCTGCCTGCCCACACCGTGGGCATCCACGGCTGCTCGGGGACATGGAGCTCAGCTGGTGCTGGTGCCGGTGCCGTGTGGGCTTTGCTGGTGGTACCACTGAGACACAGCTGTGAGAACTCAATTTCTTTATTTGAACAAAAAACCAGGGCTAACCTCTGCCCTGGTGGACAGGGGCTGTCCAACTTCAGTGGGGGTGGGAGAGCAGGGCCAGGGGGCTTGGGGGCAGGGGTTCTCGTTTTGGAGGCATGAGTACTGGGATGTGCTGAAGATGGGGGTACATCCACGCCAGGGCAGCTGGGGAGAGCCGTGAAGAGCTGCAATGGCTCAAGCTCTCAGTGCTTGAGCTCTTCGGCTGGTCTTCTGAATCTTCACAGGAGCACCTGTGGAGAGAGGAGTGTCTGAGGCTCCAGCTGCCGCTGGCACACAGGGCCCAGAGCTGGCGAGGCTCCCCAGCACGGCTGGAGCTGCAGGCCCAGCTTGGCCCAGCTGGACAGCTGCTCCTCAAGGCCCCGGCGAGCAGGGCATGGCTCTGGGCAGGCTCCCTGGCCAGGAGCGGGCCCCAGAGCGCGTCTGCCTTTCAAGGCCAATCTGGTCCCTGCTCTTTCTCCTCCCCACCTTGCTTTGCCTCTGCCCGCTGCTCGTGGGGCTGCTCTTGGCCTCGCAGCCTCAGTGGGAGCCAGCATTGGCTGCAGCCCCAGTGGGCTCCCCAGGAGAAGGCCCAGCAATGAAGAGGCACCGGGCAGCAGCAGAAGCCTCAGCAGAGTTATTTGGACAAGCGCTGACCATCCTCAACTCCACAGCAGCCTGACTGGGAGTGTTTCCTATCAGCAGCCCTTAAAAGAAGCTGTTTGAGGCAGAGATCAGCAAAACACTCACCGTTTCCTCTTCCAGCAATACCAGATTCCGGCACAGCATATCATCAGGAACAGTGCTCCACCAGCCACGATGGCCATGAACTTCATCAAGCACGGTGTTCCCCAGCAGAAAACTCTTCTCATGCTTTCCGAGGTCTTCTCAGCACGTGTTGACGTGCTGACTGCGTCTGTGGGGGCAATGAGGAGTGTGAGGCCGTGCCGTGCTCCACTGCTCAGCTGGCAGCACGGTGGATACGGCCAGGACGTTCTCTGTTTCCCCCAGAGCTGGGGCCTGCAGGCACCTTGCCACGTCCTGGCACAGGGCTGCTCACTCCCCAAAGCCCTGAGACTGCGTGCGACAATTGCTCTGTGTTATGCCGGTCTTCTCCAGGCAATATGTGTCCCACAGACATGGATAAGGAAAATGCCCAGGGTTTTGGAGCTGCTCCAGGACCCACCCTTCTCCAAACTGCTGCCCCCCCCCCCCGCCCCCGATAATCTGGGAGACCAGGAAATTTCAGGGGATCTAAGGCCGTGCATGGCCCGTGGGGCACTTTGGGCTCCCTGTCAGCCGATGCCAAATGCCTTCGTGCAGAGGCTGGCAAGAAGCACCATCCAGGCCAGCCTGGGAACCAGCCCTGCACGGTGTGACAGCAGCAGTGCGGCAGCGAGGCTGCCATGGATCCCTTCCCTCTGTGGCGAGCATGGCGCCTCCTGATGTGCAGAGAAGGCCCCTGGCTGCTGATTCTCAGGAGAAGGCTGAGGGAAATGCACCCACCCTGATGTCTCTCCACTTCACTGAGGATTTGTTCCAGGTGTTTGGATTCCTCCAGGGACTTCCTGTTTCCTTTAGGTTTGTTCTTCCTTCTCAGGGGAGCTGAAGAGAACGTATTTCCATTTCAGATGAATGGGTGCCACAAAAGCAGTGCTCAGCCTGTGGGGTCAGCAGGAACGCACTACTCACGCCTGTGAGGGGAGCTGGGCCTGCGTGCAACATCCATCAAAGGACTCGGGAAAGTCCTCCTTGCAAGCACACCTGTCATGCAACAGCCAGAGAAGCTTCTGTCATCTCTGCTGATCTGCACGGGCAGCACTGAGCTGCAGGAGCTGTGAGGGGATTGCACAGGCCGAGGGCGCAGCTCTGTCCTGGCCCAGCTTTGGGCTCTGAGCTGGCAGGTCCCCCAGGGGCAAAGGCCTTCACCTACCCTCCTCATCTTCCTCATCATCAGGCTTAGAAATGGATCTGAGTTGTGATTCCCGATGACCTTCATCAACAGATTGACCTACAAGGAAAGGCAGGACAGAACAGCTCCCAGCACTGCAGGAGATCCTCAGGCTGCCTGGGGCGGGCAAAGGAGCCACGCAAGGCACAGGCCTGGGCCCTTCCCATCCCATCCCATCCCTTCCCTTCCCTTCCCTTCCCTTCCCTTCCCTTCCCTTCCCTTCCCTTCCCTCCCCTTCCCTCTCTGCTCTTCTCCGGGGCTGCACAGAGCACATGGAAGGAGACACTGGCATTGCACATGGGAAGAGGATTGACAGCTAAATGCTCCTTCCTCCCACTGAGAGCCATCCTGGACACAAGAGTAGAAATTTCCAGGCCAAGATTTCCAGAATCCATCCAACTTCAGAGGATCTTAAGGGCAACGCCACATGAATATTGCTCTGGACACTGTTTACACTTGGACAATGATGATTGTGTTAGGAAAGAGTTGCTGAAAACTGACCTTCACCAAGCTCCGAGAACCTGAAACCACGGGTTACCAGCGTTTGCAAATGCTGCAAGTCACGACCCCAGTCTAGAAGGAGCACAGATGGGAAGCGTTCCATGGTGTGCTGGGATCCCCTTCACCAGGGAGCTGAGCACTTCACTGCCAAGCAGCAGAGATGGCAGCTGAAGGCTCAGCAGGCCTCAGGCCCAGAGGCACAGCAATTACCTCTTGTGACTGTGCCTGGCTTCGCCTCCCTTCCTGCAGCAGAGGCTGCCAGTGAGCCACTGCTTTGTCCGGGAAACTCAGTGTTCAGCACAGTCTTTCTTTGCATCACTGCAGCAAGGAAAAGGGACAGGTGGATCAGATGGACTTGTTCTCCACTGGGGAGGTGCCATCTTCAGGAGGCAATGCTTGCTGAAGTCACGTATAAGGATCAGGAGGAAGGCCAGGCTATTGGGGCTGGCCAGGGCCTCCCTCCTCCAAACAGCTGCCCCTCCTGATGTGCTGGGAGACCAGGAAATTTCTGGGCATCTAAGGTTGTGCGTGGCCCATGGTGCAGATTGGGCTCCCTGTCAGCTGATGCCAAATGCCTTCCTACAGCGGGTGGGAACGGGCCCTGCAGGGTGTGACAGCAGCAGTGGGGCAGCGAGGCTGCCATGGATCCCTTCCCACTATGCCCGGCACAGTGTGTCCAGATGTGCAGAGAAAGCCCCCAGCTACTGATTCTCAAGAGAAGGCTGAGGGAAATGCACCCACCACGGCGTCTCTCCACATCACTGAGGATTTCTTTCAGGTTTTTGGATCCCTTCAGGGACTTCTTTTGTCCTTCTGGTTTGCTCCTCCATTGTGGCGGACCTTAAGAGAAAGTATTTCCATTTCAGATGAAAGGATGCCACCAAAGCAGCGCTCAGCCTGTGAGGTCAGCAGGGAGACACTACTCACCCCTGGGATGGGAGCTGGGCTTGTGTGACTCAGCCAGCAAGGGCCCATGAGGAGTCTTTTCTGCAGACACACCTGTAACTCAACAGCCACGGAAGCTTCTGTCACCTGGTTCCTGCCATTATGTCAAGGATTATTTCTTGGTGGGATGCTGAGAACATACCTGCAGGAGGCTTCAGAGGCTGAAAATCTTCATGAAGCCAAGGTGCTGGAGAAATCTTCCTAGCCCGCTCATCTAGAAGGGAGGACAGGTGAGAACCATTTCCATGGTGTGCTGGCATGCCCTTCTACAGGGAGCTGAGCACTTCAGGGGGGTGAGCGAATGCTTTGTGTCTGCACTGCCAAGCAGCAGAGATGGCAGCTGAAGGCTCAGCAGGCCTCAGGCCCAGTGGCACAGCAATTACCTGCTGTGACTGGTCCTGGCATCACCTCCCTTCCTGCAGCAGAGGCTCCCAATGAGCCACTGCTTCCTCCGGGAAATGCTTCCTTCAGGACAGTCTCTCCTTGCATCTCTGGACAAAGGAAAAGGGACAGCTGCATCCGATGGAGTTGTTTCCCAAGGGGAAGATGCCATCTTGAGGAGGCAATGCTTGTTGAAGTCATGTCTAAGGTTCAGGAAGTCAGTCCAGCGTTGGAGCTGGGCCAGGCCCCTCCCTCCTCCAAACAGCTGCCCCTACACCTGATGGACCCCGAGACTGGGAAATTTCTGGGGATCTCAGGGTGTGCATTGCCCGTGGTGTAGATTGGGCTCCCTGTCAGCCAATGCCAAATGCCTTCGTGCAGAGCCTGGGGAGGAGCTGCATCCAGGCCAGCCTGGGAACCAGCCCTGCACGGTGTGACAGCAGCAGTGCGGCAGCGAGGCTGCCATGGATCCCTTCCCTCTGTGCCGGGCACGGCGTGTCCAGATGTGCAGAGAAAGGCCCCAGCTGCTGATTCTCAGGGGAAGGCTGAGGGAAATGCACCCACCACGACGTCTCTCCACATCACTGAGGATTTCTTTCAGGCTTTTGGATCCCTTCAGGGACTTCTTGTGCCCTTCAGGTTTGTTCCTCCCTCTCGGCGGACCTTAAGAGAAAGTATTTCCATTTCAGATGAAAGGATGCCACCGAAGCAGCGCTCAGCCTGTGAGGTCAGCAGGGAGACACTACTCACCCCTGGGATGGGAGCTGGGCTTGTGCGACTCAACCAGCAAGGGCCCCTGAGGAGTCTTTTCTGCAGACACACCTGTAACTCAACGGCCACGGAAGCTCCTGTCACCCGGTTCCTGCCAGGTTGTCACTGATGAGTCTTTTAGGAACATTTCCAACATACCTGCAGGAGGCTCCAGATGCATGAAATGTTCCAAAAGCCAAGGTGTTGGTGAAACCTTTGCAACGCGCTCATCTGGAAGGGAGGAGAGACGAGAATCACCTTCTGCCTTAGGGAAGTGGGCACTGCAAGGGGGTCGGCTAAGGCTGTGGGAGGCAGATGTGAATGGACATGGCCAAAGCTGCGGAGGGGCCTGGGGAGCTGTGGGCTGCCTCTGGTCCCTGTCCACACTGTTTGCTGGCCCTGGACGACATGCGTGGAGAGGAAAGCGGGGCAGCCCAAGGCCCCTGTGGGCTCTCTCCCTCTCCCAGAGGAAAGCCTCCCTAAAGCCCTATGGAAAACCATCCCCAACGCTTCCTGGGGAGAAGGGAGCGCTGTGCCAGGAAAGGGGATCCGTCGGCTCACCTGCTCCCTTCGCTCGCCGTGCAGCTGCCTGGGCAGCCCTGTCAGTCAGGGCCAGTGCCAGGAGGAGCAGGAGGAAGAGGCGCAGAGCAAGGGCCATGGTGCCTTGCCCTGTGCCAGTCGTGCAGCTCTTGCTGCCACCGCTGTCCTCACGCCGCTGTCGCAATGTCAGCACCGCTGCTGCCGCCGCAACAGTTGTGGGCAAGGACTGACTGCTTGGTGGTTGTGGTGCTGTGCAAGCACAGGGCTCTGGGTCCTCTGTGACCTCAGAGCCTGCTGTGACGTCAAGGCTGGGCCAGGATTTTGTGAGAATGGATCTCAAGAGCTGCCCTTCCAGTGAGGAGAGTAGGTGTCTGCAGGCAGCTGCATGCAATCTCTATTTTGTTTCCCAAGACCAGAGTTATCTGACATTGGCCAAGTGAGATATTTCATGGTTCTACCTGCAATAGCAATGTCAAGTCCAAAATTCAACTCGCATTGCTGATTCCCACTGTTGCAGGCAGCACCAGCCCCATGCCAAGAGTGACTCCGTGCCGTGCACTCTGCTGGCCTTTGGCCCATATTTAAAAAGTGAAGGACTTGATGTCCTAAGTTTTAAAAGGAATGCAACACTGGCCATCAGCATAGCTGCATGCTTTAGAGGAGACCCAAACCCACTGCACACCTTATGGGTGTCCTCAGCCACCCCAAAATCCCCCTGTGTGCCTCACGAGAGACCCCAGAGCCCTGCTTAACTTCGAGGTGTCCCTCGGCCCCTGCACACCTTTGGAGTTAGCCTAAATGAGGGGAAAAAACTGATCGTTGGGCTAAGATTTTACATTGTGGAAAGTATCATGTGGCACAGCAGCTCCACTGGGATTGTGTCTTGTTGGTTGACTTGGGGATTGAAGAAGAATGGCTTCTGTCTTCATACGACATAAAAGGAAGAGGTGTGGATGAAAGGACTTGAAGAGCGTTGGTGTTTAAAAGAAGGAAGCCAAGAGGATACAAGATTTGAACTTGGAGACAAAAGTAACTTATGTTGCCTTAAGTGCTTCTTTTAAAAAGCTTCAGTAGAAAAGAGTTCGGCAATGGTGGAATTTTCAACCTCTCTTCATTTGAAGGAATAATTCTCATCATTTGAAGCATTTGTTCCCTTTCTTTACCTCCCACTCTCTTAGGTGTGGACTTGGAGCATAAACTGACCTAGCAGTGTTGGCACCTTGCATTTGTTTATGCAGGTCATAGGAAGAGTGAGCTGCATTAGTACCAGCATTTAGATGGAAGGTGCACAGTATTCCTAAGTCATAGAATGCCTGCTCTCTCATAGTTACCTTGGCCTCTAAATTGTTTTGCGTATTTTTGGTGGGGGTCTTTTTTCCGGGTTTATTTTTTGTGTGTGTGTGTTGTTTTATGACTAGCTATAAATAAAAATTGTAGCAAGAAGTCTACTTTATTCCATGTAAGAAAAGGTGGGATTCTGAATCGTTCCTTCAATCTTGAGATGTGTTGAGGAATTAAATTTAGTCACTGTACAGCTTGGTTTCAAAGCATACCTAAATGGAATTTCCTTAGTAAAACAAGAATGGAGACTTGTTCCGCTGTGATCTCAGTAAAATAGGGAACCAGAGAAGTATACGCCACTGACGAATATTGAATGGTGAATCAAAGAATTGAAAACAGTGTTAAAATGTCAAAGAGTGTAACAGTGTCTGCAACGGATATGCTTATGCATTTTGGAGTAAAGTGAGTGGTCCACTCCTGAAGGAAATGCTGATTTATGTTTTCAGAGGGAATCCAAGTGATATTCTTTCAACTAGTTTGTGGTTACAGAAGTAACTTATCTAAATACTGTCTTGAAAGAAATAAAAAATGTACCAGGTATATGTTATGACTGTATCAAACAAGCATCAGAAAGTGACAGATTCTATAAATACCGGCCTGCTGGAACTACATGGAAATAAAGCAAAGGAAAACATAGACAAAACTTCAATTCATCTCTGTTGCTGTACATTAGAGAGATGACTGTGAGGTAAAGCCCATATGATCAATCCCCTTGCTTTTCACGTGTGAGATGTTCAGATGTCAGCATTGTATATGGGTTCCACTGAAGCGACGCCAGGCTATGAAGGACTTGCTTGTGGTGCGCAGCCCAGCCTCATTGCATCTTCCTCAAGGCAAGCACTTAGTGAGTGCTTGCCTCTTTTCCTGGCCATGGCCCTGGAGGAGGTCCAGGCCCAGATGATGCCACTGAAGGAGATGTGCGCTCAGCCCAGGGACGTTCAGCATGGGCTCCCCCAGCCCCTAGAGGCCTCGCTGCTGGTCACAGCAGCCCCTGCCTGGCTCCTGCCTGCCCACACCGTGGGCATCCACGGCTGCTCGGGGACATGGAGCTCAGCTGGTGCTGGTGCCGGTGCCGTGTGGGCTTTGCTGGTGGTACCACTGAGACACAGCTGTGAGAACTCAATTTCTTTATTTGAACAAAAAACCAGGGCTAACCTCTGCCCTGGTGGACAGGGGCTGTCCAACTTCAGTGGGGGTGGGAGAGCAGGGCCAGGGGGCTTGGGGGCAGGGGTTCTCGTTTTGGAGGCATGAGTACTGGGATGTGCTGAAGATGGGGGTACATCCACGCCAGGGCAGCTGGGGAGAGCCGTGAAGAGCTGCAATGGCTCAAGCTCTCAGTGCTTGAGCTCTTCGGCTGGTCTTCTGAATCTTCACAGGAGCACCTGTGGAGAGAGGAGTGTCTGAGGCTCCAGCTGCCGCTGGCACACAGGGCCCAGAGCTGGCGAGGCTCCCCAGCACGGCTGGAGCTGCAGGCCCAGCTTGGCCCAGCTGGACAGCTGCTCCTCAAGGCCCCGGCGAGCAGGGCATGGCTCTGGGCAGGCTCCCTGGCCAGGAGCGGGCCCCAGAGCGCGTCTGCCTTTCAAGGCCAATCTGGTCCCTGCTCTTTCTCCTCCCCACCTTGCTTTGCCTCTGCCCGCTGCTCGTGGGGCTGCTCTTGGCCTCGCAGCCTCAGTGGGAGCCAGCATTGGCTGCAGCCCCAGTGGGCTCCCCAGGAGAAGGCCCAGCAATGAAGAGGCACCGGGCAGCAGCAGAAGCCTCAGCAGAGTTATTTGGACAAGCGCTGACCATCCTCAACTCCACAGCAGCCTGACTGGGAGTGTTTCCTATCAGCAGCCCTTAAAAGAAGCTGTTTGAGGCAGAGATCAGCAAAACACTCACCGTTTCCTCTTCCAGCAATACCAGATTCCGGCACAGCATATCATCAGGAACAGTGCTCCACCAGCCACGATGGCCATGAACTTCATCAAGCACGGTGTTCCCCAGCAGAAAACTCTTCTCATGCTTTCCGAGGTCTTCTCAGCACGTGTTGACGTGCTGACTGCGTCTGTGGGGGCAATGAGGAGTGTGAGGCCGTGCCGTGCTCCACTGCTCAGCTGGCAGCACGGTGGATACGGCCAGGACGTTCTCTGTTTCCCCCAGAGCTGGGGCCTGCAGGCACCTTGCCACGTCCTGGCACAGGGCTGCTCACTCCCCAAAGCCCTGAGACTGCGTGCGACAATTGCTCTGTGTTATGCCGGTCTTCTCCAGGCAATATGTGTCCCACAGACATGGATAAGGAAAATGCCCAGGGTTTTGGAGCTGCTCCAGGACCCACCCTTCTCCAAACTGCTGCCCCCCCCCCCGCCCCCGATAATCTGGGAGACCAGGAAATTTCAGGGGATCTAAGGCCGTGCATGGCCCGTGGGGCACTTTGGGCTCCCTGTCAGCCGATGCCAAATGCCTTCGTGCAGAGGCTGGCAAGAAGCACCATCCAGGCCAGCCTGGGAACCAGCCCTGCACGGTGTGACAGCAGCAGTGCGGCAGCGAGGCTGCCATGGATCCCTTCCCTCTGTGGCGAGCATGGCGCCTCCTGATGTGCAGAGAAGGCCCCTGGCTGCTGATTCTCAGGAGAAGGCTGAGGGAAATGCACCCACCCTGATGTCTCTCCACTTCACTGAGGATTTGTTCCAGGTGTTTGGATTCCTCCAGGGACTTCCTGTTTCCTTTAGGTTTGTTCTTCCTTCTCAGGGGAGCTGAAGAGAACGTATTTCCATTTCAGATGAATGGGTGCCACAAAAGCAGTGCTCAGCCTGTGGGGTCAGCAGGAACGCACTACTCACGCCTGTGAGGGGAGCTGGGCCTGCGTGCAACATCCATCAAAGGACTCGGGAAAGTCCTCCTTGCAAGCACACCTGTCATGCAACAGCCAGAGAAGCTTCTGTCATCTCTGCTGATCTGCACGGGCAGCACTGAGCTGCAGGAGCTGTGAGGGGATTGCACAGGCCGAGGGCGCAGCTCTGTCCTGGCCCAGCTTTGGGCTCTGAGCTGGCAGGTCCCCCAGGGGCAAAGGCCTTCACCTACCCTCCTCATCTTCCTCATCATCAGGCTTAGAAATGGATCTGAGTTGTGATTCCCGATGACCTTCATCAACAGATTGACCTACAAGGAAAGGCAGGACAGAACAGCTCCCAGCACTGCAGGAGATCCTCAGGCTGCCTGGGGCGGGCAAAGGAGCCACGCAAGGCACAGGCCTGGGCCCTTCCCATCCCATCCCTTCCCTTCCCTTCCCTTCCCTTCCCTTCCCTTCCCTTCCCTTCCCTCCCCTTCCCTCTCTGCTCTTCTCCGGGGCTGCACAGAGCACATGGAAGGAGACACTGGCATTGCACATGGGAAGAGGATTGACAGCTAAATGCTCCTTCCTCCCACTGAGAGCCATCCTGGACACAAGAGTAGAAATTTCCAGGCCAAGATTTCCAGAATCCATCCAACTTCAGAGGATCTTAAGGGCAACGCCACATGAATATTGCTCTGGACACTGTTTACACTTGGACAATGATGATTGTGTTAGGAAAGAGTTGCTGAAAACTGACCTTCACCAAGCTCCGAGAACCTGAAACCACGGGTTACCAGCGTTTGCAAATGCTGCAAGTCACGACCCCAGTCTAGAAGGAGCACAGATGGGAAGCGTTCCATGGTGTGCTGGGATCCCCTTCACCAGGGAGCTGAGCACTTCACTGCCAAGCAGCAGAGATGGCAGCTGAAGGCTCAGCAGGCCTCAGGCCCAGAGGCACAGCAATTACCTCTTGTGACTGTGCCTGGCTTCGCCTCCCTTCCTGCAGCAGAGGCTGCCAGTGAGCCACTGCTTTGTCCGGGAAACTCAGTGTTCAGCACAGTCTTTCTTTGCATCACTGCAGCAAGGAAAAGGGACAGGTGGATCAGATGGACTTGTTCTCCACTGGGGAGGTGCCATCTTCAGGAGGCAATGCTTGTTGAAGTCACGTATAAGGATCAGGAGAAAGGCCAGGCTATTGGGGCTGGCCAGGGCCTCCCTCCTCCAAACAGCTGCCCCTCCTGATGTGCTGGGAGACCAGGAAATTTCTGGGCATCTAAGGTTGTGCGTGGCCCATGGTGCAGATTGGGCTCCCTGTCAGCTGATGCCAAATGCCTTCCTACAGAGGGTGGGAACGGGCCCTGCAGGGTGTGACAGCAGCAGTGGGGCAGCGAGGCTGCCATGGATCCCTTCCCACTATGCCCGGCACAGTGTGTCCAGATGTGCAGAGAAAGCCCCCAGCTACTGATTCTCAAGAGAAGGCTGAGGGAAATGCACCCACCACGACGTCTCTCCACATCACTGAGGATTTCTTTCAGGCTTTTGGATCCCTTCAGGGACTTCTTGTGCCCTTCAGGTTTGTTCCTCCCTCTCGGCGGACCTTAAGAGAAAGTATTTCCATTTCAGATGAAAGGATGCCACCAAAGCAGTGCTCAGCCTGTGAGGTCAGCAGGGAGACACTACTCACGCCTGGGATGGGAGCTGGGCTTGTGTGACTCAACCAGCAAGGGCCCATGAGGAGTCTTTTCTGCAGACACACCTGTAACTCAACGGCCACGGAAGCTCCTGTCACCCGGTTCCTGCCAGGTTGTCACTGATGAGTCTTTTAGGAACATTTCCAACATACCTGCAGGAGGCTCCAGCTGCATGAAATGTTCAAAAAGCCAAGGTATTGGTGAAACCTTTGCAACGCGCTCATCTGGAAGGGAGGAGAGACGAGAATCACCTTCTGCCTTAGGGAAGTGGGCACTGCAAGGGAGTCGGCTAAGGCGGTGGCAGGCAGATGTGAATGGACGTGGCCAAAGCTGCGGAGGGGCCTGGGGAGCTGTGGGCTGCCTCTGGTCCCTGTCCACACTGTTTGCTGGCCCTGGACGACATGCGTGGAGAGGAAAGCGGGGCAGCCCAAGGCCCCTGTGGGCTCTCTCCCTCTCCCAGAGGAAAGCCTCCCTAAAGCCCTATGGAAAACCATCCCCAACGCTTCCTGGGGAGAAGGGAGCACTGTGCCAGGAAAGGGGATCCGTCGGCTCACCTGCTCCCTTCGCTCGCCGTGCAGCTGCCTGGGCAGCCCTGTCAGTCAGGGCCAGTGCCAGGAGGAGCAGGAGGAAGAGGCGCAGAGCAAGGGCCATGGTGCCTTGCCCTGTGCCAGTCGTGCAGCTCTTGCTGCCACCGCTGTCCTCACGCCGCTGTCGCAATGTCAGCACCGCTGCTGCCGCCGCAACAGTTGTGGGCAAGGACTGACTGCTTGGTGGTTGTGGTGCTGTGCAAGCACAGGGCTCTGGGTCCTCTGTGACCTCAGAGCCTGCTGTGACGTCAAGGCTGGGCCAGGATTTTGTGAGAATGGATCTCAAGAGCTGCCCTTCCAGTGAGGAGAGTAGGTGTCTGCAGGCAGCTGCATGCAATCTCTATTTTGTTTCCCAAGACCAGAGTTATCTGACATTGGCCAAGTGAGAGATTTCATGGTTCTACCTGCAATAGCAATGTCAAGTCCAAAATTCAACTCGCATTGCTGATTCCCACTGTTGCAGGCAGCACCAGCCCCATGCCAAGAGTGACTCCGTGCCGTGCACTCTGCTGGCCTTTGGCCCATATTTAAAAAGTGAAGGACTTGATGTCCTAAGTTTTAAAAGGAATGCAACACTGGCCATCAGCATAACTGCATGCTTTAGAGGAGACCCAAACCCACTGCACACCTTATGGGTGTCCTCAGCCACCCCAAAATCCCCCTGTGTGCCTCACGAGAGACCCCAGAGCCCTGCTTAACTTCGAGGTGTCCCTCGGCCCCTGCACACCTTTGGAGTTAGCCTAAATGAGGGGAAAAAACTGATCGTTGGGCTAAGATTTTACATTGTGGAAAGTATCATGTGGCACAGCAGCTCCACTGGGATTGTGTCTTGTTGGTTGACTTGGGGATTGAAGAAGAATGGCTTCTGTCTTCATACGACATAAAAGGAAGAGGTGTGGATGAAAGGACTTGAAGAGCGTTGGTGTTTAAAAGAAGGAAGCCAAGAGGATACAAGATTTGAACTTGGAGACAAAAGTAACTTATGTTGCCTTAAGTGCTTCTTTTAAAAAGCTTCAGTAGAAAAGAGTTCGGCAATGGTGGAATTTTCAACCTCTCTTCATTTGAAGGAATAATTCTCATCATTTGAAGCATTTGTTCCCTTTCTTTACCTCCCACTCTCTTAGGTGTGGACTTGGAGCATAAACTGACCTAGCAGTGTTGGCACCTTGCATTTGTTTATGCAGGTCATAGGAAGAGTGAGCTGCATTAGTACCAGCATTTAGATGGAAGGTGCACAGTATTCCTAAGTCATAGAATGCCTGCTCTCTCATAGTTACCTTGGCCTCTAAATTGTTTTGCGTATTTTTGGTGGGGGTCTTTTTTCCGGGTTTATTTTTTGTGTGTGTGTGTTGTTTTATGACTAGCTATAAATAAAAATTGTAGCAAGAAGTCTACTTTATTCCATGTAAGAAAAGGTGGGATTCTGAATCGTTCCTTCAATCTTGAGATGTGTTGAGGAATTAAATTTAGTCACTGTACAGCTTGGTTTCAAAGCATACCTAAATGGAATTTCCTTAGTAAAACAAGAATGGAGACTTGTTCCGCTGTGATCTCAGTAAAATAGGGAACCAGAGAAGTATACGCCACTGACGAATATTGAATGGTGAATCAAAGAATTGAAAACAGTGTTAAAATGTCAAAGAGTGTAACAGTGTCTGCAACGGATATGCTTATGCATTTTGGAGTAAAGTGAGTGGTCCACTCCTGAAGGAAATGCTGATTTATGTTTTCAGAGGGAATCCAAGTGATATTCTTTCAACTAGTTTGTGGTTACAGAAGTAACTTATCTAAATACTGTCTTGAAAGAAATAAAAAATGTACCAGGTATATGTTATGACTGTATCAAACAAGCATCAGAAAGTGACAGATTCTATAAATACCGGCCTGCTGGAACTACATGGAAATAAAGCAAAGGAAAACATAGACAAAACTTCAATTCATCTCTGTTGCTGTACATTAGAGAGATGACTGTGAGGTAAAGCCCATATGATCAATCCCCTTGCTTTTCACGTGTGAGATGTTCAGATGTCAGCATTGTATATGGGTTCCACTGAAGCGACGCCAGGCTATGAAGGACTTGCTTGTGGTGCGCAGCCCAGCCTCATTGCATCTTCCTCAAGGCAAGCACTTAGTGAGTGCTTGCCTCTTTTCCTGGCCATGGCCCTGGAGGAGGTCCAGGCCCAGATGATGCCACTGAAGGAGATGTGCGCTCAGCCCAGGGACGTTCAGCATGGGCTCCCCCAGCCCCTAGAGGCCTCGCTGCTGGTCACAGCAGCCCCTGCCTGGCTCCTGCCTGCCCACACCGTGGGCATCCACGGCTGCTCGGGGACATGGAGCTCAGCTGGTGCTGGTGCCGTGTGGGCTTTGCTGGTGGTACCACTGAGACACAGCTGTGAGAACTCAATTTCTTTATTTGAACAAAAAAACAGGGCTAACCTCTGCCCTGGTGGACAGGGGCTGTCCAACTTCAGTGGGGGTGGGAGAGCAGGGCCAGGGGGCTTGGGGGCAGGGGTTCTCGTTTTGGAGGCATGAGTACTGGGATGTGCTGAAGATGGGGGTACATCCACGCCAGGGCAGCTGGGGAGAGCCGTGAAGAGCTGCAATGGCTCAAGCTCTCAGTGCTTGAGCTCTTCGGCTGGTCTTCTGAATCTTCACAGGAGCACCTGTGGAGAGAGGAGTGTCTGAGGCTCCAGCTGCCGCTGGCACACAGGGCCCAGAGCTGGCGAGGCTCCCCAGCACGGCTGGAGCTGCAGGCCCAGCTTGGCCCAGCTGGACAGCTGCTCCTCAAGGCCCCGGCGAGCAGGGCATGGCTCTGGGCAGGCTCCCTGGCCAGGAGCGGGCCCCAGAGCGCGTCTGCCTTTCAAGGCCAATCTGGTCCCTGCTCTTTCTCCTCCCCACCTTGCTTTGCCTCTGCCCGCTGCTCGTGGGGCTGCTCTTGGCCTCGCAGCCTCAGTGGGAGCCAGCATTGGCTGCAGCCCCAGTGGGCTCCCCAGGAGAAGGCCCAGCAATGAAGAGGCACCGGGCAGCAGCAGAAGCCTCAGCAGAGTTATTTGGACAAGCGCTGACCATCCTCAACTCCACAGCAGCCTGACTGGGAGTGTTTCCTATCAGCAGCCCTTAAAAGAAGCTGTTTGAGGCAGAGATCAGCAAAACACTCACCGTTTCCTCTTCCAGCAATACCAGATTCCGGCACAGCATATCATCAGGAACAGTGCTCCACCAGCCACGATGGCCATGAACTTCATCAAGCACGGTGTTCCCCAGCAGAAAACTCTTCTCATGCTTTCCGAGATCTTCTCAGCACGTGTTGACGTGCTGACTGCGTCTGTGGGGGCAATGAGGAGTGTGAGGCCGTGCCGTGCTCCACTGCTCAGCTGGCAGCACGGTGGATACGGCCAGGACGTTCTCTGTTTCCCCCAGAGCTGGGGCCTGCAGGCACCTTGCCACGTCCTGGCACAGGGCTGCTCACTCCCCAAAGCCCTGAGACTGCGTGCGACAATTGCTCTGTGTTATGCCGGTCTTCTCCAGGCAATATGTGTCCCACAGACATGGATAAGGAAAATGCCCAGGGTTTTGGAGCTGCTCCAGGACCCACCCTTCTCCAAACTGCTGCCCCCCCCCCCGCCCCCGATAATCTGGGAGACCAGGAAATTTCAGGGGATCTAAGGCCGTGCATGGCCCGTGGGGCACTTTGGGCTCCCTGTCAGCCGATGCCAAATGCCTTCGTGCAGAGGCTGGCAAGAAGCACCATCCAGGCCAGCCTGGGAACCAGCCCTGCACGGTGTGACAGCAGCAGTGCGGCAGCGAGGCTGCCATGGATCCCTTCCCTCTGTGGCGAGCATGGCGCCTCCTGATGTGCAGAGAAGGCCCCTGGCTGCTGATTCTCAGGAGAAGGCTGAGGGAAATGCACCCACCCTGATGTCTCTCCACTTCACTGAGGATTTGTTCCAGGTGTTTGGATTCCTCCAGGGACTTCCTGTTTCCTTTAGGTTTGTTCTTCCTTCTCAGGGGAGCTGAAGAGAACGTATTTCCATTTCAGATGAATGGGTGCCACAAAAGCAGTGCTCAGCCTGTGGGGTCAGCAGGAACGCACTACTCACGCCTGTGAGGGGAGCTGGGCCTGCGTGCAACATCCATCAAAGGACTCGGGAAAGTCCTCCTTGCAAGCACACCTGTCATGCAACAGCCAGAGAAGCTTCTGTCATCTCTGCTGATCTGCACGGGCAGCACTGAGCTGCAGGAGCTGTGAGGGGATTGCACAGGCCGAGGGCGCAGCTCTGTCCCGGCACCTGCAGCGATGCTCCCCTGGCCCAGCTTTGGGCTCTGAGCTGGCAGGTCCCCCAGGGGCAAAGGCCTTCACCTACCCTCCTCATCTTCCTCATCATCAGGCTTAGAAATGGATCTGAGTTGTGATTCCCGATGACCTTCATCAACAGATTGACCTACAAGGAAAGGCAGGACAGAACAGCTCCCAGCACTGCAGGAGATCCTCAGGCTGCCTGGGGCAGGCAAAGGAGCCACGCAAGGCACAGGCCTGGGCCCTTCCCATCCCTTCCCTTCCCTTCCCTCCCCTTCCCTCCCCTTCCCTCTCTGCTCTTCTCCGGGGCTGCACAGAGCACATGGAAGGAGACACTGGCATTGCACATGGGAAGAGGATTGACAGCTAAATGCTCCTTCCTCCCACTGAGAGCCATCCTGGACACAAGAGTAGAAATTTCCAGGCCAAGATTTCCAGAATCCATCCAACTTCAGAGGATCTTAAGGGCAACGCCACATGAATATTGCTCTGGACACTGTTTACACTTGGACAATGATGATTGTGTTAGGAAAGAGTTGCTGAAAACTGACCTTCACCAAGCTCCGAGAACCTGAAACCACAGGTTACCAGCGTTTGCAAATGCTGCAAGTCACGACCCCAGTCTAGAAGGAGCACAGATGGGAAGCGTTCCATGGTGTGCTGGGATCCCCTTCACCAGGGAGCTGAGCACTTCACTGCCAAGCAGCAGAGATGGCAGCTGAAGGCTCAGCAGGCCTCAGGCCCAGAGGCACAGCAATTACCTCTTGTGACTGTGCCTGGCTTCGCCTCCCTTCCTGCAGCAGAGGCTGCCAGTGAGCCACTGCTTTGTCCGGGAAACTCAGTGTTCAGCACAGTCTTTCTTTGCATCACTGCAGCAAGGAAAAGGGACAGGTGGATCAGATGGACTTGTTCTCCACTGGGGAGGTGCCATCTTCAGGAGGCAATGCTTGCTGAAGTCACGTATAAGGATCAGGAGGAAGGCCAGGCTATTGGGGCTGGCCAGGGCCTCCCTCCTCCAAACAGCTGCCCCTCCTGATGTGCTGGGAGACCAGGAAATTTCTGGGCATCTAAGGTTGTGCGTGGCCCATGGTGCAGATTGGGCTCCCTGTCAGCTGATGCCAAATGCCTTCCTACAGAGGGTGGGAACGGGCCCTGCACGGTGTGACAGCAGCAGTGGGGCAGCGAGGCTGCCATGGATCCCTTCCCACTATGCCCGGCACAGTGTGTCCAGATGTGCAGAGAAAGCCCCCAGCTACTGATTCTCAAGAGAAGGCTGAGGGAAATGCACCCACCACGGCGTCTCTCCACATCACTGAGGATTTCTTTCAGGTTTTTGGATCCCTTCAGGGACTTCTTTTGTCCTTCTGGTTTGCTCCTCCATTGTGGCGGACCTTAAGAGAAAGTATTTCCATTTCAGATGAAAGGATGCCACCAAAGCAGCGCTCAGCCTGTGAGGTCAGCAGGGAGACACTACTCACCCCTGGGATGGGAGCTGGGCTTGTGTGACTCAGCCAGCAAGGGCCCATGAGGAGTCTTTTCTGCAGACACACCTGTAACTCAACAGCCACGGAAGCTTCTGTCACCTGCTTCCTGCCATTATGTCAAGGATTATTTCTTGGTGGGATGCTGAGAACATACCTGCAGGAGGCTTCAGAGGCTGAAAATCTTCATGAAGCCAAGGTGCTGGAGAAATCTTCCTAGCCCGCTCATCTAGAAGGGAGGACAGGTGAGAACCATTTCCATGGTGTGCTGGCATGCCCTTCTACAGGGAGCTGAGCACTTCAGGGGGGTGAGCGAATGCTTTGTGTCTGCACTGCCAAGCAGCAGAGATGGCAGCTGAAGGCTCAGCAGGCCTCAGGCCCAGTGGCACAGCAATTACCTGCTGTGACTGGTCCTGGCATCACCTCCCTTCCTGCAGCAGAGGCTCCCAATGAGCCACTGCTTCCTCCGGGAAATGCTTCCTTCAGGACAGTCTCTCCTTGCATCTCTGGACAAAGGAAAAGGGACAGCTGCATCCGATGGAGTTGTTTCCCAAGGGGAAGATGCCATCTTGAGGAGGCAATGCTTGTTGAAGTCATGTCTAAGGTTCAGGAAGTCAGTCCAGCGTTGGAGCTGGGCCAGGCCCCTCCCTCCTCCAAACAGCTGCCCCTACACCTGATGGACCCCGAGACTGGGAAATTTCTGGGGATCTCAGGGTGTGCATTGCCCGTGGTGTAGATTGGGCTCCCTGTCAGCCAATGCCAAATGCCTTCGTGCAGAGCCTGGGGAGGAGCTGCATCCAGGCCAGCCTGGGAACCAGCCCTGCAGGGTGTGACAGCAGCAGTGCGGCAGCGAGGCTGCCATGGATCCCTTCCCTCTGTGCCGGGCACGGCGTGTCCAGATGTGCAGAGAAAGGCCCCAGCTGCTGATTCTCAGGGGAAGGCTGAGGGAAATGCACCCACCACGACGTCTCTCCACATCACTGAGGATTTCTTTCAGGCTTTTGGATCCCTTCAGGGACTTCTTGTGCCCTTCAGGTTTGTTCCTCCCTCTCAGCGGACCTTAAGAGAAAGTATTTCCATTTCAGATGAAAGGATGCCACCGAAGCAGCGCTCAGCCTGTGAGGTCAGCAGGGAGACACTACTCACCCCTGGGATGGGAGCTGGGCTTGTGCGACTCAACCAGCAAGGGCCCCTGAGGAGTCTTTTCTGCAGACACACCTGTAACTCAACGGCCACGGAAGCTCCTGTCACCCGGTTCCTGCCAGGTTGTCACTGATGAGTCTTTTAGGAACATTTCCAACATACCTGCAGGAGGCTCCAGCTGCATGAAATGTTCAAAAAGCCAAGGTATTGGTGAAACCTTTGCAACGCGCTCATCTGGAAGGGAGGAGAGACGAGAATCACCTTCTGCCTTAGGGAAGTGGGCACTGCAAGGGAGTCGGCTAAGGCGGTGGCAGGCAGATGTGAATGGACGTGGCCAAAGCTGCGGAGGGGCCTGGGGAGCTGTGGGCTGCCTCTGGTCCCTGTCCACACTGTTTGCTGGCCCTGGACGACATGCGTGGAGAGGAAAGCGGGGCAGCCCAAGGCCCCTGTGGGCTCTCTCCCTCTCCCAGAGGAAAGCCTCCCTAAAGCCCTATGGAAAACCATCCCCAACGCTTCCTGGGGAGAAGGGAGCACTGTGCCAGGAAAGGGGATCCGTCGGCTCACCTGCTCCCTTCGCTCGCCGTGCAGCTGCCTGGGCAGCCCTGTCAGTCAGGGCCAGTGCCAGGAGGAGCAGGAGGAAGAGGCGCAGAGCAAGGGCCATGGTGCCTTGCCCTGTGCCAGTCGTGCAGCTCTTGCTGCCACCGCTGTCCTCACGCCGCTGTCGCAATGTCAGCACCGCTGCTGCCGCCGCAACAGTTGTGGGCAAGGACTGACTGCTTGGTGGTTGTGGTGCTGTGCAAGCACAGGGCTCTGGGTCCTCTGTGACCTCAGAGCCTGCTGTGACGTCAAGGCTGGGCCAGGATTTTGTGAGAATGGATCTCAAGAGCTGCCCTTCCAGTGAGGAGAGTAGGTGTCTGCAGGCAGCTGCATGCAATCTCTATTTTGTTTCCCAAGACCAGAGTTATCTGACATTGGCCAAGTGAGATATTTCATGGTTCTACCTGCAATAGCAATGTCAAGTCCAAAATTCAACTCGCATTGCTGATTCCCACTGTTGCAGGCAGCACCAGCCCCATGCCAAGAGTCACTCCGTGCCGTGCACTCTGCTGGCCTTTGGCCCATATTTAAAAAGTGAAGGACTTGATGTCCTAAGTTTTAAAAGGAATGCAACACTGGCCATCAGCATAGCTGCATGCTTTAGAGGAGACCCAAACCCACTGCACACCTTATGGGTGTCCTCAGCCACCCCAAAATCCCCCTGTGTGCCTCACGAGAGACCCCAGAGCCCTGCTTAACTTCGAGGTGTCCCTCGGCCCCTGCACACCTTTGGAGTTAGCCTAAATGAGGGGAAAAAACTGATCGTTGGGCTAAGATTTTACATTGTGGAAAGTATCATGTGGCACAGCAGCTCCACTGGGATTGTGTCTTGTTGGTTGACTTGGGGATTGAAGAAGAATGGCTTCTGTCTTCATACGACATAAAAGGAAGAGGTGTGGATGAAAGGACTTGAAGAGCGTTGGTGTTTAAAAGAAGGAAGCCAAGAGGATACAAGATTTGAACTTGGAGACAAAAGTAACTTATGTTGCCTTAAGTGCTTCTTTTAAAAAGCTTCAGTAGAAAAGAGTTCGGCAATGGTGGAATTTTCAACCTCTCTTCATTTGAAGGAATAATTCTCATCATTTGAAGCATTTGTTCCCTTTCTTTACCTCCCACTCTCTTAGGTGTGGACTTGGAGCATAAACTGACCTAGCAGTGTTGGCACCTTGCATTTGTTTATGCAGGTCATAGGAAGAGTGAGCTGCATTAGTACCAGCATTTAGATGGAAGGTGCACAGTATTCCTAAGTCATAGAATGCCTGCTCTCTCATAGTTACCTTGGCCTCTAAATTGTTTTGCGTATTTTTGGTGGGGGTCTTTTTTCCGGGTTTATTTTTTGTGTGTGTGTGTTGTTTTATGACTAGCTATAAATAAAAATTGTAGCAAGAAGTCTACTTTATTCCATGTAAGAAAAGGTGGGATTCTGAATCGTTCCTTCAATCTTGAGATGTGTTGAGGAATTAAATTTAGTCACTGTACAGCTTGGTTTCAAAGCATACCTAAATGGAATTTCCTTAGTAAAACAAGAATGGAGACTTGTTCCGCTGTGATCTCAGTAAAATAGGGAACCAGAGAAGTATACGCCACTGACGAATATTGAATGGTGAATCAAAGAATTGAAAACAGTGTTAAAATGTCAAAGAGTGTAACAGTGTCTGCAACGGATATGCTTATGCATTTTGGAGTAAAGTGAGTGGTCCACTCCTGAAGGAAATGCTGATTTATGTTTTCAGAGGGAATCCAAGTGATATTCTTTCAACTAGTTTGTGGTTACAGAAGTAACTTATCTAAATACTGTCTTGAAAGAAATAAAAAATGTACCAGGTATATGTTATGACTGTATCAAACAAGCATCAGAAAGTGACAGATTCTATAAATACCGGCCTGCTGGAACTACATGGAAATAAAGCAAAGGAAAACATAGACAAAACTTCAATTCATCTCTGTTGCTGTACATTAGAGAGATGACTGTGAGGTAAAGCCCATATGATCAATCCCCTTGCTTTTCACGTGTGAGATGTTCAGATGTCAGCATTGTATATGGGTTCCACTGAAGCGACGCCAGGCTATGAAGGACTTGCTTGTGGTGCGCAGCCCAGCCTCATTGCATCTTCCTCAAGGCAAGCACTTAGTGAGTGCTTGCCTCTTTTCCTGGCCATGGCCCTGGAGGAGGTCCAGGCCCAGATGATGCCACTGAAGGAGATGTGCGCTCAGCCCAGGGACGTTCAGCATGGGCTCCCCCAGCCCCTAGAGGCCTCGCTGCTGGTCACAGCAGCCCCTGCCTGGCTCCTGCCTGCCCACACCGTGGGCATCCACGGCTGCTCGGGGACATGGAGCTCAGCTGGTGCTGGTGCCGTGTGGGCTTTGCTGGTGGTACCACTGAGACACAGCTGTGAGAACTCAATTTCTTTATTTGAACAAAAAACCAGGGCTAACCTCTGCCCTGGTGGACAGGGGCTGTCCAACTTCAGTGGGGGTGGGAGAGCAGGGCCAGGGGGCTTGGGGGCAGGGGTTCTCGTTTTGGAGGCATGAGTACTGGGATGTGCTGAAGATGGGGGTACATCCACGCCAGGGCAGCTGGGGAGAGCCGTGAAGAGCTGCAATGGCTCAAGCTCTCAGTGCTTGAGCTCTTCGGCTGGTCTTCTGAATCTTCACAGGAGCACCTGTGGAGAGAGGAGTGTCTGAGGCTCCAGCTGCCGCTGGCACACAGGGCCCAGAGCTGGCGAGGCTCCCCAGCACGGCTGGAGCTGCAGGCCCAGCTTGGCCCAGCTGGACAGCTGCTCCTCAAGGCCCCGGCGAGCAGGGCATGGCTCTGGGCAGGCTCCCTGGCCAGGAGCGGGCCCCAGAGCGCGTCTGCCTTTCAAGGCCAATCTGGTCCCTGCTCTTTCTCCTCCCCACCTTGCTTTGCCTCTGCCCGCTGCTCGTGGGGCTGCTCTTGGCCTCGCAGCCTCAGTGGGAGCCAGCATTGGCTGCAGCCCCAGTGGGCTCCCCAGGAGAAGGCCCAGCAATGAAGAGGCACCGGGCAGCAGCAGAAGCCTCAGCAGAGTTATTTGGACAAGCGCTGACCATCCTCAACTCCACAGCAGCCTGACTGGGAGTGTTTCCTATCAGCAGCCCTTAAAAGAAGCTGTTTGAGGCAGAGATCAGCAAAACACTCACCGTTTCCTCTTCCAGCAATACCAGATTCCGGCACAGCATATCATCAGGAACAGTGCTCCACCAGCCACGATGGCCATGAACTTCATCAAGCACGGTGTTCCCCAGCAGAAAACTCTTCTCATGCTTTCCGAGGTCTTCTCAGCACGTGTTGACGTGCTGACTGCGTCTGTGGGGGCAATGAGGAGTGTGAGGCCGTGCCGTGCTCCACTGCTCAGCTGGCAGCACGGTGGATACGGCCAGGACGTTCTCTGTTTCCCCCAGAGCTGGGGCCTGCAGGCACCTTGCCACATCCTGGCACAGGGCTGCTCACTCCCCAAAGCCCTGAGACTGCGTGCGACAATTGCTCTGTGTTATGCCGGTCTTCTCCAGGCAATATGTGTCCCACAGACATGGATAAGGAAAATGCCCAGGGTTTTGGAGCTGCTCCAGGACCCACCCTTCTCCAAACTGCTGCCCCCCCCCCCGCCCCCGATAATCTGGGAGACCAGGAAATTTCAGGGGATCTAAGGCCGTGCATGGCCCGTGGGGCACTTTGGGCTCCCTGTCAGCCGATGCCAAATGCCTTCGTGCAGAGGCTGGCAAGAAGCACCATCCAGGCCAGCCTGGGAACCAGCCCTGCATGGTGTGACAGCAGCAGTGCGGCAGCGAGGCTGCCATGGATCCCTTCCCTCTGTGGCGAGCATGGCGCCTCCTGATGTGCAGAGAAGGCCCCTGGCTGCTGATTCTCAGGAGAAGGCTGAGGGAAATGCACCCACCCTGATGTCTCTCCACTTCACTGAGGATTTGTTCCAGGTGTTTGGATTCCTCCAGGGACTTCCTGTTTCCTTTAGGTTTGTTCTTCCTTCTCAGGGGAGCTGAAGAGAACGTATTTCCATTTCAGATGAATGGGTGCCACAAAAGCAGTGCTCAGCCTGTGGGGTCAGCAGGAACGCACTACTCACGCCTGTGAGGGGAGCTGGGCCTGCGTGCAACATCCATCAAAGGACTCGGGAAAGTCCTCCTTGCAAGCACACCTGTCATGCAACAGCCAGAGAAGCTTCTGTCATCTCTGCTGATCTGCACGGGCAGCACTGAGCTGCAGGAGCTGTGAGGGGATTGCACAGGCCGAGGGCGCAGCTCTGTCCTGGCCCAGCTTTGGGCTCTGAGCTGGCAGGTCCCCCAGGGGCAAAGGCCTTCACCTACCCTCCTCATCTTCCTCATCATCAGGCTTAGAAATGGATCTGAGTTGTGATTCCCGATGACCTTCATCAACAGATTGACCTACAAGGAAAGGCAGGACAGAACAGCTCCCAGCACTGCAGGAGATCCTCAGGCTGCCTGGGGCGGGCAAAGGAGCCACGCAAGGCACAGGCCTGGGCCCTTCCCATCCCATCCCTTCCCTTCCCTTCCCTTCCCTTCCCTTCCCTTCCCTTCCCTTCCCTCCCCTTCCCTCTCTGCTCTTCTCCGGGGCTGCACAGAGCACATGGAAGGAGACACTGGCATTGCACATGGGAAGAGGATTGACAGCTAAATGCTCCTTCCTCCCACTGAGAGCCATCCTGGACACAAGAGTAGAAATTTCCAGGCCAAGATTTCCAGAATCCATCCAACTTCAGAGGATCTTAAGGGCAACGCCACATGAATATTGCTCTGGACACTGTTTACACTTGGACAATGATGATTGTGTTAGGAAAGAGTTGCTGAAAACTGACCTTCACCAAGCTCCGAGAACCTGAAACCACGGGTTAGCAGCGTTTGCAAATGCTGCAAGTCACGACCCCAGTCTAGAAGGAGCACAGATGGGAAGCGTTCCATGGTGTGCTGGGATCCCCTTCACCAGGGAGCTGAGCACTTCACTGCCAAGCAGCAGAGATGGCAGCTGAAGGCTCAGCAGGCCTCAGGCCCAGAGGCACAGCAATTACCTCTTGTGACTGTGCCTGGCTTCGCCTCCCTTCCTGCAGCAGAGGCTGCCAGTGAGCCACTGCTTTGTCCGGGAAACTCAGTGTTCAGCACAGTCTTTCTTTGCATCACTGCAGCAAGGAAAAGGGACAGGTGGATCAGATGGACTTGTTCTCCACTGGGGAGGTGCCATCTTCAGGAGGCAATGCTTGTTGAAGTCACGTATAAGGATCAGGAGAAAGGCCAGGCTATTGGGGCTGGCCAGGGCCTCCCTCCTCCAAACAGCTGCCCCTCCTGATGTGCTGGGAGACCAGGAAATTTCTGGGCATCTAAGGTTGTGCGTGGCCCATGGTGCAGATTGGGCTCCCTGTCAGCTGATGCCAAATGCCTTCCTACAGAGGGTGGGAACGGGCCCTGCAGGGTGTGACAGCAGCAGTGGGGCAGCGAGGCTGCCATGGATCCCTTCCCACTATGCCCGGCACAGTGTGTCCAGATGTGCAGAGAAAGCCCCCAGCTACTGATTCTCAAGAGAAGGCTGAGGGAAATGCACCCACCACGACGTCTCTCCACATCACTGAGGATTTCTTTCAGGCTTTTGGATCCCTTCAGGGACTTCTTGTGCCCTTCAGGTTTGTTCCTCCCTCTCGGCGGACCTTAAGAGAAAGTATTTCCATTTCAGATGAAAGGATGCCACCAAAGCAGTGCTCAGCCTGTGAGGTCAGCAGGGAGACACTACTCACGCCTGGGATGGGAGCTGGGCTTGTGTGACTCAACCAGCAAGGGCCCATGAGGAGTCTTTTCTGCAGACACACCTGTAACTCAACGGCCACGGAAGCTCCTGTCACCCGGTTCCTGCCAGGTTGTCACTGATGAGTCTTTTAGGAACATTTCCAACATACCTGCAGGAGGCTCCAGCTGCATGAAATGTTCAAAAAGCCAAGGTATTGGTGAAACCTTTGCAACGCGCTCATCTGGAAGGGAGGAGAGACGAGAATCACCTTCTGCCTTAGGGAAGTGGGCACTGCAAGGGAGTCGGCTAAGGCGGTGGCAGGCAGATGTGAATGGACGTGGCCAAAGCTGCGGAGGGGCCTGGGGAGCTGTGGGCTGCCTCTGGTCCCTGTCCACACTGTTTGCTGGCCCTGGACGACATGCGTGGAGAGGAAAGCGGGGCAGCCCAAGGCCCCTGTGGGCTCTCTCCCTCTCCCAGAGGAAAGCCTCCCTAAAGCCCTATGGAAAACCATCCCCAACGCTTCCTGGGGAGAAGGGAGCACTGTGCCAGGAAAGGGGATCCGTCGGCTCACCTGCTCCCTTCGCTCGCCGTGCAGCTGCCTGGGCAGCCCTGTCAGTCAGGGCCAGTGCCAGGAGGAGCAGGAGGAAGAGGCGCAGAGCAAGGGCCATGGTGCCTTGCCCTGTGCCAGTCGTGCAGCTCTTGCTGCCACCGCTGTCCTCACGCCGCTGTCGCAATGTCAGCACCGCTGCTGCCGCCGCAACAGTTGTGGGCAAGGACTGACTGCTTGGTGGTTGTGGTGCTGTGCAAGCACAGGGCTCTGGGTCCTCTGTGACCTCAGAGCCTGCTGTGACGTCAAGGCTGGGCCAGGATTTTGTGAGAATGGATCTCAAGAGCTGCCCTTCCAGTGAGGAGAGTAGGTGTCTGCAGGCAGCTGCATGCAATCTCTATTTTGTTTCCCAAGACCAGAGTTATCTGACATTGGCCAAGTGAGAGATTTCATGGTTCTACCTGCAATAGCAATGTCAAGTCCAAAATTCAACTCGCATTGCTGATTCCCACTGTTGCAGGCAGCACCAGCCCCATGCCAAGAGTGACTCCGTGCCGTGCACTCTGCTGGCCTTTGGCCCATATTTAAAAAGTGAAGGACTTGATGTCCTAAGTTTTAAAAGGAATGCAACACTGGCCATCAGCATAACTGCATGCTTTAGAGGAGACCCAAACCCACTGCACACCTTATGGGTGTCCTCAGCCACCCCAAAATCCCCCTGTGTGCCTCACGAGAGACCCCAGAGCCCTGCTTAACTTCGAGGTGTCCCTCGGCCCCTGCACACCTTTGGAGTTAGCCTAAATGAGGGGAAAAAACTGATCGTTGGGCTAAGATTTTACATTGTGGAAAGTATCATGTGGCACAGCAGCTCCACTGGGATTGTGTCTTGTTGGTTGACTTGGGGATTGAAGAAGAATGGCTTCTGTCTTCATACGACATAAAAGGAAGAGGTGTGGATGAAAGGACTTGAAGAGCGTTGGTGTTTAAAAGAAGGAAGCCAAGAGGATACAAGATTTGAACTTGGAGACAAAAGTAACTTATGTTGCCTTAAGTGCTTCTTTTAAAAAGCTTCAGTAGAAAAGAGTTCGGCAATGGTGGAATTTTCAACCTCTCTTCATTTGAAGGAATAATTCTCATCATTTGAAGCATTTGTTCCCTTTCTTTACCTCCCACTCTCTTAGGTGTGGACTTGGAGCATAAACTGACCTAGCAGTGTTGGCACCTTGCATTTGTTTATGCAGGTCATAGGAAGAGTGAGCTGCATTAGTACCAGCATTTAGATGGAAGGTGCACAGTATTCCTAAGTCATAGAATGCCTGCTCTCTCATAGTTACCTTGGCCTCTAAATTGTTTTGCGTATTTTTGGTGGGGGTCTTTTTTCCGGGTTTATTTTTTGTGTGTGTGTGTTGTTTTATGACTAGCTATAAATAAAAATTGTAGCAAGAAGTCTACTTTATTCCATGTAAGAAAAGGTGGGATTCTGAATCGTTCCTTCAATCTTGAGATGTGTTGAGGAATTAAATTTAGTCACTGTACAGCTTGGTTTCAAAGCATACCTAAATGGAATTTCCTTAGTAAAACAAGAATGGAGACTTGTTCCGCTGTGATCTCAGTAAAATAGGGAACCAGAGAAGTATACGCCACTGACGAATATTGAATGGTGAATCAAAGAATTGAAAACAGTGTTAAAATGTCAAAGAGTGTAACAGTGTCTGCAACGGATATGCTTATGCATTTTGGAGTAAAGTGAGTGGTCCACTCCTGAAGGAAATGCTGATTTATGTTTTCAGAGGGAATCCAAGTGATATTCTTTCAACTAGTTTGTGGTTACAGAAGTAACTTATCTAAATACTGTCTTGAAAGAAATAAAAAATGTACCAGGTATATGTTATGACTGTATCAAACAAGCATCAGAAAGTGACAGATTCTATAAATACCGGCCTGCTGGAACTACATGGAAATAAAGCAAAGGAAAACATAGACAAAACTTCAATTCATCTCTGTTGCTGTACATTAGAGAGATGACTGTGAGGTAAAGCCCATATGATCAATCCCCTTGCTTTTCACGTGTGAGATGTTCAGATGTCAGCATTGTATATGGGTTCCACTGAAGCGACGCCAGGCTATGAAGGACTTGCTTGTGGTGCGCAGCCCAGCCTCATTGCATCTTCCTCAAGGCAAGCACTTAGTGAGTGCTTGCCTCTTTTCCTGGCCATGGCCCTGGAGGAGGTCCAGGCCCAGATGATGCCACTGAAGGAGATGTGCGCTCAGCCCAGGGACGTTCAGCATGGGCTCCCCCAGCCCCTAGAGGCCTCGCTGCTGGTCACAGCAGCCCCTGCCTGGCTCCTGCCTGCCCACACCGTGGGCATCCACGGCTGCTCGGGGACATGGAGCTCAGCTGGTGCTGGTGCCGTGTGGGCTTTGCTGGTGGTACCACTGAGACACAGCTGTGAGAACTCAATTTCTTTATTTGAACAAAAAACCAGGGCTAACCTCTGCCCTGGTGGACAGGGGCTGTCCAACTTCAGTGGGGGTGGGAGAGCAGGGCCAGGGGGCTTGGGGGCAGGGGTTCTCGTTTTG
This sequence comes from Sturnus vulgaris, assembly GCF_052056855.1. Classification (NCBI taxonomy): domain Eukaryota; kingdom Metazoa; phylum Chordata; class Aves; order Passeriformes; family Sturnidae; genus Sturnus; species Sturnus vulgaris. The sequence continues at coordinate 36,155,820 of NC_142243.1, forward strand.
GAGGCATGAGTACTGGGATGTGCTGAAGATGGGGGTACATCCACGCCAGGGCAGCTGGGGAGAGCCGTGAAGAGCTGCAATGGCTCAAGCTCTCAGTGCTTGAGCTCTTCGGCTGGTCTTCTGAATCTTCACAGGAGCACCTGTGGAGAGAGGAGTGTCTGAGGCTCCAGCTGCCGCTGGCACACAGGGCCCAGAGCTGGCGAGGCTCCCCAGCACGGCTGGAGCTGCAGGCCCAGCTTGGCCCAGCTGGACAGCTGCTCCTCAAGGCCCCGGCGAGCAGGGCATGGCTCTGGGCAGGCTCCCTGGCCAGGAGCGGGCCCCAGAGCGCGTCTGCCTTTCAAGGCCAATCTGGTCCCTGCTCTTTCTCCTCCCCACCTTGCTTTGCCTCTGCCCGCTGCTCGTGGGGCTGCTCTTGGCCTCGCAGCCTCAGTGGGAGCCAGCATTGGCTGCAGCCCCAGTGGGCTCCCCAGGAGAAGGCCCAGCAATGAAGAGGCACCGGGCAGCAGCAGAAGCCTCAGCAGAGTTATTTGGACAAGCGCTGACCATCCTCAACTCCACAGCAGCCTGACTGGGAGTGTTTCCTATCAGCAGCCCTTAAAAGAAGCTGTTTGAGGCAGAGATCAGCAAAACACTCACCGTTTCCTCTTCCAGCAATACCAGATTCCGGCACAGCATATCATCAGGAACAGTGCTCCACCAGCCACGATGGCCATGAACTTCATCAAGCACGGTGTTCCCCAGCAGAAAACTCTTCTCATGCTTTCCGAGATCTTCTCAGCACGTGTTGACGTGCTGACTGCGTCTGTGGGGGCAATGAGGAGTGTGAGGCCGTGCCGTGCTCCACTGCTCAGCTGGCAGCACGGTGGATACGGCCAGGACGTTCTCTGTTTCCCCCAGAGCTGGGGCCTGCAGGCACCTTGCCACGTCCTGGCACAGGGCTGCTCACTCCCCAAAGCCCTGAGACTGCGTGCGACAATTGCTCTGTGTTATGCCGGTCTTCTCCAGGCAATATGTGTCCCACAGACATGGATAAGGAAAATGCCCAGGGTTTTGGAGCTGCTCCAGGACCCACCCTTCTCCAAACTGCTGCCCCCCCCCCCGCCCCCGATAATCTGGGAGACCAGGAAATTTCAGGGGATCTAAGGCCGTGCATGGCCCGTGGGGCACTTTGGGCTCCCTGTCAGCCGATGCCAAATGCCTTCGTGCAGAGGCTGGCAAGAAGCACCATCCAGGCCAGCCTGGGAACCAGCCCTGCACGGTGTGACAGCAGCAGTGCGGCAGCGAGGCTGCCATGGATCCCTTCCCTCTGTGGCGAGCATGGCGCCTCCTGATGTGCAGAGAAGGCCCCTGGCTGCTGATTCTCAGGAGAAGGCTGAGGGAAATGCACCCACCCTGATGTCTCTCCACTTCACTGAGGATTTGTTCCAGGTGTTTGGATTCCTCCAGGGACTTCCTGTTTCCTTTAGGTTTGTTCTTCCTTCTCAGGGGAGCTGAAGAGAACGTATTTCCATTTCAGATGAATGGGTGCCACAAAAGCAGTGCTCAGCCTGTGGGGTCAGCAGGAACGCACTACTCACGCCTGTGAGGGGAGCTGGGCCTGCGTGCAACATCCATCAAAGGACTCGGGAAAGTCCTCCTTGCAAGCACACCTGTCATGCAACAGCCAGAGAAGCTTCTGTCATCTCTGCTGATCTGCACGGGCAGCACTGAGCTGCAGGAGCTGTGAGGGGATTGCACAGGCCGAGGGCGCAGCTCTGTCCCGGCACCTGCAGCGATGCTCCCCTGGCCCAGCTTTGGGCTCTGAGCTGGCAGGTCCCCCAGGGGCAAAGGCCTTCACCTACCCTCCTCATCTTCCTCATCATCAGGCTTAGAAATGGATCTGAGTTGTGATTCCCGATGACCTTCATCAACAGATTGACCTACAAGGAAAGGCAGGACAGAACAGCTCCCAGCACTGCAGGAGATCCTCAGGCTGCCTGGGGCAGGCAAAGGAGCCACGCAAGGCACAGGCCTGGGCCCTTCCCATCCCTTCCCTTCCCTTCCCTCCCCTTCCCTCCCCTTCCCTCTCTGCTCTTCTCCGGGGCTGCACAGAGCACATGGAAGGAGACACTGGCATTGCACATGGGAAGAGGATTGACAGCTAAATGCTCCTTCCTCCCACTGAGAGCCATCCTGGACACAAGAGTAGAAATTTCCAGGCCAAGATTTCCAGAATCCATCCAACTTCAGAGGATCTTAAGGGCAACGCCACATGAATATTGCTCTGGACACTGTTTACACTTGGACAATGATGATTGTGTTAGGAAAGAGTTGCTGAAAACTGACCTTCACCAAGCTCCGAGAACCTGAAACCACAGGTTACCAGCGTTTGCAAATGCTGCAAGTCACGACCCCAGTCTAGAAGGAGCACAGATGGGAAGCGTTCCATGGTGTGCTGGGATCCCCTTCACCAGGGAGCTGAGCACTTCACTGCCAAGCAGCAGAGATGGCAGCTGAAGGCTCAGCAGGCCTCAGGCCCAGAGGCACAGCAATTACCTCTTGTGACTGTGCCTGGCTTCGCCTCCCTTCCTGCAGCAGAGGCTGCCAGTGAGCCACTGCTTTGTCCGGGAAACTCAGTGTTCAGCACAGTCTTTCTTTGCATCACTGCAGCAAGGAAAAGGGACAGGTGGATCAGATGGACTTGTTCTCCACTGGGGAGGTGCCATCTTCAGGAGGCAATGCTTGTTGAAGTCACGTATAAGGATCAGGAGGAAGGCCAGGCTATTGGGGCTGGCCAGGGCCTCCCTCCTCCAAACAGCTGCCCCTCCTGATGTGCTGGGAGACCAGGAAATTTCTGGGCATCTAAGGTTGTGCGTGGCCCATGGTGCAGATTGGGCTCCCTGTCAGCTGATGCCAAATGCCTTCCTACAGAGGGTGGGAACGGGCCCTGCACGGTGTGACAGCAGCAGTGGGGCAGCGAGGCTGCCATGGATCCCTTCCCACTATGCCCGGCACAGTGTGTCCAGATGTGCAGAGAAAGCCCCCAGCTACTGATTCTCAAGAGAAGGCTGAGGGAAATGCACCCACCACGGCGTCTCTCCACATCACTGAGGATTTCTTTCAGGTTTTTGGATCCCTTCAGGGACTTCTTTTGTCCTTCTGGTTTGCTCCTCCATTGTGGCAGACCTTAAGAGAAAGTATTTCCATTTCAGATGAAAGGATGCCACCAAAGCAGCGCTCAGCCTGTGAGGTCAGCAGGGAGACACTACTCACCCCTGGGATGGGAGCTGGGCTTGTGTGACTCAGCCAGCAAGGGCCCATGAGGAGTCTTTTCTGCAGACACACCTGTAACTCAACAGCCACGGAAGCTTCTGTCACCTGGTTCCTGCCATTATGTCAAGGATTATTTCTTGGTGGGATGCTGAGAACATACCTGCAGGAGGCTTCAGAGGCTGAAAATCTTCATGAAGCCAAGGTGCTGGAGAAATCTTCCTAGCCCGCTCATCTAGAAGGGAGGACAGGTGAGAACCATTTCCATGGTGTGCTGGCATGCCCTTCTACAGGGAGCTGAGCACTTCAGGGGGGTGAGCGAATGCGTTGTGTCTGCACTGCCAAGCAGCAGAGATGGCAGCTGAAGGCTCAGCAGGCCTCAGGCCCAGTGGCACAGCAATTACCTGCTGTGACTGGTCCTGGCATCACCTCCCTTCCTGCAGCAGAGGCTCCCAATGAGCCACTGCTTCCTCCGGGAAATGCTTCCTTCAGGACAGTCTCTCCTTGCATCTCTGGACAAAGGAAAAGGGACAGCTGCATCCGATGGAGTTGTTTCCCAAGGGGAAGATGCCATCTTGAGGAGGCAATGCTTGTTGAAGTCATGTCTAAGGTTCAGGAAGTCAGTCCAGCGTTGGAGCTGGGCCAGGCCCCTCCCTCCTCCAAACAGCTGCCCCTACACCTGATGGACCCCGAGACTGGGAAATTTCTGGGGATCTCAGGGTGTGCATTGCCCGTGGTGTAGATTGGGCTCCCTGTCAGCCAATGCCAAATGCCTTCGTGCAGAGCCTGGGGAGGAGCTGCATCCAGGCCAGCCTGGGAACCAGCCCTGCACGGTGTGACAGCAGCAGTGGGGCAGCGAGGCTGCCATGGATCCCTTCCCACTATGCCCGGCACAGTGTGTCCAGATGTGCAGAGAAAGCCCCCAGCTACTGATTCTCAAGAGAAGGCTGAGGGAAATGCACCCACCACGACGTCTCTCCACATCACTGAGGATTTCTTTCAGGCTTTTGGATCCCTTCAGGGACTTCTTGTGCCCTTCAGGTTTGTTCCTCCCTCTCGGCGGACCTTAAGAGAAAGTATTTCCATTTCAGATGAAAGGATGCCACCGAAGCAGTGCTCAGCCTGTGAGGTCAGCAGGGAGACACTACTCACGCCTGGGATGGGAGCTGGGCTTGTGTGACTCAACCAGCAAGGGCCCATGAGGAGTCTTTTCTGCAGACACACCTGTAACTCAACGGCCACGGAAGCTCCTGTCACCCGGTTCCTGCCAGGTTGTCACTGATGAGTCTTTTAGGAACATTTCCAACATACCTGCAGGAGGCTCCAGATGCATGAAATGTTCCAAAAGCCAAGGTATTGGTGAAACCTTTGCAACGCGCTCATCTGGAAGGGAGGAGAGACGAGAATCACCTTCTGCCTTAGGGAAGTGGGCACTGCAAGTGGGTCGGCTAAGGCGGTGGCAGGCAGATGTGAATGGACGTGGCCAAAGCTGCGGAGGGGCCTGGGGAGCTGTGGGCTGCCTCTGGTCCCTGTCCACACTGTTTGCTGGCCCTGGACGACATGCGTGGAGAGGAAAGCGGGGCAGCCCAAGGCCCCTGTGGGCTCTCTCCCTCTCCCAGAGGAAAGCCTCCCTAAAGCCCTATGGAAAACCATCCCCAACGCTTCCTGGGGAGAAGGGAGCGCTGTGCCAGGAAAGGGGATCTGTCGGCTCACCTGCTCCCTTCGCTCGCCGTGCAGCTGCCTGGGCAGCCCTGTCAGTCAGGGCCAGTGCCAGGAGGAGCAGGAGGAAGAGGCGCAGAGCAAGGGCCATGGTGCCTTGCCCTGTGCCAGTCGTGCAGCTCTTGCTGCCACCGCTGTCCTCACGCCGCTGTCGCAATGTCAGCACCGCTGCCGCCGCTGCTGCCGCCGCAACAGTCGTGGGCAAGGACTGACTGCTTGGTGGTTGTGGTGCTGTGCAAGCACAGGGCTCTGGGTCCTCTGTGACCTCAGAGCCTGCTGTGACGTCAAGGCTGGGGCAGGATTTTGTGGGAATGGATCTCAAGAGCTGCCCTTCCAGTGAGGAGAGTAGGTGTCTGCAGGCAGCTGCATGCAATCTCTATTTTGTTTCCCAAGACCAGAGTTATCTGACATTGGCCAAGTGAGAGATTTCATGGTTCTACCTGCAATAGCAATGTCAAGTCCAAAATTCAACTCGCATTGCTGATTCCCACTGTTGCAGGCAGCACCAGCCCCATGCCAAGAGTCACTCCGTGCCGTGCACTCTGCTGGCCTTTGGCCCATATTTAAAAAGTGAAGGGCTTGATGTCCTAAGTTTTAAAAGGAATGCAACACTGGCCATCAGCATAGCTGTATGCTTTAGAGGAGACCCAAACCCACTGCACACCTTATGGGTGTCCTCAGCCACCCCAAAATCCCCCTGTGTGCCTCACGAGAGACCCCAGAGCCCTGCTTAACTTCGAGGTGTCCCTCGGCCCCTGCACACCTTTGGAGTTAGCCTAAATGAGGGGAAAAAACTGATCGTTGGGCTAAGATTTTACATTGTGGAAAGTATCATGTGGCACAGCAGCTCCACTGGGATTGTGTCTTGTTGGTTGACTTGGGGATTGAAGAAGAATGGCTTCTGTCTTCATACGACATAAAAGGAAGAGGTGTGGATGAAAGGACTTGAAGAGCGTTGGTGTTTAAAAGAAGGAAGCCAAGAAGATACAAGATTTGAACTGGGAGACAAAAGTAACTTATGTTGCCTTAAGTGCTTCTTTTAAAAAGCTTCAGTAGAAAAGAGTTCGGCAATGGTGGAATTTTCAACCTCTCTTCATTTGAAGGAATAATTCTCATCATTTGAAGCATTTGTTCCCTTTCTTTACCTCCCACTCTCTTAGTTGTGGACTTGGAGCATAAACTGACTTAGCAGTGTTGGCCCCTTGCATTTGTTTATGCAGGTCATAGGAAGAGTGAGCTGCATTAGTACCAGCATTTAGATGGAAGGTGCACAGTATTCCTAAGTCATAGAATGCCTGCTCTCTCATAGTTACCTTGGACTCTAAATTGTTTTGTATATTCTTTGTGGGGGTTTTTTCTCTGGGTTTGTTTTTTTTTTTTTTTTTTTTTGGTGTTGTTTTATGACTAGCTATAAATAAAAATTGTAGCAAGAAGTCTACTTTGTTCCATGTAAGAGAAAGGGGGATTCTGAATCGTTCCTTCAGTCTTGAGATGTGTTAAGGAATTAAATTTAGTCACTGTACAGCTTGGTTTCAAAGCATACCTAAATGGAATTTCCTTAGTAAAACAAGAATGGAGACTTGTTCTGCTGTGATCTCAGTAAAATATGGAACCAGAGAAGTATACGCCACTGACGAATATTGAATGGTGAATCAAAGAATTGAAAACAATGTTAAAATGTCAAAGGGTGTAACAGTGTCTGCAACGGATATGCTTATGCATTTTGGAGTAAAGTGAGTGGTCCACTCCTGAAGGAAATGCTGATTTATGTTTTCAGAGGGAATCCAAGTGATATTCTTTCAACTAGTTTGTGGTTACAGAAGTAACTTATCTAAATACTGTCTTGAAAGAAATAAAAAATGTACCAGGTATATGTTATGACTGTATCAAACAAGCATCAGAAAGTGACAGATTCTATAAATACCGGCCTGCTGGAACTACATGGAAATAAAGCAAAGGAAAACATAGACAAAACTTCAATTCATCTCTGTTGCTGTACATTAGAGAGATGACTGTGAGGTAAAGCCCATATGATCAATCCCCTTGCTTTTCACGTGTGAGATGTTCAGATGTCAGCATTGTATATGGGTTCCACTGAAGCGACGCCAGGCTATGAAGGACTTGCTTGTGGTGCGCAGCCCAGCCTCATTGCATCTTCCTCAAGGCAAGCACTTAGTGAGTGCTTGCCTCTTTTCCTGGCCATGGCCCTGGAGGAGGTCCAGGCCCAGATGATGCCACTGAAGGAGATGTGCGCTCAGCCCAGGGACGTTCAGCATGGGCTCCCCCAGCCCCTAGAGGCCTCGCTGCTGGTCACAGCAGCCCCTGCCTGGCTCCTGCCTGCCCACACCGTGGGCATCCACGGCTGCTCGGGGACATGGAGCTCAGCTGGTGCTGGTGCCGTGTGGGCTTTGCTGGTGGTACCACTGAGACACAGCTGTGAGAACTCAATTTCTTTATTTGAACAAAAAAACAGGGCTAACCTCTGCCCTGGTGGACAGGGGCTGTCCAACTTCAGTGGGGGTGGGAGAGCAGGGCCAGGGGGCTTGGGGGCAGGGGTTCTCGTTTTGGAGGCATTAGTACTGGGATGTGCTGAAGATGGGGGTACATCCACGCCAGGGCAGCTGGGGAGAGCCGTGAAGAGCTGCAATGGCTCAAGCTCTCAGTGCTTGAGCTCTTCGGCTGGTCTTCTGAATCTTCACAGGAGCACCTGTGGAGAGAGGAGTGTCTGAGGCTCCAGCTGCCGCTGGCACACAGGGCCCAGAGCTGGCGAGGCTCCCCAGCACGGCTGGAGCTGCAGGCCCAGCTTGGCCCAGCTGGACAGCTGCTCCTCAAGGCCCCGGCGAGCAGGGCATGGCTCTGGGCAGGCTCCCTGGCCAGGAGCGGGCCCCAGAGCGCGTCTGCCTTTCAAGGCCAATCTGGTCCCTGCTCTTTCTCCTCCCCACCTTGCTTTGCCTCTGCCCGCTGCTCGTGGGGCTGCTCTTGGCCTCGCAGCCTCAGTGGGAGCCAGCATTGGCTGCAGCCCCAGTGGGCTCCCCAGGAGAAGGCCCAGCAATGAAGAGGCACCGGGCAGCAGCAGAAGCCTCAGCAGAGTTATTTGGACAAGCGCTGACCATCCTCAACTCCACAGCAGCCTGACTGGGAGTGTTTCCTATCAGCAGCCCTTAAAAGAAGCTGTTTGAGGTAGAGATCAGCAAAACACTCACCCTTTCCTCTTCCAGCAATACCAGATTCCGGCACAGCATATCATCAGGAACAGTGCTCCACCAGCCACGATGGCCATGAACTTCATCAAGCACGGTGTTCCCCAGCAGAAAACTCTTCTCATGCTTTCCGAGATCTTCTCAGCACGTGTTGACGTGCTGACTGCGTCTGTGGGGGCAATGAGGAGTGTGAGGCCGTGCCGTGCTCCACTGCTCAGCTGGCAGCACGGTGGATACGGCCAGGACGTTCTCTGTTTCCCCCAGAGCTGGGGCCTGCAGGCACCTTGCCACGTCCTGGCACAGGGCTGCTCACTCCCCAAAGCCCTGAGACTGCGTGCGACAATTGCTCTGTGTTATGCCGGTCTTCTCCAGGCAATATGTGTCCCACAGACATGGATAAGGAAAATGCCCAGGGTTTTGGAGCTGCTCCAGGACCCACCCTTCTCCAAACTGCTGCCCCTCCTGATGTTCTGGGAGACCAGGAAATTTCAGGGGATCTAAGGCCGTGCATGGCCCGTGGGGCACTTTGGGCTCCCTGTCAGCCGATGCCAAATGCCTTCGTGCAGAGGCTGGCAAGAAGCACCATCCAGGCCAGCCTGGGAACCAGCCCTGCACGGTGTGACAGCAGCAGTGCGGCAGCGAGGCTGCCATGGATCCCTTCCCTCTGTGGCGAGCATGGCGCCTCCTGATGTGCAGAGAAGGCCCCTGGCTGCTGATTCTCAGGAGAAGGCTGAGGGAAATGCACCCACCCTGATGTCTCTCCACTTCACTGAGGATTTGTTCCAGGTGTTTGAATTCCTCCAGGGACTTCCTGTTTCCTTTAGGTTTGTTCTTCCTTCTCAGGGGAGCTGAAGAGAACGTATTTCCATTTCAGATGAATGGATGCCACAAAAGCAGTGCTCAGCCTGTGGGGTCAGCAGGGACGCACTACTCACGCCTGTGAGGGGAGCTGGGCCTGCGTGCAACATCCATCAAAGGACTCGGGAAAGTCCTCCTTGCAAGCACACCTGTCATGCAACAGCCAGAGAAGCTTCTGTCATCTCTGCTGATCTGCACGGGCAGCACTGAGCTGCAGGAGCTGTGAGGGGATTGCACAGGCCGAGGGCGCAGCTCTGTCCTGGCACCTGCAGCGATGCTCCTCTGGCCCAGCTTTGGGCTCTGAGCTGGCAGGTCCCCCAGGGGCAAAGGCCTTCACCTACCCTCCTCATCTTCCTCATCATCAGGCTTAGAAATGGATCTGAGTTGTGATTCCCGATGACCTTCATCAACAGATTGACCTACAAAGAAAGGCAGGACAGAACAGCTCCCAGCACTGCAGGAGATCCTCAGGCTGCCTGGGGCTGGCAAAGGAGCTTCTTTTATGATGCTGCATTCTCTGCTGTAGAATGATTTGGCATTTGTGCATAGGTAAACTATACATAATATGATTTATTTTTCCGTGTGTCTGCAAAAACAAATTCTGTTCATTATTGCTGTTTCAGGTGCTAAAAATACTTACAGAGATAAAGATGATGTAATATTGACATTGCTTTTGGAGCTCATTTGCTTATCTACACTCGCATTTCTATCTCTAAAACCACAGGTGGAACTTGGGAAAAGAACAAGTTTCTGATATTATAATATTTTTAAGAAAATGCATTCAAAGTTAATATTTTAAAGTACTAACTTAAAGAGGTGTTTGTTTTCCTTTGAGCATGCTTAACTATGTAGAGACATAAGTATGAAGAGCTTCCTTAAGTATGAAGAAAATCTAGAGATTTCAAGTTTTTTGTTTTGAATAAAAATGCTTAAGAACCTTAATTAAATAAACAAAGCATCAGTTGTACTTTTTTAACCTACCACTTTCTGAAATAGACTTACTATACATCATGTCTTTAAGCTAGGTGATTTTGCAATTACTACTGGATTGCATTTGATGAAAACAGGCAGGTATTGTACTCAGATTGGCTACATGAGTGTACATCTACTATAAAAACCAAGTCATCAATGAATTGTGTAGTGTCAGAAGGGCAGTTCACTCTGTGTTCATTATGTAGATCATCAGGCTGCCTGTTCTCATCATAAAGTATTGAATTTTACTGAAACCATTGGCTACAGATGTACATTAAATTACATCTAAAATAGCTTTCACGCTATATTACATTAAATAATAGTGTAATTTGATAAAAATTACAATTACCCAACTTAGGTCTGGCCTTTCTTCTCACCTACTCAGTAATAGCTCAGAGTATTGGCACACCACTGGCCTTCAGGTTCCCAAGCATGCCACTTAATTCAGAGCTTATATGAAAAAAAAATTATATTTGAAAGCTCTTGAGACACTGTACATGATTGCAGTCTTATTACTACACCTCTGTACAGACCTTGTTAGGCTGAATGGCTCACATTGATCTTGTTTCTAAGCCTGTTTGGGATGAACTAAGCAGGCATTCTAGGGACTGTGGCTCCTGTGGCTCCTGCAAACTGTGTACCACCATTGCCTCAAGGTGTGTAAGTTTTCTCAGAGGTTGTCAAAGCTCAGTCCTTGGCAATCAGAAAGCCTGCAGTGAGGTGCTGCACTTCAGAGGGTGTGTTTTGTGTTCTTGTTTCTTATGTAATTGCTTGGCTGGCAGAGCACTCACCTGCTGCTGGGGTGGTCGGGCTTTGGTCCCTCTGCCTGGGCATCTTGGAATGCTCAGCCACATGTCCTCGAGACATGCATGGAGCTGCATTCCACGCTTTGGGGAACCGCTGGTATATAAAAATGAATGGATATTCTTTATGGTTAGAGCATAAACAAGTTGCAGCAGGACCTGTCACCTGGGGAGGTGTGTATTGAGAGGATGAAATTCAATGTTTAGGTCCTTGGACTAAATTTTACACTCAGGGTCACAAAGTGAAATGTTTATGTTTTGTGATGTCAGGGACTTTCACTTCCCAGATGGATGCTCTAAAAATCTGTCATTGTGCCACTTCCTCTTGTTCCCATTGTCTTTTCTGTTTGAAATCCTCTGTTCTAAAAAGAGCACTTTAGTGGCCTAAATGCATGTAGAGGCGTGGATTTTCCAGTCTAGGAACTATCACCTCAAAGCTGCAGGTGTCTTTAGTCATGGAGACAGGCAGGATCACAGGCGCCCATCTCCAAAATTTGCATGGGCCAGTGTGAGGACCGTTCATCTATTGGCAGGTGGAAGGAATGTCCTTCACTGTGCTGCAGCCCCACACTTGCCACTTGGAGAGCGTTGGCAAGTCCCTGCCTTGGGCTCTAAGTGTTCTTAATTCCGCTGGACCAAGTGGTATCTAAACATCTTGGAAGCTTGGTGTTTAAATATTTTTCAAGTACTGCCTCTGGGTCATGATTCACTCTTTAGGTCATAAAGTTCACTCTCTGCTTCCTTTCCTTGAGGAGCTGTTTCCAAACTTTGCACTATTCATCCTTTCCTCTGTCATCCTGATCTATTACATTATCAAATTCCTGAATCCTGTTGCTGTCCCTATCAGTGCTAGTGGTTATTGGAACTGCCGTTTAAGTAATTTTATGATAAATTTGCATGCATTAAAAGCACTGCAGTTCAGGAGTGATGTGCATCTCTCTCCATGTCTGATTCAAGATTCTCTGTTCTTCTCCAGAATTCTGTTTTGTTGACAGTGCTGTCTTAGTCACACAGCTATTTCTTTGTTGGTACCTTGAGAGGAATAAAAAAGTTATCATGGATGTATTCTTCCCTCCTTTTGCTTTTAATCCATTTTCTCCAGCTGTCTCTGTCTCTTAAGTGCCACAGATGACAGCTGGGATTATTTCTGTTTTTTAAACTGCTAGATACTTTGTTTTCTGTTGCTAGGAACTCCTGGATAAACTAAACTTTGTGTAGTTGCTTGTAGTGGTTATGAGCAATGTTTCAAAACAGTTTTATCTGTGGTCTCGTCAATCCCTCAAAATATCTGGCAGGTGACCTTGGCTGGGACATGAATAGTATTAGGAAATGTATTGATGAGGTGGTTGTTTTGGTTTCAGTAATTAAGTCTTATGAGGCACAGACAGTCTTTAGGGAAAACCCTGTAATGATGACAGGACAAGTTATAAACTGAAGATTGGCATGGTCTTCATTGTGTGAGAGATCCTAGAATGACTGAAAGTTGCTTCAGCACAAAAACTGTAGCTGCTGCCTTGGACTGAATTACACATCTGCCCTATAGAGTCAGTGTCACTTTGAGCATGCTGAACAGCAAGAACCCTATAAGTCTCATGAATGCCAAGAGGTCATTCCTGTGTTTATTCAGATACATGCAGCTTTTAGTTTGAGAAATGTATTTCTCTCCCAGGTCTGTGACTGAGAAATCTGGAGCATTAAGGAGTTTCAAAGTGCTTAATTCTAACCCTGAAGTACCAGGCAGGAATGTCATTGCTCATTTATGTGGGACTGTCCTTTGCCACTTTTTCCAGGCAGGAGATATAAATAATAGAGAAACAAGCTAGGCTTAAAATAGAACAAAAACCTCTGTAAAGAAAAAAAATTATTATTTTTTTTTAAGTTAAGGAAATTTGCTGTTGTTTGAAAACAACCCTTATGCCTAAACTACACGTAATGAGATTCTGAGAGCCAACCCTGTGCAGTATCCATTGCAGGTGTTTGATCTGCAGTTGGAAATAAAACAGTCCTCTGCAGGGTTATTCGCTTTTACTGCTCTCTTGAGAACTTGAACAAAGCAAATTCTGCTGTCATTAAAGGTGCAAGAATAGTATGGTTGGTTAATTTTCTCAAACATGGAACAGCAAATATTAAGGCCGCTCACCTTACTAATCATTGTTTTCAATGAAACGCTTTTCAGATGCTTATAAATTAGATTACAAAACCAGGACTCTGCATTTTTCATTTAATGAAATTAAACATACAGCACATGTGCACTGAGCTGGAAATGCATTTTGTAATGGATGGTTTTTCTTTGAACATCTGTTCAGCATAGCAATCGTTAAAAGTTTTCTTTCACTTTCTCCATTTAAGCAATTCTGATTGGCACTGGAACATACTTCTAATGGAAAACGGTTTCAGGGAATATCAACATGCTTCTTAAAAATTTTTGATAAAGCTGGAAAAGTAATTTTTTGCGCTGTGCTGGTTTATAAGAACACTTCTAATTAAGGTATCTTAATATAAAATTATTTTTAATTCAAGTGTTATTTCAGACTAAAAGTTAGCTCCTCAAGACATGTTGCTTTCAGAAAAAAAATCCTAGCATTTTTCAGTCTCAGAAAATGCAGATAATGAAAGCACAAATTTCTTAAATTCCTTTCTTATGAAATTGATTGCAGTTAAGTCATATGTTGCTGATATATTTGTACTTGTTTTAATAAGCACAAATAGGTATAATAGAGATAGCTAAACAATATTCTTTTCCCATTTTTTATGCTTATATATCCTTATAGACCCAAGCTTTCTCTAGTAAAGTGAGACCTCTGGGTTATCTCATTGCTTTAAGAGCAATGGTGAATCACTTTTCCTTCCCTTCCTGACCAGATCTTGTATTCAAGTTCTTTCTAATGACATGAAGGTTCTTTGGAAACAGTTAAATGATGCCGTCAGCCTTGACACTCGAGTCCAGGCAAGCCCAGCTAGCTCCACTGGCTGCCAACGTCACGAGTGGGCCACCTCCCAGGTTCCCAGAACCAGGAGTGTGGCTAGGGCTCCAAGCCCCCTTTGGCGGCTCACTAAGTCGGAAGGAAAGTAAAGGATGAGAGGGAGACCTTTCTAGGTTCCAGGATAGGGTTTATTGGAAGGGCGGGGAGCACAACCGGAAGCAAGGGAAGAGAACCCAAACAGGCGAGGAGAATGGGTTTGCAGTAACTTAAATGAGGGCCCTCCCCCGAGGGAGGGTCCAACACATCAACCGATTAGGGGCGGCAGTGGTGTAATACAAGGCGGGGTTACATATTTACACAACCAATAAGGGGTGACATAGGCAGGGACTTCAATATAGTAACAAATCGTAATCCGAGAAGGGGATGAATGATACAGATTTCTCTAGAACAAAGGGAGGGGCCAGGAGGAATTGACAACTGTAGGGGCAGGGATTAAGGTGAAAGACAGGGAAGGTTCTGGATAAAGGGGCGGGGTTTGGGGTGACAGACAAGGGTAGGCGCAGTAAGGGGAGAAACCATCTTGCAACAACATAGGGGTACAACTGGGGGAAACCATTGTAACAGGAAAATATCACAACCAAACAACCTTCAAACAAAACATAAACCACAACAGTTAAACCCTCTCAGAAGTTCCCTTCTGAGTCACTGCTGTATTTTCTGAAACTCACGACTTGAAGAGTCCTGTCTGCTCCAGTCCAGTTCCATGTGTTTCAGTGCAGCTTCTTTAGACTATCGTGGGTATTTTCCTGCTAAGGGGAGGGATGTGTGAGTGCTGTGGGCAGTCTGTGTGAAGAGCATGGATGGGTGCTCTGGTGAAGGAAGCTTTGCATAAAGGAGTGCTGTTAATGTCTTGTACACTTTGATTAGGGCCATGTCGTATGGAATTTATGTAGTTAATTGTGCATTGTGTTTCTTTGGTGTTCACAAGGACCCTGTCAGCATGGTATAAAAGCATTATATTCTGTATTGATAAATTTGGCAAGTATCTATAGGACTGTATAAGGATTCAGACAAAAGCTTGCTTTCGACTGCCTTGCTTTAGAACCTGTTCTCTCTCTAAGTAGGGTAAAACTCAAAAAATAAAATGCACATACATGTATGCAATAATACAGGATTATTATTTTGTTAGCATTCAAAACTTTTTTTTTTTAGTTTTATATCCATCAAAAGGACTAAAAATAAACTCTGGAAGATTACTTAGAGTAGCAAGAGCAAATATTAAGGCATTATTAGTATTTTCACCGTGATGATGCCAGTAAGAACTTCCATTTTATTGGTCATCACACAGACTTTATTGAACTACTTGATGAACTTTCAGCTCTAAGTTGAAACCTGTTTCAATGTTGAGCAAAATCATACTGATAGATTATTTTTTTCTCCCCCCATCCCTTTGTTTACCAGGATGGTACAAAAGAAAAGAGACAAAGGAAGAAGACTGTGTCATTCAGCAGCATGCCCACGGAGAAGAAGATCAGCAGTGCAAGCGACTGTATCAACGCCATGGTGGAAGGCTCTGAGCTCAAAAAGGTCCGATCCAACTCCAGGGTGTATCACCGATACTTCCTTTTGGATGCTGATATGCAGTCTCTCCGTTGGGAGCCTTCAAAAAAGGATTCTGAAAAAGCAAAGATTGATATTAAGTCAACCAAAGAAGTAAGAACAGGAAAAAATACAGATATCTTTCGCAGCAACGGAATATACGACCAGATATCGGAAGATTGTGCATTTTCAATTATATATGGAGAAAATTATGAGTCTCTAGATCTGGTTGCTAACTCAGCAGACGTTGCAAATATTTGGGTTACTGGCTTAAGATACCTGATTTCTTATGGAAAACATACTCTAGATATGCTAGGAACTACTCAAGATAATATGCGGACTTCGTGGCTTTCACAAATGTTCAGTGAATCAGATGTAGATAATCTGGGCCATATACCCCTATGTAATGCTGTACAATTTATAAAAGACTTAAACCCTGGTTTGAAAACAAATAAAATTGAATTAAAATTCAAGGAGTTACATAGATCCAGGGAAAAAACAGGTACTGAAGTAACAAAAGAAGAATTTATCGAAGTTTTTCATGAGCTTTGTACCAGACCTGAAATCTATTTCCTGTTAGTTCAGTTTTCAAGCAATAAAGAATTTCTAGATACCAAGAACCTCATGATGTTTTTGGAAGCAGAGCAGGGTATGGCACAGGTCACAGAAGAAATAAGTCTTGAAATTATTCAGAAATACGAGCCAGCCAAAGAGGGCCAGGAAAAGGGTTGTCTTTCTATAGATGGGTTTACAAATTACCTTACTTCACCAGACTGCCACATATTTGATCCGGAGCATAAAAAAGTTTGTCAAGATATGAAACAACCTTTATCTCATTATTTTATAAATTCATCTCATAATACATACTTGATAGAGGATCAGTTTTGAGGGCCTTCTGACATCACGGGCTACATTCGTGCTCTAAAAATGGGTTGTAGAAGTGTTGAACTGGATGTATGGGATGGTCCAGATAATGAGCCCGTGATTTATACAGGGCACACAATGACATCACAAATTGTCTTCCGTAGTGTGATTGACATTATTAACAAGTACGCCTTTTTTGCTTCAGAATACCCTCTTATTTTGTGTTTAGAAAATCATTGTTCTATTAAGCAGCAGAAAGTGATGGTACAGCACATGAAGAAAATTTTGGGGGACAAGCTGCATACACAGTCTCCAAACATTGAAGAGTCTTATCTTCCATCACCGGAATCACTTAAAGGGAATATACTAATTAAAGCAAAGAAGCTTTCTGCTAATTGTTCTGGACTAGAGGGAGATGTTACAGATGAAGACGAAGGAGCAGAAATGTCACAGAGAGTGGTGAAGGAGGGGGTAGAACAGCAAAACTCAATGACAGGGAAACGATTCCAGCTCTGCAAAGATCTTTCTGAGTTGGTAAGCATATGTAAATCAGTTCAGTTCAAAGAGTTTCAAGTTTCATTTCAGCTCCAGAAGTACTGGGAAGTGTGCTCTTTTAACGAAGTGCTTGCTAGCAAATATGCCAACGAAAACCCAGGAGACTTTGTAAATTATAACAAACGTTTTCTTGCGAGGGTTTTCCCCAGTCCTATGAGAATTGACTCTAGCAATATGAATCCCCAGGACTTTTGGAAGTGTGGTTGTCAGATAGTAGCAATGAACTTTCAAACGCCTGGCTTAATGATGGACCTTAACATTGGTTGGTTTCGACAAAATGGAAACTGTGGCTATGTCCTTCGTCCTGCTATCATGAGAGAAGAGGTTTCCTTCTTTAGCGCGAATACTAAAGACACCGTGCCTGGAGTTTCACCTCAGCTGCTTCATATTAAAATCATTAGTGGGCAAAACTTCCCGAAACCCAAAGGATCAGGTGCCAAAGGTGATGTTGTGGATCCTTATGTCTATGTTGAAATACATGGAATCCCTGCTGACTGTGCTGAGCAAAGGACGAAAACAATGCATCAGAACGGGGATAATCCAATTTTTGATGAAAGCTTTGAATTTCAAGTAAATTTGCCAGAGCTAGCTATGGTGCGTTTCGTAATACTGGATGATGATTACATTGGGGACGAGTTTATTGGGCAATACACTATTCCCTTTGAGTGTCTCCAGACTGGTTATCGGCACGTTCCTCTGCAGTCATTGACTGGTGAAAGCTTAGCTCATGCTTCCTTGTTTGTGCATGTGGCCATTACAAATCGAAGGGGTGGTGGGAAACCTCACAAGAGGGGCCTCTCTGTGAGGAAGGGCAAGAAATCAAGGGAATATGCTTCTATGAGAACATTATGGATTAAAGCAATAGATGAAGTATTCAAGAATGCCCTCCAACCTATTCGGGATGCTACGGATTTGAGAGAAAATATGCAGGTACAGTTTCATAATCAATTTATTGGTTCATATGTGTACCTTTGTACTATGATAAATATGGAATACATGTTTTTTTAAGTATCTTGTATATTGAACGATTTGAGTCTAATTCTGAACAGCTCTAAGAATGGATCATTCCAGAGGAGTTGTTTAGATGAGCTGTCCACTGATGTAACCTTGAATGCACGCGTATATTTTGTTGAATGTCGAAATGGAAATATGACTCCAGTGTTTGAACTCAACCCTATTGACTCATCCTATGTCTTTGAATGAATATTAGAAATACACTGAAAGAAAGTATGGCAATATTTTAGTTTTAAAGAATTAAGCAGAAATGTGGGAAGAGTACACAGCAGATAGAAAAGGGAGACTTTAATGCTTATCAGAGACCTTACTTGTAAGTCTAAGAATAATTTCACCAAAGTTAGGTTTTTTCTTTAGTCCTAAATAGAAGGCAGTACTTTCAAGAAAGATCCATTTGTTTTCCATGATTCTTCCTAGTTATGTTAGAAATCCATGGCATTAGCACTAAAGTATTAGAAGGCATCTTCTAGAAGAAGTTGTCCTACTTTAAATGTCATGTTAGTAAAACACATTGAATTTAAGGAAAAAGTGCAGTCTGAGGTGATTTGTTTTGTGGAAGCCAAGAGATCTCACTTCAAAAATGTGTTCCTTGGAGATTCTAGGTGAATAACCCCTTTTAGAAATGTATTAAAATTGAGTTGTAAAGTTACATTCTATTTAATACAAGTTTTAACTTTATTTATGAACTTCTGATGGAATACTAGCAGTGATCAACAAAATTAAGAGTTGTCATTTCAAATGGACTGACCTATCAAATCCTCTTGGTGTTATACAGTGTTAAGGGAAAAGAGATTAAAAGAAATGTCTAAGATCTGATTCTGGATTTTAAAGTCACAGCAGTGTATATAAATTTTCTTAATGAATAATCTTATACTAAAGAGATTCTAATAGAAATACAATTTTAAAGCTAATTTTATATGAAATAAGAAATTAGTACATCATTATGCAGCTCTCCCATTTCACTTGGTATATAAATTTACTCTTTTAAAAGATAATTTAAAAAATACAGGAATGATACTTTGACTCATAAATGTTTCAAATTACAGGCTACATGTAAAATGAACATTACCTGTAGTTAACCTACTGAAGGCAAGAATTCTGTCATATGAAGAATACTGTATTTTAAGATACTTTTCAAGGAAGAACTGCATTGAGGAAGCAGTGAAAACATGAAATTTTGTGTAGCTACATTAAACTCGTGAATGTGCATGCTGCAAAATGCACAGCATAATGATATAATTGAAAACAGACTCTACAGTGGGGTTTCTTTGAACATGAGATACTAAGAGGTGTTTTATGTATTTTATTCTGTCAGTTTGAAAGATGTGCTATCAACTAAATTTATCATTATCTCAAAATGCTGTCAAGAAGTTATTTTAGGCACATGAGGGAAGATTAGTTTTTCTTAACTTTGCTAACAGATTATATAATGTGAACCATTTAAGCTCTGTGTAAATAAGTTTTTATAGCTAATACAAGCAACAAACCACTCAATTAAAATAAGTATCAGTTTATGTCAGGGAATGCGAAATTGTTTAATTTCTATGCCACTGAAATTTTGTGTTATAAATTGTAATTATTTTTGTGACCGTTATATTCTCATAATATGCTCAGAAGCCAGATTATAAAGGGCAAAGTTGGTTAGTTTGATTTTTTTAAATATAAGGTGGAATAAGAAGAATAAAGAAAATATGCAACAGTGAGTTAATAGCTTCTCTAAATCCATATAAGAATAGCCTTTTTTGTTTCTTTTGTTCCTGTATTACCATGACAAAAACTGATGTAATAACTTGTATTAATCACTGATAAAAGTATAATATGAGTGATTGAACTGGGTATGATGTTGCATGTTTAAGTTACTGAACAGTATGAGGAATGGTCTCTGAATATAGAGTTGGAAGTCCAAAGGCAAGAGTTAGAGTAGTAATACGTATTAGTCCTGTCTTGCCTTATATATTAATGTATATATACGATCCCTGGGTCCTTGTTAACCTCTCTGTAAAGCAGTTGTTCATAATGGCTTATCCATGGTACTTCTCTCAAGCAAAATCTGTCTGAATGGAGTTCCCAATGTCTGTCTCTTGAGCTGTGTAATTATTGTGTCATGGAAGTGTACATCAGCTGATAAAAGAAGCTTCTGTTTCCTGGTCATTTACTAAAAGTACACTCTAAGTGACTGGGTAGGTGCAATTTAGTGTTCACATAATTTTGCATGAATATGCTGTACATGCATATTTTCAAGTCTGCTTTGGTATTTTGTCTGATAAAGGGACAGCAAAATATTTCACATTTGATTGCTGTTTGAGTTCAAGTTGGCATTATATCATTCTAGGAGACAATGTCCACAAATGAGTCTTATCATGCCAGCAAGATGGAAAGTGATTTGGATTAAAATGAAAATTTGTACCGGATACTCTGCCTGGGTGCGACATGAGAGAAAGGAGCACTGAGCACATTTGTAACTTAAATATACCATATTTTTGTTTTTAATTCCTACAGGAAGACAAACTCCAGACCTGCCATAGGTACCAGTTCCCAGTTGGTACAAAAATCCTAAATTCTGTACAGTGCTGACAATATTCCCATCATGGAATGTCAGTGGCTACTTGGAGTCACACTGTATTTCCAGTGCTGTAAACTTTCTTCCAGTTTAAACTTAGGGCTTTATATTCTACTGTACTGGATATAAAACATGACTGTAAGAAATCTTAGGGAAAGGTACAGTAGTCAGTATTTAAGCTGAAGAACCTTTAAAAATTCACTGAAGTGTGACTCTGATAGGAATACACCAATAGTGGAGTGCTGGGTTTGTGAATCACACCAAATGGGAGCCTGCAGATCCACAGCACGTCTGGACTGCAGTTCAGGTATGTTTAAAGTTACAAATGTGCTGAATTCCTCCTTCTACTTCACTTTGCTTAATTGGCACATTCAGCATCTAATATTTTTTTCTCTTGATGGCATTTAAAAAATGCTTTAAAATTTTTCAAAATATATAACCACTATGCTTTAGAATCTCATTATTTCCATAGGGAATTTTAGCCATGATAGAGAGGAGATATACTTGTTCTAAATTGATGTTTTTTTCTGTGGCATGTACTACATTCCTCGAATTTTTAGCATTTTTGTAAAATATGTGTGATATTGATTGGTTTGAAAAATGCCAGTTCTTCAGGGAAAAGCTGGTAATTGTAGCTCAACATTGTAGCTCAAGTATAATAGGAAAGTATTTTATCCTGAAACAACAAGACTTAAATTTTCATATTTAACTGTAAGGGAAACTCTTTCTTTCCTTTTTGCAGAATGCAGTAGTTTCATTCAAAGAATTATGTGGCCTCTCTCCTGTAGCAAATCTTATGCAGTGCATTTTGGCAGTGTCTATGCACTTGGTTGGGCCTGATAACACACCCTTGGTAGTAGTGAATCTCAGTGATCAGTATCCAACTATGGAGCTCCAAGGGATTGTTCCAGAGGTCTTGAAAAAGATTGTAACAGCATATGAAATGGTGAGTAGTTTTTTGTGCTTGTCTTATATTGTCTGTTTGGAAGAGTTTTTAAATATATCTGTATTATACTGTAGCATGCCTGTTTTAAAAGTAATTTTAACCTGTGACTTCCTATTCCCTGCTTCATTACTTGTGCTTGGAAGTTATTCCCATGAACAACTACAGCAATTGGTAGTGTTTTAATATAGAGTAAAACATAGAGATTATTAATATGCTGCACACAAACACGTTTATACACTTCAGAGGGTAAAATGGTTGTAACCAAGAGGATTTAACGTGAAGAAGAGGATGTATTGATTTACCAGTTTTTCAGTATTTTGAAAATTACTGTATATCTATAAACCTCTTACTACTTTACATTTTCCACTTTGTGGACCTTGGTTTATTTTGGTTTTGACTCAACACAGAATACAGAAATATCAGGCACTGATTTCAGGTATTGTAGTTTTATGAGCACCTTGACATGTAAAATTCTACACATGCTCTTTTATTTTCCTTGTCTCTCTCTTTCTTACAGATGTCATTCGATTAGCCATTTTTACACATGTAAGCAGCTGTAATGTTAACTTCATTATGTTTCAGTAAATACATAAATTGTGTCTTTAGAGACTGGAAAGTAAACATGTTGCAAGAAAAAAGGAAGGAAGAACTAATATACCAATAAATACTGATTTACATCTGCTTTGCATTAATCTGAAATGTGGAAAAAAGGTCCAGAAGAGTGTGATTTGAAATGTCTTCCTTACTTCCAGTGAAGTAATCTGGCAGAGTGTAATTGATTCTTTATTAATTTATTTAATGCTTTCTTTCACGTGTGCAATAATTTTGTGTGCTATAATGAGAAACCTCACCCGGCAGCACCAAGTCACTTGCCAGAAAAGAAATGGAGAACAACCAACCAGTAGCCCAGTTTGATAAGTATCTTGTAAACTGCTTTCTAAAGAAAAAGTAGCTTTAGAATTATGCTATACCAAAGTCAAAAAACCACTCATTGGTAATTAGCAATTTAGTCAGAGTTTATGTAGTTCAGTGGTGCCGTAAATATGACAAAATCTGGTTGGAATGATAGCACAGCTACAAGAAGATAGTGTGTATCCTCTTAGTGGTGGCTTACAGGATATCACTCTAATTAAGATGTAAACGAGCTTGACTGTTGGGATTGCAGCTGCAACACATAAAGACATTCTGTTTTCTTGATGGAGATGTCTCTACCTGCAGTTTGTTCTGATGTGGTGATGCTGCTTGTTAGTTATTAAGCTATTCTAGGTAGGTAAAATCCTAGTTCTGAATCTGGAATGAATTTTTTGTTTGAATATCACTTAGCCAAAGGTGACTTGTGACTCCAGAAATCTTTACAATCTAAGTTGGGTTTGCTCTTTGTCTCTCACGTATGTTTTTCCCCACACACATCTTATACTCTATACATGATTTGAATATTTCTGTACTTGAGAAATCTATACTTTACTTGTACCTGTAAAAAATAAAAGATGATTTTACTGGCAAAAGAAGGGATCTTCTTGTCCCTAAAATGTAAATATTCAATTTCAAACAAAGAGTATTATAGTGCTTCTAGCTCTAAATGATATTGAAGATAAGTAAATTTAAGGTTATTTTAATCAAATAAAAGTTATAAGTTAAAATAATGAGATTCGTTTCAATTTGTGACATTTGGGTTTTGCCAACACTCCGTTCAGTTTGACAGAAGATTTTAGGCAATTAAAATCTGAAGGGTATGCTGGAAAATGAAGTCAGCCATGGGAGACATATTCCCATGCACTTATTTCTGAAAGCATATTGTGAAACAGTGGGAGACATCTGTATCTGTAGAAATGTGACACTGTTTAGTTCATATATTGGTATTTGCTATAGTGGCAGAAGTTTAGAGTCTGACAGCTTTATACTTTGTGGGGGGGATTGTATGATTTTGGTATATATCAATATAATGAGCCCTCCAAAGGAGAAATCTTACCTCATTAGTTTTCACTTGGGGGATACTTTTGTCACGATTAATTAATACGTGGGTGTAAAATTCTACTTAATAGTAAGAGTTGTTTATCCCGAATTGAGAAAGGGTAAATGTATTGTCCAAGTTATGATTACCTACTTGTCTTCCTTTCTGCTGGCTTAGACCTCAGTACAGGTCAGAATTATGTAGCTGTGTGATTCCAGTGTGTCAAGTGCTGTAGGAAATCGTATGGATAACAAAGAGTCCAATGTTTATGAAACAAACCTTGATAGGTATCATAAATTCATGCATAGGCTGTCACTACCTGGTGTGTCCTCTCAATGTGGCACACGTAATGGCGTTCTCAAAGCGTGATTGTTTCAGGTTTATGATATTTTTAGCTAATGAAGGAATTCTTATGTGCCAGAAATACTCTCTTTTGTATAAAATTATAATGAACATAGAAAGTAACACTCAAGATTTTAATTATTCAGAATCTGTTGACATTGGGAGTGCCTGAAGGACTCATTGTTGCTCTGTCAAGTGAGAAAGGATGCAAGACCTTAACAGCAGGACAGTCAGTCCACCTTGAAATAATTGCAAATAAGTGCAATACTGCAGGGGCACATGGAAAAAAAGAACATCTTCAGTGTAACATGGGTTTTTTAAAAGAAACAATGAGGTAAATGATAATAAAATAGTGTATTAGTAGATACTTGGGGTTTTCATCTTTGAACGAATAGCACATAGTACTTTCTTAAATTGTCTGCATTCACTGCAATATTAATGGAGAAGCTGTTAAGTGATCAACACTACTAGTCATGGGTTAACCCTCCTATCCATATTACAGGAACTGGGGTATCTTTTCAGAATAATAAAAATCAAATATAGCTAGGAATTTTTGAGAAAGGCAAAAGTTTAAGGTGTATATTTTTCTTTAGCTTCTCCATGCTCCTGACTATTTTTCACCCTACCGTCTTTTCACTGCTTAACAATGTTTTATTTTTCCCTCTTGTTCATGAACTCCAGCTTCCTTTATGTGATACTTCAGCATGCACTCTGTTGGTGTCATCACACCCATCACTGATCAGTGCTGCAGACTGAAGCTTGGAGTTAAGGCAAGTGCCTCTTCCACACCATTGCATGTTATTTTTAATGTCTTATAACCTTTAAGATAAACAGTAAGTAAACTTTAAAAGTTATACTATGGCAAGAGAAAAAAATAAATCATCTTGCCCTAAGTCTGCAGCATTATTCAGTGATGAGTATAATAGCACTGCAAAGAGATGCTAGAGGACCATACAAATAAAGCCAGATACTGTTGAGAACTCTCTGTTGGCTCTTAGTGGAGGATGAAGTGTCCCATCCACTGAGGATAAGGTTTTCTGAACTTTGGAAGCAGGCATTTACTTCTAAGAGAAAAACTAACACAGAACATGCAGATAACTGTACCTGTGTGAAAAAGAAGTAGTGCTGCTACAGTAATTAAGATGTTATTAAATCCTAATTAGATAATGCTGCTAGTTCCGCTTTTGGTTTTTTTTTCTCAGTTTTTGGGGGTATTTTAAATTTCTTTTTTTAATTTTGAGGTGATTTTGTAACTCAGAATGTCTACAGAAAGTGTATTTGATTTAAATGAAATCAAACAAGATGAATAGATTTTGTATATACACCCTAGGGATGGACTTGAAAGCAGGTCTGTGTTTATTGGTGGTGGGGGTTGTGAGATAATGAAAATGAGAGGTATTAAAATAGAGTGACACTATTAAATTGAAAAACAAGATATCATTGGGGATGAGCAGTGCTGTAGAAAGCTTAAATCCGGTTACCTTATTTTTGGCTCTTTCCAGCTACTGACTGAGTACAGCAGATTGCAGGTGCAATCATGCAGAAGTTAACTTCATGTTACAGAGTTGGAAATTTCAGCAATCACGTAAACCAAATAAGATAGCTTATATTTTGAACTTGAACATGTCCCTCCCATTGGAAAGCAGATAGTTTGGCACTGTACCTAGTAGAGTTACAGACTGGACTGATACTGATAGGGCTTTATTAAAAGCCTATCTGAAAAGGACTGACTGTCAAGGTTTGGATAAAATGTTAGTAGTCCTCTCATACTTCAGCTACTACTCAAAATCTTAAATATTCTCCACTTTTAAAACTCATCTTGATATTAATATAGATTGAGTGGAGCACTTCTGTCACTGTCAGGTCGGACGTGACATATACCTGCACACTTGAACAGAATAACAATGGTGAATGGCGAAATCTTTATTATGTGTGTTCTCCAGTTTATATACTCTTAACAAGTGTGATCTTAAGTCTTCTTTATTGGGCATGTTGGATTTAATCTCGTAATTCTGTAGGAAGCAAAGGGTATATCCACTGCCTCCTAGACAGGGCCTAAGAAAGAGTGATTAGCAGATCCATTTTGAGTTATACTTGTAAAATCTGTATTAGTTACCTGTTGTTGATGTAGGTCCTTGGTTATGGTTAGTATACAAATATGGTAAGGAGGATTACAGTCATCATGCTGTGATTATAGATTTGTGTCTTGAGAAAACAAGTAGAGCACGACTTTTAGCGCTGGTAGTTTGCTCCTTAAACTGAGTGAATATGCTGCTTCAACTCGTGCACAGGCCTGAATATTCAGTTTCTGATTGTGTCAGAGGAGCCTGAGTTCAATGTCATCAGTCTCCCGTAGTAGAACTCAATCTTTGGGTATCACATGATTTTAAATCGCACTATAACCTCTGCTCACCACTTCAATTGTACACTTGAAGAAAATTCAGATTTGTCCATGTAGTACCTTTCCTGAAGAATATGTGAGTGGTAGAGACCATGAAAGCTGTGTTCTGAGCCCAACTGCTTCAGAATGTTGTTCTTGAGCCCATTTCTTTGAAGTTGAGCTCCATGGGTGCTCCATGCTACAGTTCACCTCTTAGCATTATCTTGCTTATGAAGAAGAGAACTTAATGCTTCACACAGAAGATTGAAAAGCTATTATTCCTTGCTTTTGTACTTGAGAGCATAACTACATAAACAAAAGAAGAAGATAAAAGTAGTCAAAAGAACAGACATCACAGACACTAAAGATACCGCCTGGGGAGTTTGAAGTAAATATGTGCCACTTATCAAAAAACACTTGGGAAGAACAAAACAGGGAAGGTTCTCATGAAAAGAAGACATATTCCAAATAGCTGAAGTCATGTGCAGATGGGGAAGACAGGATCCATATTTAATCCTGCTATAGTTAAATAAGAAATTGAAGAAAACTGACACTGAAGAATTTAAAAAATTGTCTGCACAGTCTTAAAAATAACAGAAACCTCTTTTCTGAAAAAGCAGAAACAGAAGTCAGTCAAAGATTATGTAAGACCACTAGCTGATTAATGCTTAAGAGAAAGCCTCAGCTAAAGAGGCAAAGCCACAATACTTAATTAGTTTTTGCATCCATACACCTGTAGAGATTGAGGTTTCACATGAAAAGCTTCTTTATGAAAGACTGATTGGAGAATTCATCTGTAAGTGAAATGCTGACAGAAGATGTTTCATAGGAGAGGCAAAAGACTGGGAAAATAATACACCAGAAAGAGGAGATGCCCATTTAAGACTTCTGAAAGATCTCAAGAGTTGATGTATCAAAACTGCAAATTGTTGTGTGTATTCTCTCACTTGAAACTGACTATCAAAGTTGTTAGTGTGGTACCAGTGTTTTAAGAGATTTCCAGAGAAGATGATGAAATTACAGATCAGACAGGCTGACATCTGTACTGTGAAAATGGGTAGAAACTGTTTTTAAGGAGAAAATTAGAGGAAACATGGCGAAATGTGTCATGTTGAAGAAGAGTCAATACAGCTTTTGTAAAATTAAGGACTCATTAATCCCTTGGAGTTCTTTGATGTCAAAAAGCATGTAGACACAGCAGATCAGTTTGGTTAGATTTTCCAAAGCATCTGACAGTTTCCTTTCAAATGCTCCTATTAAAATAAAGTTACCATTAAATTTTTAGACTTTTAAAGTTATTAGATCTTTTCTGGATAGCTCAAGTGAATGTCGGACTTAACCTGGTGCTCCAGCAGGAAAAGAGCTGTTAAAGACAGTTACTTGTGTTGACTTTTGCATTAAGGGTGTGTTTTTCCAGTAAGTGGATTAGAGATAGTAGGTATAGCTCCTGCAAGGTTGATCTAGCTGAAGTAGCTAAGCACTCTGGAAGCTGTATGAATTAATGCTGCCCCCACATTTGCAAAGATCATTGAGGTGTGAGGTATGTAGCTGCTTAGACTTTCAACAGCTTTCTCAATCTTCATGGTAGATTGTTATAACACGTGTTAAAACAGTAAATTTCAAAGTTGGCAACACAAATGCAGTATTTAAATTGTGATAACACACAGTGTCTCACGGTTTCTATGATTGCCTCTGGCTTTCTACAGTATTGCTTACTTTCATTATTAGTGTCTGCAGAATAGAAATGTCTTCATTTAAGAAATAAATGGATATAGTTTGGTGGTTGGAGATCTAAACATAATTTATTGCAATTTAATATTGCAAATAGCCCAGGTAGTGTTTTTTGCCATGTTTAATAAATTATAGTAATTGCAGATCCTGGTTTTTGAGATGAATTGAAATAGTTACTGATTGTGTAGCTGTTAGTGTGTGGCAAAAACTGAAAACAAAGCATTCATGGAAAATATAGTGAATAGCTTGGCCAGTTGCTTCAGACAGAGTTGTGCTGCTTATTATCAGTTTTTATTTTCCTGTTTTATAACAGCATGAAGGTTGTAATTACGCTTCCAAAAGCAGAGCTGCAGATGATAACCTTAGCTTATGCTGGGCTTTTTCAGTCCCCAAAGCAAATGTCTAATTTTGGATACTCAAGACTCCAGTGCCAAATGTTGTAAAGTATGAGCTTTTTTGCATTGATTGAAAAGCTCTGATAATGACAATTTAATGCTTCTGTGAAGTCAAGATTTCTGCATTTCTTGTTGAGAGCATGGACAGCAAAGCTTTTTGTCTCCTCTCACTAATCCCATTATGCCTAATGGCTGACTCACGGTATTCATAAGAGCATAAAATAATACGGCTACTTAGGAAGAGGAGTTTGTGTAGCTTTCTGTCCTGCTTTAATGTAGTCCAATGAAATGTTTATGGAAGAGCATAAAAATAGGTCAGATGCATAGCAACTTCTCATATGTATTCCATATTTCCAATAGCAGTTCTCTTTCTCAATAAACTTTAAATTGAGTTTTGTCTTTTTGATTTCATCTGTGTGAAAAAAATTGTGGTTATTAGAACTGCTACTGATAGTTCTCATTTCAGAAATAACCTATTAACTACCTATTAATTTTTTCACAAAGACGATAGATTTTTGCGTCTTAAATGTGTGGTGTGCTTTTCTTGCTAAAATTAATGTTCATCCTTGATGTTGCAGTTCTGTCAGTGAAGGTGTTTTCTCTCACTGAGTTTCATCAGCCAGACACAGTTTATTTTGATTTTTTGGTTGATTTTTCCATTTTAAAATGCAGCCTGTATGCTGCCAACCAGTTCCACATGCAGATGAACTGAGGATAAATCTTGGGGGTTTTGAAAGATTTCTTTCCCAAGGCCTATGTTAAATGTGATATTTAAAATATTTACAGTTAAGTTCAGTTACATGTTTTCCACAAGTGAGGGCATAAACAGAATGTTTTATCTTCTATTAGAAGACCTGTCTGTGTGAGCCTAGTAGAAACAGATCTTGTTCAAATTCATCTGAAATTTAAAAAGTGGTTTCAAATACATGCATGTGTACATACATGTGAGCACTTGCATTGGTCTACATGTTGTGAGTTCATAGCGCGCAACTCTTTTGTAAAACAACAAATCAGACAACAAACTTTGAAACATTAAAAAAAGTCTTAAAGGATAGTCTAGACATTGACATATTTAGTTTTAAGTAACCATCTTAATGAGAGAGTTCTGCTTTGCTGAGAAGGAGGATAGATTTTTGTCAGTACATGAGTTTCGAATTTGGTTTGTGAGGACAGCATCACTTAAGTGATGAACTCTTTACAATGCAGTTCTATCAGTTTGAACAACAATTGTGATTTCTGATCATCATCACTGGCTTTTTAATGTAGGAACAATATATATAATAATGCAGGTCTCCAATCCTCATTGAGAATTCTGGACTAATCATTTAGTGTTTATTTCTGAACCTCCTTAATAATAATTTAATTTTTAAAATGTATTTCTTGACATTTGTCAATTCATTAGAATAACTAGGTAAAATGCTTGCATGATTTAAGCAACAGAGTTTGAAAAATATAACAAATAGATCAAACTGTCAGTCTGGCCTCTTGTCCTGGTTTAGGGCAAATGTAGGGGAAAACCTCCACAAGGAGCCCCCAGAAAGCAAACCCCCACGATTCCTCCCCCCACCACTGGGTTCAGGAAGAATTTCCTCAGAGAGGAGTGGAAAAAAACCTGTTTATTTAACAAGCGAAACACTCCCCAGCACAAAAAAAACCCAGAACCCAACACCAGATGACAAAAAACTCTTTCACTGCTCTGAAGGGATGACAAACTCAGAAAGTCTCCGGCGAGTGGTCGCCCAGTTATGGGTCTCCGGCACTGGGGGTGACTGCTGCAGGTCACAGAATGCAGACTCCCGGTGTTTCTTAGTGTTTCCCAGGTCCCCTTCTGGAACAGGTTCTGATGGTATCCAGGAAAGGGAGAGGAAAAAAAACAGTCCAGGGGAAAAATTGGACTGCCTAGCTAAACTAGCTAATAAGCAAAAGCAAAAAGTAGGAGCGAAAGTAAGCGAGCAAGCGAGCAAGCATCTCCTAAACACAGACCATGGGGGAGGTGAACGAGACAAAACAAACCTCCACTTTCAGAGTCAGTCCTGAAAGCACAGGACATAATACCAAGCACAAACAGAACACACGATTAGGGATACAAGCACCATAACATCACCCTAGGACACCTGGGGTCCTAGTAAGAGACAAGCAACAGAAACATGGAGTTCTTATTTCTCACTGTGCTGCCAAGATATTTTTCACCTACATCTTCTCGCATTCTACTTATTGGTGAAAAGGGAGTGGTTAAAAGGGGAACTAACTAATTTGGGACTGTCCACTTCATATAATTGTCTTAAAGCAAGACAGTATATTTACAAATGCTGCTACTGTCCACAAAATTAATGACTTTATGTTTTAGTGACTTTGTGAAACACAAGCTCTGTAATCATCCTCTTGCAACACCCCTTGCAAAAGATGAAAATGCAGTTGTCCCTTATATCTCTGAAAGCTCTAACAAATTACTACCATGCTGCACTGCAGTTGATTGAACTACTTGTGGGCTTCCAAAGTGAGACAAGTATGTAAGAAATGGAGCAAGCAGTAGGCATAGAACTAAACGTAGTAAACCATCGATCTGTTTTGACTGTTGAAAGGTCTTGTAGAAATTAATTTCTTATCTCTGTGACTGTGCCAGTAATGTCATGGCTGTTAATGCCAAAATTTAGTGTTGTTTCCCCATAACAAAATACTCAAAGGCAATCCACCCACTCAAACTCCACTGATACAGAACGTTTCTTAGCATCTCTATGGTTTAAGTGCTGGCAGTGAAAGATCTAAAAAGCACAGTCTTTAGCAAATCTGGAGTGACATGAATGAAAACTGTCAGTCTGCGTGGATGACTGTGCCTGAAGTAGCAAATAATATTTGATTATGTTATGGTGGGGATTGGGAAAAAGTAAAAAGTTTTTCTAAAGTCTGCTCTCTGATTCAGTTTTCTGGTGGGGCAGAGAGTTTGTCACTGAGGTAGCAACTGTATGGTTGTCAAGAACACATGGAATGTGTCAAAAATAGTAATAAAAATATAAGCAGTGCTTTCTGATTTCATAATGGTGTCACAAGCTATAGCCAATATTGAAATTTTCAAGTTGGGTTGAGGATTAGGAATAAGCAATATTAGGGAGTAGCATAGAAAGAAAATGTGGTACAAATAAGAGGTATTTAGAGAAAGAATTGAAGATTAAATATGAAACATTTGCCATGCCAGTGAGATGCTGTAATAAGTAATTTTATTTCCTGCTTGGCATCCCCCCCCCCCCCCCCCCCCGCCGCCCCCAGCTATTATAGTTGGTATTTGTATATATCGCTTAATTACATTAGTTAACGCAATGAATAGGAAAGATCAAATGATGAAAACAAACAGGAAGCCCACAGAGGTCTTGGGAACCAAGAAATTGTGCTCAGGAGGTGAATACTAGTCCACGTCTGTAATTGCATCTTTCAGATTCGAAAAGCTAAATTATGTTATAATGGTTCATGTATGTGCAAATACTTTCAACAGGAAAGGTCACAGAATTAGGGACGTGTTACCAGAAAGCAAAAAGGTAATGTAGAGCAGTGGAGCAAACAGGAGAGAGATCTTCCTGTCCATTTTAACACTCAACACGCTATGTCTGCTTTGAGAGAAATGAAAATAGTTTTATTTTCTAAAAAGTATCATAAAATTGATCATTTTCAAAAGCAATGGTATCTGGCATTGTCCTGGATCCTGTCCTCTGTTGTTAAAATTTGTGTCAACGTTCATCCTGAACAGAAACTGTTCTCACTCTGTAGCATCTGCTACTGCAATTGTCAGAGTTTGGGGATAACATGAGCCATTATCTGAACACAGAAAGGCATTTCTTGACCTCCTAATTACTAAATCCAGCAGAATGATCCTTTCCTGGGCCTAACGACAAGGGTGGAGGGTGAGAATAGTAACACAAGATGGGACAACTTCTGTCCTGGACCTGTAAATTTACATCACTTTAGACAGAAGATGAGATCAGACCTTCACTGCCACTACAGCACTGCTCATTTGAATTTGAATGAAGTTAAAGGCTTCTGATGTCTGCCAAAAGAAAGAGAAAATATTATGACCATATATTGGAACAACTTCAGTGTTTTTACCCAGCACTATAAAGGGAAACAAAGTGAACATCTGTTTTATTTAAACATTTGTTTTAAAAAAGAAAATGTCACACAAACTCATACCATATACATGCATATAAGTATAAACTTCAAGTCTTTTAACTGAAAGGAATTCACAAGGGATTTTAACCCATATAGCAAATTTATACCAACAGCTTTGGTGGATTTCGGGTTTTGAATATTTCCTTCTCTATATCAAAAGAAAAATATCGGTGAAACACATGTTCTTTGTCTCCTATCTTTGAGAAGTCCTTTGGAGCCTACGAATTACACAACATCCTTTTTTTCATAGGGCCCAGGAGTATGCAGAATGCTTTCTACTTGGCCTTGAGTAAAACAATGTCTAAGAAATCCCTGAAGGAAAAGGTTCAAGACTTCTTTCTCTTCTTTTGTATTATTCTTAAGAGGGTAAGTGTTGTTTTAAAAGTAAACATGCCATTCACCCAAAAGATGTGTTTTCTAATTTTGTAGCATGTGGCTTTAGGGATTTTTTTAAAAAGAAATTCTATTGTGTTGGTTACAGATCACCTTTAATGCAGTGATTCAGACACCAAAATCTTTGTTTAAAAGGTGGTGTTTGCATCAATGGGCCCAAATTATTTTCAGCACTCATAGCTCTGAGAGTGCTAGCTGATGTCAGCATTGATATAAGCAGTTGTTATGCAGATCTCACCCCTTTTAGCTCTGGTATTTCGTGAAACCTCACAGCTTCTGACCAGCTCCAATCCTGAAAAAAACACCTTTTTTTTCCCCTCGAATGCCTTTAAATATCAAACTTCTGTAAATGCCCCAAATCAGCATATAATTTAGCAGCAAGGAAGAAAAGTAGAAAGAAAGTAAAACCAGGGCTTTCAATATCTTGACAAACAAGTAACTGTTCAAACCTGGATGCTGTAGGCTATTATATTTTCTCATCTCTGCCACTTGTTCCTTGTTTTGTGTTCAACTGAAAGGGAGAAAAATAGGTAATAGGCATAATTGACTCATTTGATTTTTCGTGGTATTGAGATTGAAGTTAAACTCTTGCCATTTCCTGCAATACATTCTCGATGTATTTGTTAACAATTTATATTGCATTTTAGGGACTAAACAATGCCATTTTGATATGAATATATGGACTTTTAGAACAAATTTTTTAAAACTGACCTAGCTGTTTTCTTTTTCTCCTTCATTTTAAAATTTAGCTCTAAGGGAGGCAGAACCAATTAAAGGAAATTTAGAGTGGAAGATGTTAAAAATTTGAGAATATAATCCAATATTTTCCTAGACTGGTTCCTAACTGTTATAGGCAGGGGGTTTTTTTGGTTTTTTTTTTGCAATGTCCCCATCTGCAATGCCTTCTCTCTTCTCTAGATATCTTCCACGCTGCAGATCTGGGTAATGGAACAGGGAAGAGGCAGAAGAGTAGGGTTGTAGAGCGGGATTTCTCCTCTGAGCTCTCTAGGCACACTTTACTACAGTCTGGAGGAGAAGAGCAGTGTGCTGAAGGCCTCAGTGATGGGTAAGAAGAGTCTGAGACACAGCATTTCCTTCCTGCTCTCAGCCTGTGAACCTCCAGGGTACTTTCATTAGGACAAGAGACTAAAAGAGGCATCAAGAGCTACACTGTAAGGGAATAATTGGTTTCATGGCCAAAGGTCTTGTTGATCTTGCTCTTAGAAATGGGTTTGACATTGTTCTATACTGCAAGCAAACAGTGGAGTAGAGTGTAGAGACAGAGTAAAAATGACTCTTAAAGTTGAGTTACCAGTGTTTTATTTCAAACTGAGAGGGAATTTTAAGTTAGGTTCCAGCAGAGTTTGTCCTAAGGTCATTTCTATTTCATATTATAATTAAACACTTGGATAGTAGAGAGAAGAATGTGCTTACAAAATTTATGTGTAAGACCAAGCTGAGAGAGAGGGCAAGTACTGTGAAGGGCAGAACTATCTTAACAAATTGGAATCATGGTCCACAATCAGCAGGATAAATTCACATAATAGATCTGGAAAATCAAGGCTAAAGAAATCAGAACTCAGATACACAGAAACAAAACAAGGAATGACCATCTGTCAGTTATACAGCAGAGGGAACCCAGAGCTTATGCTGGATAGCAAGATAAGACAGTGATACAGCAGTGGCACAAAAGAGTGAAATATCGTCATTTTGGGAAATACTTGCAGGGAGGTCATGAATGAAATAATGAAACAAATTATTCTGGTATGCTCAACACTAGTGAGACCTCAGCTGGAATGCTGTGTTGGCATTTTGCATGACTCTAAAAAGATGGAGACAAATATAGGAGTATGGAACAAATGGTCAGGTTCAGACTGTGTGGCTACCCAAGGCCTCATCTACCCCAAAATTTCTGTGAAATAATAGCTGAAAGTTTTATCTTCTGTGTGCCAAATGTACTTTGCATATTGTACTTTTATAACTTTACCATTTTCACCAAGATTGCATGATTTCAGAGCCCATTTGCCCATTGCAGGGACATGAAACCAGATGTCCTAATTTAGTAGAAGTCTGTGTTAAGTTTTAATACTGACTTCACTAGACCAGGATTTAGCTTGAAATATTTGTCAAAATGTAACACCTACTTTTCAGTTTTGTTTTATCTTGTATTTTTATTCTTTCATTTGTGGAAAATATAAGCTGTACATAAATGTAATTATTATTATCAGCATGAAGGAGTAATTGGGTTTTGGTAAATAAAGGTAGGGCTGAAATTTAGCAGATTCTTTTATAGTTTCAGTATGGTTGCCTTTTTGCCCTAGCCATGTTCTCTGAGCCCTAAATTTAATCTCTTTAAGAAACAATGATTTATTGTTACTTCTTGAGGATTAATTCTGGTTTATATGGATTTGAAAAAGGATTATGCTAAGCATTTTTTATGATCATGTCATTTGTAACATTTTTATAACCGTTACTTTCTTTATTTTTTCAAATGCATTAGATGGTGAAATAAACTTGTGAGATTACCTCTGTACTCAGCTGTTCAACAGCATCAGGTAGATTACAGCTGTCAAGGAATTCCAATATGGTGACTTATATGAGGAAGAAATGGTAGAAGCCTCATGAAGTTCAATGAGGATAACTGCAAAGTTCTTCACCTGGGGAGAAACAACTCCAGGCATCCCCATGGTGGATTGATGCTGGCTGGATGTCAGGCACCCACCAAAGCCTCTCTATCACTGCCCTCTGCAAGAGGACATGGAACAGAAAATATAGTGAAGGTTCATGAGTTATGGATGGGGAGAGATCACTCACTAAGTACCATCATGGGCAAACCAGATTCAACTTAGGCATGTTAATTGAATTTATTATTAACAAAATCAGGGCAAGATAACAAGGAGTAAAATAAATCTTAGAAGCACCTTGCCTCCCTTTCCCTCCTTCCCAGCTCTACCTCCTCCCCCTCAGCAGTGCAGGGAGTGGGGTTTATGGTCAGTTCATCACATGTTATTCCTGCTGCTGCTTGGGGAGAAAAGTCTTTTCTTTCTGAATATCAGGAAACACGTTTTTACTGTGTGGGTGACTGAGCACTGGCACAGGTTGCCCAGAGACATTGTGGAGTCTTCCTTCTTGGAGACACATATTCAAAAGCCGTCTGGACATGGCCCAGGGTGACTTCTGCTAGGTGGCTCTTTTTGAGCATGGAGGATGGACCAGATGACCTCAAGCCATCCTTTCCAACCTCCACCATTCTGTGAGTCTGTGTTTATGTGAATACATCGGAAATAGAAGGAAACTTCATCTAAACAGTGGTCGAAAGAATAGGACACTACAGAGCCAAACAGTGTAAAATAGCAAGACCCATATAATTAAAAGAAAAACAAGTTAGTTGTTGTACTTCTGTGAACAAATAATCCTGAGTGAAATTATTAACAAGTAAGAACATTCATCTTATCAGCAGATTGCTGGGACATGTCTAGGAATGTTTTTGTCTCCTAGATGACCTTACTGTCCTTGCTTCTTTTACATAACATCAGTTGAATCACTTGCCTTTATTTTTCTGAGCTTTACTCTGAAATTTATACAGTTCCTTTCCAAATATAATACCTTCCTTTTATATTTAAATTTAAAGAAAGGAACTAATTGTGCCCTTTTCATAATGAGTCTTCATGCTGTACTATATTTGGAAAGATTAAATACTTAGTTATTTCTCTCTATTTACTTTGCCAAACTCCTTTAAAGAAGGCTTTTATTTAATTTGATAATAAGCCTCCTAAAAATAAGTGTATGTCCACCTTTGTACCTGGTGTAATGTGAAATAAGGTTGGTTATAGATTTGTTTGTCATATGTAGTGTTGACTGTAAGGCAGACCATTACATTAGACTAACTGCCCTCTTGTAATGGTTCATTTAACATGTACCATAAGATTTTTTAAAATTATTATTAATTTTGAACAATTTAACCAATATCAATTTTTCATTAGGGAACTACTTCATCCTCCTACTCTTGGAGGCATTTCTATATCTTTGTAAGGTTTTCTACTTAGAAATTCAAAGGTAGACAATTCTTCAAGGCTTAAAATTTTTTTACTGTGTGTTCTTCTGAACACAAGTCCCAGTCCATAAATATAGTTGTCCTGGAGATTTTCTTTTCCCTCTTCCACCACTTGACGTTAACACTGTACACCAGGCTACATAGTGAGTTTGTATTTTCAGCTCAGAGTAAATTTATCCTTTCTGTTTCTTTACAGACTCTTCTTTTCAAAGTTATCCTTAAGGGATCACTTAGTAGAGCTTTAATGTTACAAGCTTTGTTCCAAGCAGAATTTACACCTAAAAAGCAAACTGTAAATGTAAAAGTTCTGTTAAGTCTGATGGGTAACTTCAGAGGCTAGAATAAGTGGAGCATTTAGAACATGAACTACATGTTCTACTTTTTATCATTTCACTCACATTGCTCACAAGTTCTTCTTTGTCTTCTCAAGTACCTCCCTTAGAGTCCCTTGGGTTTTTCTGAAGGCATATCTAGAGATCATAGAAACTTGTGAGTGCAGAAGATGTCAGCATTCCTAGATTAATTGCCCATTGCTCTCAGGTACAGAGCTGTATTTTGGATTTAGGATGAGAATAATGCTGATAAGACGCTGATGTTCTTAACTTGTTGTTAAGTAGTGCTTAGTCTAAGTCAAAGGACTTTTCAGTGTCTCTGCTCTGCCAGTGTGGAGGTGCACAAGAAGCTGGAAGGGAGCACGGCCAGAACGGCTGATCCAAACTGGCCAAGGGGATATTCCATTCCACACAACATCGTGGTCAGTGTATAAACCGGGGGGAGTTGGCTGTGAGAGGCTGATGGCTGCTCAGGGACAGGCTGGGCATCAGTCAACAGGTGGTGACCAATTGAATTGTGCATCACTTGTCTGTCTTGGGTTTTATTCCTCTCTTTTTTTTTCATTTCCCTTTTAATCATTATCATCATCCTCATCACTGTCATCATCCTCATCATCCTCCTCATTCTATTTAATTTCAGTTATTAAACTGTTCTTATCTCAACCCACAATTTTTTTCTTCTGATTCTCCACTTTGTCTCACCAGGGGAGGGAAGCAGGAAGTGAGCAACCAACTGCAAGGTACTTAGGTGGTGGATGGATTTAAACCAGGGCAGTAGATGTCTTCTGCTCCATGAGGGAGAAGTCTGTGCTGCTGCAACTGCACTGCTATGGGCAATTCAGTCCCCGGGCTACTGGTAAACATGACAATCATACTCCTTAGTGCTGGGCAGACCTGTCTTTTGTGCATATGTAGTTAACCATACTGTAAATCAAATCTCTCCATCTAAAAAAATAGCTGTTTAAAATAATTACGTATTTGGAATATGTGGCTATTTGGTATTTTCCATTTACTAAATTACTGCCCACAGATGAGTGTGTCCATGATCTGAAGGAGTTGTCTGTTAACTGGGAGATCATAAAATTAGGAAGCAGTAGAATGAAGTTCGTTTATATATGATATAAAAATAGCATTAAAATATGCATTTTAATGTGTAGCATGACATTTTTTTCCTGATGGAGATAATAGTGAAAATAGTGATATTTATTAGTGAAAATGGTGATATTAGTGAAATACACAGAATTTTAATGTTGAATTTGCAGTTTACTTCTTCAGATAAATGTAAAATCTTCATACACTGATGCTTCTTTCTTATCCTTTATGTGTACAATTTGCTGCATTTTGAAACTTGTATTTATCATAAAACTGAATGCATACTAAAATAGACCAGAATGTATCTGCATTCATTCATCACTGCAATATTTTCTTGTGCAGCTCCACACATCCCTTTCTACCTCTAATGCCATAAGACCTTGCTTTACCATTTTTTCACCCTTAGTATCTGATCTTTGTCTCATAAATCATTTTGACAATGAGCTAAATCCAAAATATACTCTATATTAACATGGAATTATGTTTTGCCTCTTGGGGGCTGTTGAAAAGTACATAAAAATAGAGAGATTTTAATTTTGTCATTTCAGTTGCTTTCTTTCCTGTGACCTTTCTCACCACGGCTCTTACTTATTTTCCTAAATGGCTTATTGTTGTATCACTTGATTCCCAGGTTTATTTTTCTACATCTGTGCTAATTTTCATTTGCTTCTTGGTTCTTTCAGCCCTTCCAAGGCTTTTCCTGGCTATTCGTACTGACATGCATGTTTTGACTTCCTTAAATTTGTGCATGTTGGCAAGTCACTTCATTTGAAAGAATTATATGTATTTCTTCATTTGCTCATGTATTCAAAAGCAAAATGCTTCTCTTCACTCTTGACACCAACTCACATGTGGTTTGCTTAAAAATTTGTTTCAAAGCAAAATTTAAAAAAAAAGCTTCACCAACCAAAGTTTTAAGCATAGCATGTGTATAATTATAATCGGAACAACTGTTAATGCAATGTTTTTCAACCCGTAGGAGTGAGTCCTCTTTCAAGCAATTTCTTTGACATAAATTAAAACAGAAATTTAATTCTTATTGCAGTAATGATTTACTGCAAGGATTCAAACTGAGATTAAAAATGCTTCTGATGTTCTGAATTAATATAGATAATATACTCCTACACAGAGTAGAATGTATGTCTCCATGCTTGCATTTTGCATATTCTTTGCAGCAGCTGAGCTTCTGTACTTCTGATGTAGAATTTGTTTGATTGCTGGGGCAAATTGCTTGCTCCTTCTCTCTTCACTTCTGAAATACAGATATCATTTCTATTTGCAGTACTGTAAGAATTTATGTTAGTAAACCAAGGGTAAATGTTTATCTATTGGCCTGATAATCATCTAATTTATACCAATTGAATTCCATTGAAAATTACTAGTCTGCATACTTGAATATTTTTTAATTCCTTGAAAAAAAACCCTATTTCTGTAGTTCTTAGAAAATCCAACAGATTAAATTAAGATTTAGTAAGTGATTAAGAGTAATAGCGATTTACTGTATTTTGCTTTTTCTGGTGGTATCTATTAGTTTACTTCTATTGCTGTTGTATCAGGCGATGCCTTGAGGAGCTGGAAGAGAGGCTACACACAGAGTTAAGGAGAATAAAATGGGTATTTATTGTGAGGCCTACAAAGGCCTACAAAAGCCACACCCCAGCAATATAAGTGCCACAGTCGTGGCCCCTGCCTGGATGGCTCCAAGATGGAAGGAAAGGAGGGGTTGGTCACAAAATCTTCCACTTTATAGGTTCTGGTTAATTTGCATGAACCCACCCTCCACCTTTCCATGTAGTTTTTGCTTAGGGCCTGAAGTTTGGAGAAACTGTCCTTGAGTTCTTAACTAGAATAGGATTGTTTTGTCTTCATCACCCTAGCACATCAGAAAAGCACATCCAAGGAGAATAGGAAAACTTAAAACTAAAGGCATCATTTCCCCCCTTTAGAGGCTTGACAAGGCCTTTACCTTGTCAAGTCTCTATTCTCAATATTACTAACAAGTATTTAATTACAGATAAGTGACCAATAATAATAAATACCTAATATTAGATAAATACATACTAGTAAATACATACTTAATAATAAACGTAAACATAAACCTAATAATAATAAACATCTAACAAGAGTAATATCTTATACCACCAAATGTTATATAAAAGAAAAAGTAATTAGACCCAGAAGAAAAATTATCATCATTTCCACCAGTCTTTGTTGTTACAATTGTTCAGAAGCAGAAGCTTTCTTAATTCTGGAGTAGTGAATCCAGGGTCCTCTGCTGGCAACTTTGACTAGAGTGAAGGTAGTCAGCAGGACTTTAAATTGTCCTTTCCACTTGGCTTGCAGAGGATCACTGTCCCACCACTTCACATAGACCCAGTCTCCAGACTGGAACAGATGTGCAGGGGTGTCCAGTCCTATGGGTCTGGATAGCACGATGTAACTCTGAAGCTTTTGGAACTTCTGCAAAGTGAAACTTAGAGCCATTAAATAACACTATAAATCACGTTTTCTCTTCATGTGAATTAATTTCACCTGGAATATATGGGGTTTTACATGGTCTACCATATATTAACTTTTGCTTCAATCAAACAATGAAACATATTTGCCCGGAGAGGTTGTGGAGTCTCCATCTGTGGAGATGGTCAAAGTCCAGCTGAATGCAGTTCTGGACAATCTGTTCTAGGTGACCTTACTTGAGCAAGTTGGTTCAGACCAACTGCAGGCTGTTTGGCCTGTCCTCCCCTCCTGGATGGCCCTCTGGTAACAGAGAAGTCATCCCTTTCATCAAGGTCTGGCATGGTGTGTCTCCACCGCTCAACACCTACTGGGTTGCAGCCAACAGTGGAGCCATAAGATCTTCCTGGTGTCAAACACAGAGGCCAACCCAGTCTTGTCCCTGATTATTTCATGAGGGTCTTGGCCAGCCCTGCTCCTTTCACCTAGTTATCAAAGCAGAGCTTCACCTGCCTCATCCGGCAACAAGTGCCTACCAAAGCACACAAATTTGCATTAACAGTGTAACTACAATGGGGTGCAGCAGCTCATTGAAAATGCCAGTGGCCATGGGGAACCAGCCAAAAGCAACTTCCCACCAGTGGTGTTCTCCTGCCCCCCTAATTTGTTCTATTCCCTGTTTATAACTTTACCATCGTGGTGTACTGTTATTAGGATCTTTTTAGCTTTGGCCTTGGCATTTTCCAGCAGCTGCTGCAGATTTGCATGCTCTGACATTTCTTCTACAAGTGTTTGTGTTTATACACAAAAACCATGGTCTCTAATTGTAGTTACATTACAAATACACATATTTAAGTTACCAAACACAGTCTGGTTACAAGCTTCAAGCCTCCAATTCTTCTTCTCCCCGACAATGGTTTTGGTGAGTTAGGCATGTAAAGGAATTGATGTTTCTCCAATTTGAATACCAAAGTTCAGAAGAAAAACAGTTTTCCTTACCCCAGTTACCCCAATAACATGTACAGTGTCGTGACTCAGTTTCCCTTCTAAGGTATTTAACATAGAATATGCTGCTTCACAATCTACACGAATTACTTGATGGCAACTTTTCCCAGCTTAGTTATAATCAAGGGCTCTGCTGGGGGAATAGCCCTTGGTTGCCATCACTCAGAGCCTGAGCCACTTGAGGTTTGTACTACTGAGAGTTGGGGAACTGAGGATTTTTCTTTTAACACTGGACAATCCTTTTTCCAATGTCCCCACTTTCTACAGTATGCACACTGGTCCTTCTCCGTAGGGGAGGTTTTTCTGGGTGACTTTTCCTGAGTTGCCTTCTTACTGGGTTGGGATTTAACTCTTTCAGTTGAACCTCTATCTCGAAACACTTTCCAGGCAACCTCTAGCAGTCTCTCCACATCTCGGACCCCCTCTATCTTCAGCAGCTTCCTTCTTATATCATTTGAAGCCTGACCCATAAACAACAAAACCAAATGTGCTTTACCATCAGCTGATTCAGGGTCTAGGTCAGTATATTTGATGGCAGTTTCTCTTAACCTGTTCAAAAAATCAGATGGTGATTCGTCATAATTTTGTCTTACCTCAAAAAGCTTTGACCAATTTATAGCTTTAGGTACTCCATGTTTTAACCCATATACTACAAGACTTTGATATCGTTTTAGCCTCACCATATGTTTGGGTATATTTGGATCCCACCCAGGATTC
Source organism: Sturnus vulgaris (assembly GCF_052056855.1). NCBI lineage: Eukaryota > Metazoa > Chordata > Aves > Passeriformes > Sturnidae > Sturnus > Sturnus vulgaris. The sequence continues at coordinate 36,198,087 of NC_142243.1, forward strand.
TCAAGGGGAAATATCTGAGTGACAGTATCTTGAAGCAATCCACTGGCTATGTTCCCCTCCACGGAGGTTGTGATGGCTTTATTAACCATCTGTCTCTCAGTGGGGTCGAGTAATGTATCTAACATGGAGTTTAAGTCTGCCCAGTCAGGGTTTTCTGAGTTAATAGCCTGTTCCACCAATTTTGCCACTTTATTTGGGTTCTCTTTATATTTTCCCACAGTAGTTTTCCACTGTTCTAGCTCTATAAGGGAGTATGGTACTTTCACGTATACTGGCCCCTGATTACCAACTGCCTGTCGTAAAGGGGCTTGCAAAACTGGTTCTCTGTCTCTCTCCCTTTTTGATCTAGTGCGGTGAGCAATTGGGCTACGCTCTCTCAGGACCTTTTTTGCTATCTTTCCCCTTCTCCGTCTGTTTAAGGCAGCAATAATCTCGTCCATTTCCTCATCCTCCTCTTCCTCCTCAGACTCATTTGAGTAAGAGCTGTCTGTCTCCATAGTAGCCAAGAGTCGATCTCGGCTGGTCCCAGTCCTAGAAAGCATCATACAACACCTGTTGCGATTCCACTGCCGGGCTGTGTGTCTGCGATCTTTGGTGATGTCACCTTCCGAGGCAGCTTCTTGACCTCCGGCGTTGCCGTGGCACCTCACAGGCCTGAGAACGGAGGGGGCACCGCTCCCCCCATGGGAGGTTCCCTCTCCGCCTTCCCTGTAAAAGGCCCTGCCCCCCAGCCTCTCCCCTCGGGAGGGTGCCGGAGGCTGCACACACCGGCTATCTCCTCCCCCCTTCCTCTCCCCTCGGCCTGCTGCCGGAGGTGGCGGCGGGGGCAGTGTCCATTGCTGCCCCGGCCCGCCTTCCTCCTCCTCCTTCACTGACCGGGGCCCCGCCTGAGCTGTGGCTCCCCTGGCCCCCCTTTGCGGCAGTGCCGGAGGAGGGGCCGTGCCCTGGCCTGAACCTGCGGCCCGGCCCGAGCCCCCGCCCAGCGCGGCCCGGAGCGAGCCTGTCCTCATGGCAGGAGCAACCAGATCTGTCTCCGCCTCCTCTGGGTTTTTATATATACTACTGAAAGGTAGCGCTTTCTTTTTATCTTTTAAGACTAATATATGTTCTTTCTTTTTATCTTGGTCCTGCTCACATGCTAATACCATAAAAAGTCGGGCATACTCTAATTCTTCAAAGAACCTATCTCCGCGTATTCGGGATATTAAACTTGATATTAATTTTCGATCTAAACTCCCAACTTTAGGCCACGTTTCTCCATTATCTAGTTCATATGTTGGCCAGATTTTCTCTGAGAGTCTGGTAAGTTTAGGTTTTGAAAGTATAGACTCTTCCCCGATTAGATTCGCCCACTTTTTCAATATTAACGCCAAGGGGCTATCTCTCGGAATACTACCATTATCATGTTCACCAGAAAATACACAACCCATTCTGATGCCCAAAATAAAGAGTAAGAGACACAAACAGAGACTCGGGGTAGAACTCACAACTCTCAGAGTCACAGCGCAAATGCTACGCCACCTTCTGGCTCCAGATGCTGCAGTTTAAACCTGCTCTTTAAGAAGAGGGATAAAGAGCAAAACAATTCCACTTGGAACTCAAAGGTTCCCCAAACAAATTTACAATTTACAAAACTATAATCCACAAACCCTCCTAGTACCTAACCCAGATGCTAAACAGAATACCCTTTTATTCGGTCACTCACATGCCTCTGTCTTGGCTCTGATACCTCTGGATCTCTGCTGGGCCTTTCCGGGGCTGCTGGCAGAACTTCACTCCAGGGGGTTTTCCAGGTGCCTTCCCTGTCCCATCTGGGGTGCCAGCTGTGATGCCTTGAGGAGCTGGAAGAGAGGCTACACACAGAGTTAAGGAGAATAAAATGGGTATTTATTGTGAGGCCTACAAAGGCCTACAAAAGCCACACCCCAGCAATATAAGTGCCACAGTCGTGGCCCCTGCCTGGATGGCTCCAAGATGGAAGGAAAGGAGGGAGTTGGTCACAAAATCTTCCACTTTATAAGTTCTGGTTAATTTGCATGGACCCACCCTCCACCTTTCCATGTAGTTTTTGCTTAGGGCCTGAAGTTTGGAGAAACTGTCCTTGAGTTCATAACTAGAGTAGGATTGTTTTGTCTTCATCACCCTAGCACATCAGAAAAGCACATCCAAGGAGAATAGGAAAACTTAAAACTAAAGGCATCACAGGAAAGCACCACTGTTTCGTAGTGCAAATACATAGTAAAAGTATTGTCTTTTGCAAAAAAGATTGAAATTTCAGCATTGGTTCAGAGTTCCAGCAGTCAAAGCAGGAAGATTTTAAAATATAGTATGAGAATAAATCTGTAACATCTATCTTAAAGTGTAGAGTAATATCAGACAATATAGCCAAACTGCAGCACACCTGAAAATGTAAATAATTCTTATTAATCTCTTATAGTACTGAAAATTCCTGAAGCTAGTCATACTACAAATAGATTATTGTTTACTATATCCCAACTGACCTGCTACTCTCTTTTGCTTGGGCAATCAAAGATGGATCTCTGCTTTGTTCAAGGAAATATAATTTGTATAATTATAACTCTTGGCATAACTGGATAACCTAAAACTCTATAATCCATTTCTCATCCTAATGGATGTGTCCTAAAAGATGTTTGTGTTGCTGTAACTCAGCCTAATGTTATAACAATATTTTGTAATTCTTTAGTACCTTTAGTTGTCTTAAGCTTGCAAATATTGTTGAAAGAACATTACAAGTATTGCAAAGTTGCACAAAAATTACACAAAGCTTTGCTCATGTTGTAACAGCAATTGCCTTAAGCCATCTAAGGTGTGTGCACTGTGATATAATTTTTAATATTTTGGTTGTTAATTCAGCCCTCTGTTTTCACTGAGTGTACATCAGTCTGTCAGTCAGCTTGCTTTTGAGGATCAGTTTGTACCCTAACTATGGAAACAATCTTACACCTTTCAGAAATCTCAACGGTGTCACCTCAGGTTCGCAATTTCAAACCTTCCACATCCCAAGTGTCCCAGAACAACCAGCCCTGATGTTGACTGATACACAAATTAACAGTGAAAAGGATACACACAACAAGTTGAAATAAGGCATCACAGACAATCCTGGCATTTTAAACATTGTAAAATACCTTTTTCTTTTGTATTGAAGATATTTTACTTTTTTAAAATGTTCCATTGTCTGGCTTTATCCATGCATATTGAATAAAAACAAATGCCATTGCTGATATCTACAGAGGCCATCAGCAAAGCAGTAACTTCTTTGCTAATTGTAGAAACTTCTGCTCACTCAAGCTGACAATCTTGAACCCATTTTCTTTGTTAGCAGACTAGTGATCATCCATTAGATTGGCCATTTCTATCCTTGTTTCAAAGAGAGTTGATAACCGTCGGGCAACAGAGACCTCAGCAGTTTTGTCTCACCTTAAAATCCCGATTTTCCTTACTTTTTCTTCCTCAGTCCCAGAGCTCACTGCCTGTCCTCTTGCAGGGATGGTGCAGGATGGATAACCTCCATTCTGTTCTTCAACTCTTGTGCTAAGTCAGCATCCCAGCTGCTTGCCTGAAACCCAGTGAGTCATTTTCAGCATCACCATCTACTCCCTTTTCTTCTCCCAAATCTGCAGATATATTTATGCTGCACACCGCAGTGCAGTGGTTTCATCAATCACCTACTTAGCCGTGTATATGCACAGGTATTGCAAATATCCCAGCAGCAGCAGCACGGAGCTCAGACAGCTTAATTTTTCTTGCCAAGCTGGTCCTCTTCTGCTGCCCGGTTATGCATTTGGCTGCACCTGTTTAAAGTATCCTGAAAGAATATGTGTGTGCAGTGCTGTGATGACAATCACCGTCAATGATTTTGTGCCTCACAGAGATTTTTTGATCTAGAAAACAGTATATTTGTAGTTGGCAGCCAATACATGCTTTAAAACCAAATGTTTGTTTAATGAAGGGAAACGCTGTGTGTGTCTTTTGATATTCTGTAACTGAAGTCATCACTGCTTACAGTACATGGCAGGTTTTGAAAAACAAAGCTGCTGAGGCTTTTCCTTCCGTGCTATTGCCTACTGGAATTGCAGATATTATTGTCTACTGGAATTGCAGATATTATGAAGTTGTCCTTGGAGCAATTAGAGAAGTGGCACTAAAGGAAAAACCTTTGAATCTCTGCTTTACAATTCTGCACAAATCTAGCCCATAATTTTACATAGAAGAGTCTAAATGGTTCCACTAAGCCATACTGATAGTGACAAATATGCAAAGTTATGAGGAATTATTCCAAAAATTTCTGAAGTAAAAAAAATCTGGAGGTAAAATAAGATCACAGAGAAACACCAGCCTTTCACAAGAAAACTTAAAACTGAAGATAGCATGTCCAGAAACTAAGTAAATTAAAATTTAAGAAGTGCAAGACAGGAGGAGTGCCAAGAAAAGAGGAACTTTGATAGCTCGGAGGTAACTCAGTCTTTCAGTTTGGAAGTGAATATATCTGACATAAGACTGAGTTGCCCAGAGATTTCGACTAGAATAAGCAGCAGTATCATAATTAAAACATTGTGGTGATACCTGGATTTCCAAAATATGTTTCAGAGCTTTTTACAGCACTCTTCTACTAGTCACAGCTTCTGTTTTTCTTTGCATGCTGATACTGATAGGAAAGATGGGTGCTAATGCCTTTACAAACAATTCCATGAGTAAGAGTCTTTAGGAGAAATGGGTGTTAATGTCTTTGAAATGGGTGATAATGTCTTTACCAACCTCAACACACACAAACTTGTTACGGAGCCCAGCCAGTGTGACTCCCGAACTTTAGGGTAATAGTCAAACGGGTCAGCACAAAGTCTATTGCAGGACCCACATAGGCTGGATTTCCAAATTTTGGAGAAATATGACATCTTCAAGAGGGCAGTATGTGACAGGTGATTCGGGTAAGCTGTACCTTTCTACTACCTAAGCCAGTAGGGAAAGGAAAGGACAACATGTGGGCGGGAGTTCAGGATAAAAGGAGACTGCTGGGTCCTCCAAAACCTCGAGAAAGAAGCCCCATGGGGGACGCCCCAGTGGACACTCCTTTTATTCGAATAAAGTTGCAGGATTCCTCTGTCTCCTTTGCCGACATTGGCTTTTCATGGAATGATTTTCCACATATTACATGGTACATAGACCAGACATTAGTCTATACCTAATGCAGATCACACCACATATATTATCCCGTGATTTGCAGATTTATTATTCTTTATCTTGAAATTATTTTTTGTTGCCTTTACTCCCAATGAAAAGCTGTTCAGAGCCCCCAGAGATTAAAAGTATTTTTCTGATTGCTAGGTTAAATGTACTCGTAATCCATTTATACCATTTTACATTTCATATAAAAACCATTGTCCTTTAGACTGGGTCTCTTTCTCCAAAATGTCATTTACTAGCTGATTTCTGTATAGTCATTTTCCCTTTATTTTTGCAGACAAAGGTCACCTGCACTCTTTCAGTCACATGTCAGAGAGGGTGTCTGCACTTCTTTTTGTCAACCAAGTAGCTGTGGTCCAGCGTGAATTCATCTCTGCTGAAGAGTGCACAGAGGGTACACAGCATTTGAAATGAGAATTCATCATTTTAAAAATAGCAGTATTCGGGTATTTACCAGAAACACCTCTCTTTTACATTCTTTATGATATTTGCGTTTTCCACAGCTATGCACATTTTGCCTCATAGTTGGAGTGGCTGACGGTTTTCTGTGATTGTCTTTTTTTTTCCTTGTATTTCCAGCGCAGCTCATCGTGAAGATTGTTCTCGTTGGTTCCCAGCAGCATGACAGAGCATTTGCACTACAACGTTTCATTCCATTTTCTTATTCCGTTCATTAAGGGCAGCCAAACTTTCCCAGTCTGCCTCCTGGAGTTCAGTACCCTGTGTGTGCAGAAGCGCATTAGCCAAGGGAGGAACATTCACCTTGGCCCCCTCCAGCGCCCCTCAGGTGCTAAACACACAGTTTAGTGCATCATTTAACTTCATCCAAGGCTGGTTGGTGCCTATAAACTCTGGCAGCAAGGAGACTTATCTTTGCTATTCTTTAGCTACAATAGACATTTTTACCAATTTCTGTCTTTAACATTTAGAAAGAACATTTTCACATTGCGGAAATGTTCTTTATAAGCATAAGGGTAGAATTTCCGATTCTGAAATTATTTAAAAATATTTAACTACTACTCTGAAGAAAAACTGTGCAAAGGAAAATATATTTAATGGAAATGTTTAAATTCCTATAATTGTGGAAAACATAGGGAACTTTTCTTTATCCTCCCAAGAAATTTGAATTTAACCGTATGATTAGGTGTCCGTAATAAAATGAAAAATTGCAGGATCAAAAGAGACATGTCCTGTTTCATATCCTATCCAAGGAGTATAGTATTTTAGACCTGATCTAAAATAACATAAGATGTAGCAATGAAATATTATAAAAATTCAGTAAGGTCAGTGCTTGATTATGCATTTGCATGTCAGTGCATCTCTTTTTAATATAGGCAGCTTGTCTCTTATTATCTAGAGTTATGTTATGAAATCTTGAAATTACAGTAAAGTCTGTAAAATGAACTTGGCTGCCTTGGTGCATTATATGTGACATGAAGGTAAAGGTCACCTTGTTTTCCAAGAAAAGATTTGAAACTGGCGTGACGTGATCAGTGAAAAATATTCAACTGATGCTCTCTAGGTTTATTCCCTCCTAAAAGCTGAAAAATACCGAAGTTGATAAAAACGAAATATTTTTTTCCTCCTAGCAACTGTTATACAGCACTCAAGCAATTCATAAAACCCCTGTGCTTAGAAAAGCTATCTCTTAATTCATTGAACATTACCAAACACATCCTTTTAGCTTTTATTTTCCCCCTTTACATCGTCACAGATCTGTATGCCCTGGTAGTTATTGCCATGTTTATTGATAAAAAAATCTCTAAATGACATCTAAACATGATATAAACAACACATAGGGGAAGAAATTACAGTAATTGACAGAACAGATGGACAGACAGCATTTTGATCTTCTAGTTACCTGCTGCCAAAGTCAATCCAAATAACATTATGAGGCATAAGGGAGTGAGAAAGGAAGTTCATCTGTTGGCTGACCTAATGGAATCTCCTTTCCTGGTGATTTGCATTTCACATCCATGTGGTCATGAACCTTCGTCCTCCTCCATATCTCCTCTCACCTCCCCTTCATTCTCTCTCCTCTCCCTTTGCAGTCACTGGGGACACGGATCACACATGGCTTGGCTGATTGGGAACTAGCCAGACTCTGGACTCGTGCTGAGTGGGGGCACTAATTAAGGTGCTCCTTGTTATTTGACTCTTCTATCCAGCTGCTGATTATCAGAAAATTTGCCAGAACTTACTGTATTTGAGATCTCTGTCCATCTGCCCGGTTGGGCTGAAATGGGCCAGTGGTTTCCATCATTACCAGGAGTCAGTGGAGATATAAAGTAGCCACAGAAGCCTTGTTCCCTTAGGATAGCCACTTAAAAATCACCTGGAAATGAAGTAACTTAAATTAAACATTTTGATTGTTTTAATTAAATAAATACATCACTGTGGGGATGGCTATGAAAGACAATTCCTCTCCAAAATTTTGACAAAACCAAGCAAAATAACCTGTTTTGGAAGTAGATGTGGCAATTCCTAGTCCTGGACTTCTCGAATAAAAGTTTGGAGTTTAAAACCCAACCCCCCCGCTCCCCAACCCCCAGGAAATTTCTTGCATTTAGTCGGCAAGGACATCTCATCAGAGAATTATGCAGTAAAAAACATTCATTGTAGTTCTTATAATTCAGGTGTCTATATTTCCACTGGAAAAATAGTTGTATCAATCCTACCCTTTTTAAACTTTCCTACTTTTCCTGTCATTTGCATTTATTTTCCTGTTGTCTTCAATTAACATATGCAGAACAATCTTCCATCCACCATGGGGCAGGCTGGGTCGTGGTATTTACTAATCTTACAGAAAAAAGCTCAGTACTGCAGTTTTCCTTCGTAGGCTCGAGACACATCGGGGGAATCGCTGCGGTGCTGCAGTTTGGGTGCTGGACAGAAGAGGGCGCCCTTCAGATGGCCTGAGACAAAAAAGGACCTCGGCTGTGGGCGCTGGAAGCAGCCGGAGGACGGCAGAGTCCCGGGGCATGACGAGAACTTTCCCAGCACGGCTGGAAAGTCGTGGCTGTGGAAGCCCAGGCTGGAGCAGCGCTCACTCGCACCCTCCCGGCTGGGTTAGAGTCGGTAAGTCAGGAGTGTCTCTGTATTCTTCAGAGAGAAATCAGAGCGCAAAGATTAAATTAAAGCCTTGGAATAGATGAAAGTGTGTTAAACCATTCACACATAAGTAGAGGTGTAAGTTTAAGTTTTAGTATAAGCAAGCAAGTAAGTGAGTAGAATAGGTTTTAAGTGCTTTTAGTAAGTAAAAGGTCTTAGATACCAGTATAAAAGTTCGAGTTCTAGTAAAGGTTGAAAAACATAGTGTTAAACACTAGGGGTTCCGTGGAGGCTTCAAGAAGTTAGTCTTAAACCTAATAAAGCTATAATAAAAATATTGCTTACATTTTTCAATATAACAAGATAAACATATATGTAGTTTATATGTAGCCTGGCATGCTAAGAAACTAGAATTCTAATAAGTTAAGAAGTAGTAGTCCAAGTTCGTGTCTTAGCTTGTTAGGAAGTTTCTATATAAAAATGTACATTGGGGAGAGCTGGTGCTTTTTGCCATTGCTTTTACCATTTGCTTTTTGCCATTTGCTTTTGCTTTGTTTCTGCTTCTGTTTAAAACTTGATACCAAAATTTAACATAGACTTTAGCGCCTGTGACTTTTGCTTTGAGACTAATGTGCTTCTGCAATAAACAACTTTCTAACAACTATTAGCTACTTAGCTCATTAAAAAACCAACGCAACAAGTTGGGTGCCTAAAAGCACCCAAAAGTTTAACCTCACACAGCTGTATGGACACTTTAATTTCGGCTGCGTGGACAGCACAATTTGGAAGTTAGTTGTCCCTGGACTGAGTACAGTGTGCTGTGAGTGAGCAGTGCTGGTTTTATTTCTGCTGCATTCAGAAAAGTGGCTGGGAACTTACAGATTTCATGTTGGGGATGGGTGTCCGAGTCTCCCTTCTGATCAAATCAATGATTTTGAAGGTTGTCACTTTATCAAGACTGAAACTCATAAACCACCAAGGAAACAAATCCTGTGCTTGACTACCTGTATGCAAACGTGATTTTTGACTCATGCTGCTGGCATCCCTGACCTGTATATTCCTACAGGGGGTGAGTTTGTTGGCTACACTGAACAAGCAGAAAAGCTTCCACATTGTAAAAGACTCCCATAACAGTGATTCAGGTTTAATCAATTACATGAGGTAGTTCAGAGAGCAGTTACAGCCATGTGGAGCATTATTCAGCCTTAGAATTTGACTTCATGTGATAACCAGGCAATAAACTCTCAGTCGCTGTCAATTTCTGTTGGAATGAGGCATTGTCAGAGCTTAAAGATCTGTTCTGAACATTTCTATCAAATAAATCATGTCTCCTCAGTGGGTATTTTCACAATTTTTCACAAGGAGTAAAGAAAATGTCCTTGGTTAGATCTCGAGAGAGTAAATAAAGTAAAGTAAATAAAGTAAATAAATAAAGTGATGATTGCAAGACAGCCATGTCTACATAGGCTTAATGCAAGTGTTTAAGGTGCAAAGATGTTTTAAAATCTTGATTTGCACTGTGTTTTTCAAGTTAACAGAGCCCTCGAAGCCCTCAAATGGTGCTCATTGGATCATTTTGGTGTTCAAAATATATGCCATATATTTGAAACGGAATCTAATGGTTTTAAATGAAGTAATGATTAGTGTTTTTAATAAGCAGCCTGAAATCCAGTGTTAGCTGATGAGTTGTGAAATAAGGAGAACATTTACAGGACATGTTGCAATATATCAGCTTAGTAGAATTGAAATTTCACTTTTTCAAATGCCACTTCAGATAAAATTGTTTTTTCAGGGGAACATACTTTCTCCACTAGAACTGGACTAAGTTCAGTATAGACTGCTATAATTATGCAAGCCCCACCACTAAGCCCATTACAAGTATTTCAATCTTCCTTTCTTTCTTATATAATAATATGAAAACCTCATTCCAAACTATGTTCCATCTGTAAAACTGTTTAAAGCATGAAATCTAAAATGTCCTGAACTAATGTAGTGCAGCTCCATTTTGCATTGGTGAAAATTGTAGTTACAAGTGACCGGGGCTTAAAATGATGTGCTACTTTACCTTTGCTGAATGAGTTAGAAATATCTGGAGATAATATGTGTTTTGTAGCCACATTTACCCAGATATGAAGTCACCCATTACAGGTTCTTCAAGAACAGTTATAGAAGCCAAGGAAAAAGTGTTTCATCCATGGAGAGGAAATACTGACTTGCAGGGGAGTAATAGGGAGAGTGGCACCCCCTCTTTTGGCCATAAATTCAGATTCCATTGGATCATGTTCCTTTGCCCATTATTGTACAGTTAACACTGAAAAGACTTAGAGAGTGTGAAGTAGTATTATTTTCTTTATATGTGTCATAGAAGACAAACCAGGAGATTAAAAATGTGATGTTTGACTTCTTGTTTTGCTAATTTTTATCTTCCCTGAATACTCTGAACACACAGAAATACTGTCTTCTGCTATGGAAGCATTTGAACAAGTTGGTTAAGTCTTCACTGCCATTTCAGAAGAGTTATATAAAAGTGCTTGTTTAGTCTGTGTTGTTGAGCAGAAATTACATGGCATCCTGACAGGAAAATAGACTAATAATCATAATAAATTTAGTTTATCTCTGCTATGTTTTGAGCTGGACTGAAGTTTCTCTGCAAGTCAAGAAAATAACTCATAAATGTATCATTCTGGAGGAATTAGAGACAAAATCAGTACCTTTGTTCATGATGCACATCAGTGATTTGTCCTAACACTGATTATAAATTCTCCATCAGTATGGAGGACTGGATGCTCCAGTTGCTCCAACAGTTTTTCTTGCTTGGCAAAACAAGCATGAGTTGGTACCGGTGATGCCAGCTGGGTTCTTAGTTGAGAAGCTGACTACAGATTTTATTGCTCATTTACCATTAGCAAAAGTTATGGTGTTATATTAACGGATTTCTTCAGTAAATGTCCAGAGTTTAAATGGCCTCTATCACAGGTCCATCTGCTTTGGTCACGACTTTCCATTTATTCATTTCAGCAGAGAAAGAAGCTCAAAAAACTGCATACCATCAGAGATTTAGAGGCATGGTGGAGATGGGGAGCTAATGTGTGTCGGGAGCTCAGGCTTTTGCTATAAGTGAGCTCTTGTAGACACAGCAAGGGCAGCTCTGCTGCTTTCTGAATGAAGAATGGGCTGGGTGGAGGAGAGTAATTGTAGCATGTGAGGACCCATAATAGACCAGAATTCACTGATTCCACTGCTTGTTGAATGACAAAGTACCAAATTACACAGAAGCAGTCATAATGGCGAGACAGGTCTGAGGCCAAGCCTCGAATTCAAATCAGAAAGTAATCTCAGGATCAGCAAAGAAAACAGGCAGGCACAGCCATATCTATAATGCAGCACAGGCAAGGACTGATAGCAGGGGCCTGAGCAATGCAGCCCCTGAGCAAAGGGCAGAGGCTCCAGATAACATCTCACAGCTCGTTCTCACACTGTGCTTTCAGAAGCAGTCTGATTCAAAGTTACACAACTCCACTGTATCGAAGCTGACATCCAAGAGTGCTAGCCAGACTCCTGCGTGGGCAATGAATGGGAAAGAAATTGTAGTAGATTGTAGTAGATTGTAGTGTGTGTGTGCACCTGACATTCCACAGTGGAGTAGCTTTAAAGACACAGGGTTGTTTTTTCTTAAATATTGGACTTGCACTCCTAAATCTGATGTTTCTGAAGAAAAGATTTACAAAAGGCTGAATTCTCTTATTCAAGCAATGAGTGATCCGGCTGTGGTTTCTCACATGCAGATAAAGCTGGCTCATATCCTAGTAAGACTTCCAGAATGTTTATCAATCACCTGCCATACCCAGCTTTGCCTCAGTTGTTGGCCCGCTGTTTGCAAGACAAAGACCATCTGTTTATCAGACAATCTAGCTAAAGCCACACCAGAAAAGCAGAATGAGATGCCATCGCCAAAAGCAGGCTATAGTGGGCCAGCCTGAAGGAGCTTTTTGAAATAGGTGTGGTACTTGATGCAGATGCTTGGACAGAAGCAGGGGTGTATGAGCAGACAAGCTTCGAGTTATGTATTCATAGAAGTGTTCATCGTTGAATGCTCCTGGAGACAAAGGTCATTACTTAGAAAATTGAGTTTTAACACATGTAGGCTTCAAGCATTTTAATTAGAAAGAGAACTAGTTTACTACCCAAATATTTTTTCCCTGGGCTTTATGCTTTGATCCTGCACTGCTGTAGAGAAGGAATGTCTTGGCAATAGGGGACAGCTTGTTGCATTCCATCCTTTATAAAAGGCTATTACTGCTCAAGTAGGGGCTAGGAGACATAAGGAGGTGTCACACGATTTGAATTGTTCTGGAAAAGGATTAGATATTGCAAAGGTATTACAAAATTTTTGTCTTTTCTGACCTTTACTAACCCAATAGAATTGAAAAATTGTTTGAAGGTTGGAAAAAACCGTTATTTTTACAAAAAGACCCCATTATCTGCAACTTTACATCTGCTCTAACACACATTTTTATTTATTACTCTGAATATATTCAAGCTGCTGGAAGAAATTAGGAAAGTGCTGGATAGTTATATTAAAGTCAATAGGAATCTTCAGTTTCATTGTGTGAAAAACAATGTTCACGCTTCCGAATTTTCGGAAGTCTTAATATGAGACAAATATCCAGCTCTGGGGTATTTTTGACTATTAGCCAAAGAACACACCTCAACTTAAAACATCGTTCTCTGTTAACAATGGTTGCTGTTACCTTGCTGAGGGTACATGCATATTCGTGAGTTTATGCCTTATTCAAACACTCCTTTGAGTTTTTGGTGTTCAGGAACTCTCTTGTTTGGTTTTAACCTCTGACTTGTCTGCAGGACGTTCTGTAGATTAGGTCAATATATCTTATTTCTTCCTGTGTTTCCATGCTGTTGTCCACACTCCCTGATAGTGAGGAGTCAATAAAATCCTTCCCAGATGCTTATACTCTGTTTTCTGTCACTGTTATCACTTGGACAAGCCAGTCCACACGTATACGAAAAATAATTGCTTTACACCATTCTCTAAGTTGCTTACATAGAGGGAATTTAGTCTCTATTTTAACATTTTGCTAAAGTTAATCTATGATATAATATATTTATCACACTACTATTCATATAAACTATACAGTGCAGACATAGACTGACAGATTATACTATACAGGAGCAGTTAAAAGTAAGTGTAAATTGCACCATATCAAAATACTTGTGACGCAAAAAGCTGATCTATGAATGTGAAAGCCGGTATTATATTGTCATCTCTAACAATTGTCATTGTGACTTAAAGTGTCAGTAAAATGGAGTCGTTATATTGAATGTGAAGTGAGGTTAATGAGAATGCATGTCTGTGCTTTGTCTTATACTCCTGGTTAGTGTTTCTCTCACTGTATTTGGCTACTCCACCCTCTAATCTCTCATGTATCAGATAATAATATGATTCGCACATCAGCAGAGGGACTTTTCAGAGAAAAACAGCATGTCCTTCTTTTGAATAGTGGTAGAAGTTTTCTCAGACTGTGGAGGCATTCTTAGCTTATTTAGTGTCATATATAGCTAATAATATGTTATAGAAGACAGATGCAAACCTACATAGCTAGGTAATTGGTTTCCAGAGCTGCTTTAGTGGTGGGTGTTTATCTTCATTCTGTCACAAACTGTTATCCTGTGCCCATCCCTCCATGTTACTCTTAGAAGGAGCTCAGTAATGTCAAACCAGATACAGCTACAATTAATATCTAATTTTGCATGAGTAATTAATTCTGCCTTTACCATGCTTATCTTGCTTTGGTTTGAATTTTTCCAGCTACATTTTCCATTAGTTTACTGTCTTCTGCTAGATGGGATAGGATGATACCAAGCTCGTCCCTGCACTGTGGATTTGTGGGGAGCTACAACAGGGTGTGTCTGCTGTAGTTTTCTGCTTAATTCCTGGGTCTGTTGTGCACACTGCTCACACGTTGCTTCATACCCAGCTTCTCTTTTGGTTCCTTGTGGGAGAGAACTTGGCTGTGCCTGGAGGCTCCACCTCAGTTACTGATCTAGATGGCAGTAGTGACGGCACTAAATTTGGCTCCTTGCTCTCTCCTCAGCCCTCCATTGCTGTCCCATCTCAACCCCTACATGTCCTCATGGCACATGCCCTCAGATCATGTTACAATAACACTGTCCTCACTTTTTTTTTTGGTCACTTGGAATGGAAAAAGACAGGGGTTAAAAAATGTTTTAGGACGGCAAGGAGAACAGGGGAAATGGGATCTGTGTGCATTAGCACAGCCACCTCTGTGTTTTGGAGCCTGTATGTGAGCCTGGGCAGCACACACTTAGAGGAGTGCATGTTTGAGACAAATTCCCTTCTGTGACAACCAGACATTTCTACTGATGTGAATGGTCTGCTTTAAATGGATTTGGAGATTGCTGTGGCCACAATGTAGTGACTGGAGGAAAGGGATTTTTGCAGTTATGCTGTCACAGTGAGCTGGGGCACGCACAGGGCAATGAGGGCTGTGCAGGTCCTTGATCTTGCCCTCACCTTCTCTCTGGCTGCCTTTCCATAATGCTGTTTGGATCAGCAAAAATGAAGTTTTACACTCTATCTTTCATTTAGTTGTGATTAGCAGTGAACAAAGGGTTCTTTTAAAAAAGGAATTGCATTTTCCTGTCTATCATTCCTTCTCCCAGCTAAGTGAACAGAATTGTGACAGGGTCATACCTTGAGTGACAAACATTGATCTCTGGAGGCAGGATGGGCAGTTCTCTGTTTCTAACTAATGACATTCTTCTTCTCGCAAGTTTTGAAAAGTAAGTCTTTGGCAAACCGCTTTTTTACAATTGTGTTTGAATTTGTGAATAATGTCTCCACTATTGAAAAATTATGGCTGTGTTCATCATCTGTAAGGCTGTTTAACCAGAAAAGCATGCTACATCAGGTGGAGATGAATGCCATTACTACTTTTATAATACAATAGAGCCCCGAGTTTTTCTAGCTCTGTGCATTAGCCTGAAATGAACTTTCTTGCTCAGTGGTTTCATTTGTATCATCATTTTCAGTCACTAAACCATAAAAAATACACACTCCGATTCCCCAATTGGTTTTGGGCACTTCCTGAATTAGAAAATCACTTAATCTTTCGTTTCTCACCTATTATCTGCCTTTATTTAAAGTGTTGGCTTATTTTATATATTAGCTTTAAGCCTTAAGTCAATTTTGATGCTTTTTAATATATTTTTGGTCTTTCTTCCCATGACTGTTTTTCCTTTCTCTGAGATCCCCAGGGACGCTCTTAGCCCTGGCAAATTGCTGCCCCGTTACAGCTTGATCAACATGCAGCTATATCAACATGAGAAGAGGTGGTTGGGTTGCAGTTTCTTTTCCAGAGAAGCTACGTTGTGCAGTTCCTCACATGCATCCGTTATGGACAGACTGAGGGAATAAACTCATAGAAATATTCTGTGAGGGAATAAACTCTTAGAAGGTGAGCCCCAGAGATGGCTCGAGCTACTCGTACTTTCCTGACTTCTGTAGAGTAAAATTGTGTAGTTTAGGTGTGTAAACACGTTGTCCTGAGGCAGAAGCTAAAAACCTGATCCTGTGTCATTGTGTTTCTCCCCTGCTTTCCTTCACCCCTCTTTCAGGGCACTCGTACCAAGTGCGTAGATCACAGCATGCCGCGTATCGGGTGTCTCCGACAGCTGCTGACACACTTGCAATGCATGCATAGCACCAATAGCTTCAAATGCAAGAGGGAGCCCAAAGACTTCAAAGCTTTCATAAGGTTTGCTCATAAATTCTGTTTTACTCCAGGTGGTGTTTCTATGTGTTTAAAAATCTGCAAAATTTCAAAGTGAATAGATGATCAACCCTGAAAAGCAGACATTGCACTGACCACATTCCAGTGCTTTTTGAAGTCCTGAAGAGCATTCTGGGGGCTACTGTCTCTTTTTTTTCCCCCCCAACATGTATAATATAGTTTCTCTTTTAATTTTATATACAATTTGTTGTACTATTTATGAAGACGTTTTTTAAAATAGGAAAATCTCTGTGAGAAGAGTTAACTGGAATGATGGAATGTAAACCTGACATGATAAATTCTTGAAACCATATACTTGCCATTCATCATTTTATTGAAAACAGTGCCTGTCCTTTCTTGTAGTTCACTATTGTATGGTAATGTGTTTCTTCATATTGGAAGTTATGTTTCAGTATTTTCAACTATTGTGTCATGTATATTTTAAAAATAACATTGTTTCAGCTATTTATATAATGATTTCTCTGATGGCAGTAAATGGGAATCCCAGCTGAATTTCTGACAAAGTAAAATCAGATGGTTTTCTCTTGCAGTGTACTGTCTACTTTAACTATTTCATATGCTTCCTCTGAAAGTGTTTACAACTTACTGAACAAATTGTACTTTGATCTTGGGGCAGTTGTTGCAACTAACAAATAACATCTATTCTTTTTCCTAAGTATTCCTTATTCTTATTCCTAAGTATTTAATATTTCCTATAATTTCAAAAGTCTCTTGCTTTAACTGTAGCTATCTGAAGTTCAAACTGTTGAAAAATAAAATTTAAATTAAGTGAGATAGAAGGTTTTGGATAATAATCAGGTGTTTAGTTTTGTTATTCAATCAGGGCATGGCAGCCATACACATTTATTGATGTAATACTGCTGACTAGAAGAGTCAATGCATACAGAAAGACCACTAGAAGCACCAGTTGCACTGACAATAGATTAAAATCAAGGAACAATTTTTAGTATTGGTTTCTATTAATTGACTAAGTAATCATTTTGCTCAGAAGGATTTTAATTACGGACTTAGTGTCCTTATTATGCACTTACACAGACTAAATGTTCATGATCCGGCAGTAAAATATGGTTAGAGTAAAAAGAAAGTGGGAGAATAGCAGAAAAGGCATTCAAAAAGACTGGTAAATAACCTAGAGTAAAGACATGATGCTTGTGTAATTCTCACAGTAAAATTTTGAATGTGATGTACGACTAACTAGATTTTCACTTCCCAGAATTTCTGGGAGGTTTGTTGAGGTTTTTTGTATAAAATAATATCAGCCAATATATACACAGAAGTTATCTTGATTTTAATCAAGTATGCTCACCCAGAAGAATCAAGCTAAGGTTGCATGTCCAAAATCAGCTCTATTGCTCTATAGAACATCTTCTGCTCTGAGCAAGAAAGTATTTAACTCTGTCTAGGTTACACAGTCAATTGTCAGGCTGTCAAGCCTTGCATCCTGGTGCCTGTCTTTTACTGAAAGGAAAAATATTTCTTTTTTCCTACAGTATTTCTGTAGATCACGCTCCTTGAAAGAGTTGTTTTAATAATTTGTTCCAGAAAAAAGGCAAAAATCAATTAAAAGAAACCACAGTGAAGTGAAATATATTTCTATTTATTCCATGGTTTTAATTGAACTCTGAGACAGAAGAAAAACACTTATTAAGAAAAGATACTAATGTGTAGAGTTCGAACGGCGACCCGAGACAGAAAACCCCACACTCTGTGATCCATGTGACAAAAGCCTTTATTGAGTTCTAACCTCGGTTTTTATACCCCTTTCAATGTTCCCGGGCAAGTGTCTGTGATTGGCTCCCAGGTCAGGCTGCCCAGCCCCCTGACCAGTAGCTCTCTGCAGCCAGGGCTGGAACTCCCTGGATTAAATCCTTGTCTGTCTCCATTTCTGTCCTATCTCTGTTCTTTGGGGGCTGGCCTTTTAAGCCAGGTTATTTATCCAATAAGTAATTCAGAAAAGTTGCTAGGCTAAAGTAAATTATGTGGATTTTGACTGCTATTCAATGAAGGCACTTCTTTCCTGTTTTATACATATATATTCCTCATTTTGTGGTATTGTGTTGCAAGGTTTCTAACAGGACAAGCTGACACCAGCATACAGTTAATTGTTTATCAGCAGAAGTGTGTGTGTGTTAACTCTCCCGTTAAACCTTCAGAAGTGAAGACATAACACACTGCAACTCCTACTTAGCACATGTAGGCCCAGTGTTTACCCCCATGGACATGATCAAATGAAGACAATTATAGAAGGAACTCGGGCTGCCAAAAAAATTCAGCTGATGTTATTTACTTACTCCCCTATAATGGAAAAGATGCAGTTTTTCTCAAAGGAGTGAAAGTGTTTAATATTCTACTATAATGAGAATTCACAAAGCATATAATGCTGAAATTACAAAGCAAAAGTTTTATGTCTTTTTCTTTGTGCAAATTTAATGAAAGCTTTTGATCACTATTAACACTTTTGTTAGTTAAAAAAAGCTTGGGTTTGAAGAAGTTATAAAAGCTCATTGTGGGCTATTTTATTGGCATGCTCCTGTAATAACAGAGTCAGATGCCTCAAATGACAAAAGTAGATGACTTATGAAATGTCTTATGTCTCACAAGTCAAACGCTTCTATATATATGCAGTGCTTACTAACAAATATAAGGAGGGAAAAAATGAAATCCAATCCTTTGCAGAATCCCGGCTCTCATCTGGTTTTTGTAACTCTGTAACTTCTCCTTAGAGAGCAGAGTGCAAGGCCAAGAGATGGGAAACACTGTATGTTCTTTTTAATGACTCCTCAGAAACACTTCAAGAGCAGGTTTGTTGTCCTGGTCCCTCTGATAAAACGTGTGTGCCTCTGCTGAAATGGGCATGATGCAAGTCTTTTCCAGGGTGCCTGCCTTTCCTCCTAGAAGAAAATGCAAATTTTGCTTCACTGAAACTTTATCCAAGAATACCTCAAATAGTCTTGCTACAGAATAAATTTTCCAAATGGTGATATTAAAGACAAAGATTTGATTTTCAGCCTTTTCAAGAATGGCAAACTAACAGCATGCTATTAGAATAGGATAAACTGTAATTTTCTGTTAAAATAACTCCAGGATTCCCAAAAAAGTTACTCAGATTTAGTGCCTAGGTCAAGACTTTTTAAAAAGACTTAATTTCTAGTTTGCAAACTGAGGCCTTAAGGAAGGCCTCTGATATCCAGAAAGTCCTTCCTGTCTGCTCTTTAACTTTCCCTTAAAGTCTTCTCTTTTAATGGGCAGGAAGGGAATACTCTCTTTCAAATTTTAAAAACCTTGACCTTTTGAAAACATATATACAAAGAGTCTCATTCTCATAGCAATATGATTTAAAGCTGTGCTGCAACCAACTAACCACTGCAGCATGATAGTCTTGAAAACAGGCAGTTTAGAGAAGAACTGTTGAATTACCTTGATTTAGAAAAGCACTCCTTTTGGATTCAAGAGCCTGTAGGGGAAGAGTAGATTTACTTTTAAGCTCTTGTTAATTCTCAACCATCACACTGAGTAGGCTGGTAGCCAAACTAAAAGGCATTATAGGTAGGATAGAGAGCAAACATTCCTTAAGCTGTATTTAATAGGCTAAAATGGTTGAGCTGCTTGATTAAAAAAAAAAAAAAAATCCTCAGAGTTATAGAATCATAGAATATCCTTAGTTGGAAAGGGCCAATAAGGATCATCAAAGTCCAACTCCCAGGGAACTCCTATAGTCACTGCTAGCATAATGAACTTTCCAAAACCGCAAAAAAAGAATTATTTTAATGTACACAATGTTAATAAATGCTCTGCAGTAGACACATCTGTCAATTTATGTTTTCCTACCTCTTTCTGACACCTTTAGGGCACATTGTACTGCCTGCACATTTTATGGGCATATAACACACCTGCACCTTGCAGATGTTGTATACAATAATGCATTATTTAGAGATAAATTTGGCTTTGGATTAATTATTAATCAGATTCCAACTGTAATGGGACAGCTTAAACATGCATACTTTATTATAAACAAGTACAACAAACAAGTATGTGCTAGACTGTCACCTGAACAATCAAGTCAAGCAATTTAAATTATCACCAGAATTGTAGAGATACTTACAATAATGAAAAAACATATTTCAAGCAGAGGTGTCAGAAAAGCAACATTTAAACAAGATAATTGCTAATTAAAGTTTTTCATGTTTGAATAAAAAGTATTTGGTGTATTAGCAATAATCTGTATTTGGCTTCTTTAAACACTGGCCATGTAGCCACTGGTTAAGGGTTTAAACATATCCTGTTTCTTGGCATGTTTCTACTGCCACACTATTTGAGTTAGAAAAGTTCAATGGGTAATGTTAGCTTAGCTGTGGAACTTTGATATTTAATAGGATTTTATGAAAAAGGCTAATATGTGCACATGACAGCAAGTCCTCACAGTTAAATATTGTCATAGAAGGGTCTTTTGATTCCAGTATAATCCTTATTTCATTTAACAATTAAACAAATAGAGCCTGGTGAGCCCACTACTGAATAATGATAATGAAAACGTTTCTTCACCTCTTGATCTTCAAAAAGTTCTGGCAAAGAAAGTATGCAGTTCACATTAGTATCACATGAACTACTTTGGAATCCTGATCTCACAGGGATAAACAAGGTCTCTATGGAGTAGCTCAGTCTTGGTGACCATTTCTGGGATTTGGTTTATCAGAAATGCCTCCTTTTGTACATGGAAATATTTTTCAGCTTTAAGCATTCAAAATGCATTTGAATAAACACCATGCTAATTTAAAGAAGTCCTGTAAAACAGAATGGGACAAAAAGAAAAATCAGTGAATGGTCATCAGAAGAAATCTTAGATTTGGAGAATTAATTATTTGCTACTTCTGTCTTGCTAGCATAACCCTTCTAGTTTAGTGTCTGATACAATGTTTCTATCAGTAATTGAATTTCACTACTTAGAAGAAGCATAATACAGATAGTATTACATTGATTCATGTTAAGACTAGATTCAGAAGTTTTCCTATTTGCATTGGATCATCATCTTCACAGTCAAAAGTCTGGCAATGTCTGCAGGTCTTGATATCATTCATTACGGAATTGCCAGGGCTAAAGTTCAATGATTTCTTTTTCAGTGTTGTTATCTTGTTTCTATACAGGTTGGACAGATAGGCAGAGTTGAAAAGGGTTTTTTCAATCCTTTTTTTTTTCTCTGAGACAGGACTGATCAAATTTTGCTAAAGGTCTTAAAACTAGTATTCTGCTATGTGCATCTGTGACAATTGATAAAAGATTCGTGTTAATCACAAAAGCATTGGGGTTTGTATAAACCAGAATACTAAGCTGAAGTGAAGCATGGACACTAGATAAAGGAAATTATATGATTAAATAATTCTGTTTAAAATCACCTTGTTATGTTATATTATGTTGTATTATGTTACATTACATTATGTTATATTATGTTTTTCAAATAAGTTGTATCGGCTACCAGCTTGCAAAATCGGACTTCCCAAAAAGCCCTTCCTACCTTTGTCTAATCAATACTGCCTATCCCAAAAACCAGACTCCCAGAACTTCTTTGGTGGTCATCTACAAGGACCGGATAGCAATCTGTGACTGATTGTCACCCAAAGGCTTTGTGAATTTGTGAACAAGGAGAAACCACAGTATAAGAAGAGGCTGCAAACAAAGGTTCGGTGGAGCGTGGAGTGGGTGGAGCGTGGAGTGGGCGGTGACCCCTCACGTTGCCCAGCGCGCTGCTTGCTCTGTCTATATCAAATAAAACAACCTAAATTTTGCTGAATATCGAGACTTTTGTCTCTCATTTATAACACATCTTAAGCAGCAAGATGACAGAAAGCACACATCTTCCTCACCAATTTACTGGCAACACTCTGTGACAAATGATTCTAATAACATTTTGTGCCTGTTGCGTATAAATTTCATCTTTCAGAAGAAACAGTGACGCTCCTAATGACAAAGTGTCTCCTGTAGGGATGGTTTGTGATGTCCACATCTGTAGATACAATATTGGATAATATTTAATATTCAAGGATGACTTTTCCTAATTAAAAGGCAAGGCAAGTTGTTGAGGCAAGAGATGTTCACATAAGAGCAAATGGTAAAATCACTGTTTCACTGTTCATGAAAACCACAAACTTTGGCTATTTCAGATCTTAAGTTTAATATTAATGTCCCTAGTGTTTACTGCCTAAATCCTGCAAATGTGCAGGTTTTCATTTAACCTTAAGCTTTGTTAATAGTTTGATTAAATTGGGACCATATATGAGTCACGTAGCAGGGTCAGATTCTGAACTTCCTCGACCCACTAGAAATGATACTGGATAAGTAATGTTGTCCAAAGAGTGTCATACTTTCCTCCAATCTGCATCACACCTTATGGTTCCTTTTCTGCTGCAGTGACAAGCACCATTGTTCAGATTGCGGACAGAATATTGAAGAAAACGCTCTCACCAGCACCAGTCTGTAAGCTGGTGGCTGTTCAATGACCATGGGGACACAAATGTGAATCTCTTCAGGAAGAGGAGATTGAAATGAGGGCTCTCATCTGCCAAGTGATCTAAACAGTAAAAACAGACAGAAGACATTATCCCTGTGGCTCTGTGTTTTGGAGTAGTAAGCTGTCCCTTGGTGTTCTGAAGGAGAAGCTGGAGACAGCTCAGGGCAGTAGGCCCTCATACAAAGGTGTGATGGCACTGCTCTGCAGTCCATGGTAAAGCCCTGGAGCTGGGGGACAGGGCTGAAAATGTACCCTTCAATCCAGAGTTTTCACCTCCAGTATGCTGAAGGGGGATATTTCTGCTGCCTTATTCAAGCTATCTAGGGTAGGTATCTGATGTCTGTGCCAGCGGTTCCAGGCACAGTCAGTGATCTCTTGAGGGCAACTGGGGGAACCTAAATTAAAAGTGTAGCGCTTTCATTCGACTATAATCTGAGTCAAGCTCCTGCATTAAGCACTTCAGCCGAATGCTGAAGGTCAGATGGTGTGGGTCGTCTTAGGTGTCTCTTTGCTCAGTGTGACTCTTTGCACTTTTATTTCTACAATTTCAAATTTTACTCGTGTTCTCAATGTATTGTCTCCCCAACTGACTCAATTTCTGAATTTCAAGCAAAGGGCCAAGTGCCTCAACTCTGGCATTTCATTTCCCTTTATTCAACTTAATCGTGAAATATCAAGCTCTTGCAGCCGTGTTAAGAGGTAAAAATAAATACGTGGCTCTCTAAGAGACTGCTCTTCCACCGAGTCCCTCCTGTTCGTCTCATAGCAAACCTAAACCAATTTTTGGGGTACGTGAGGGCACTTCGGCCGGGCACGCTGTGTTGTGGACACGCTTGAGGGTAACCATCAAGCTGCAGTTTTCGTTAAGCTTTTAATATTCCAGCACTCCATCACATTCGTTCCTTTTTAAATTAAAGGCTCTAATTGGACTAATTGGGCTCTCATTGGCCTGTCGGCTCCCGGTAGGGCGCGGGAACAGCGGCTCCACCGCCGCCCCCCGCCCTTGCTGCGCCCCTCGGGTGGGCAGGGCGGGTGAAGGGCCCGGGGCCCCGACGGGAGGAGCGGAGGATGCGGCGGGGCGCGGGGGGCCGGCGAGCGGGTTGCCTTGTGCCAGCCAGCCCGGAGCGCGGGCGAGAGCGCGGGGCGGGAGCGTGCGGAGGAACGCCGCGGTAAGCCGGGGCGCGGGAGGGGCGGGCGCGGGTCCTGCCCTCCGGCGGAGCGCCCCCGAGCTGCCGGAGGGGGGTGCTGGCGGCGGGGCCGCCCATCCGCGCGGGGCCGGCCCTGTGACTGCCGGCGGCGGCGGGGGGGCGAGCCCGGATCGCTCGCTCTGCCTTCCCCGGAGAGTTTGCTCGCGGGGGCGGCCGGGGCTGCCTCTCCTCTCAGCGTTGCCGGCGTTTCCCCCCCAGGACTGCTGCCGAGCGTTGGGCCGGGGAAGGCGGCGGCAGCAGCAGAGAGCGAGGGAAGCAGCCACATGAATCAGTTTCTCTCTGTATCCGGCTCCGGGCAGAGGCGGCGACCATAGCGGGGAGGAGGGGAGAGGGGGAAAAGCGGCTCCTGCAGCAGCGGCAGCCGAGGCTCCCCTCGCCGCCGAGGTGGGTAGCGGGGCCGCAGCGTGTGGGCGGGGGGCGGCTGCGGCCGGGGCTGCCGGGGCTGCCGCTGCCCGGCCGGGCTGTCTGCGCTCCGGGGCGGCTGCATGTCGGCAGGCAGCGGGAACGGAGAAAAGTTGCCGAGGGCGCCCGGGGGCTGCCCGGCGGGGCGGCGACCCTGCTCGTGTTCCGCCGCTTCTGGCCGCCGCTCGTGGCCCGAGAGCGGCTTCGGCGGATCGTCCCCGCCGTGCGTGGGACGGGCTTTCCCCCGGGCCGGGGCCGGAGGCTTTGGGGCGTGTTCTGCAAGTTCTCTTTTCGGCTGCCATATGCGCGGGGGGGAGAGACTTTGGCTCAAAATCCCCCGATCGTAAATATGATAATTGATAAAAGATTCGTGTTAATCACAAAAGCATTGGGGTTTGTATAAACCAGAATACTAAGCTCTGAAGTGAAGCATGGACACTAAATAAAGGAGATTATATGATCAAATAATTCTGTTTCAAATCACCTTGTTATGTTATATTATGTTGTATTATGTTACATTATATTATGTTATATTTTCCAAATAAGTTGTATCGGCTACCAGCTTGCAAAATCAGACTTCCCTATAGCCTTTCCTGCCTTTGTGTGATCAATGCTGCCTATCTGAAGGAGCAGACTTCCAGAACTTCTCTAGTGGTCATCTACAAGGACCAGATGGCTATCTGTGACTGATTATCGCCCGGAGGCCTTGTAAATTTATGTAAGGATGTTTATTCGACCACCACTGCTTACCTGGCAAAATTATGACAGCAAAAACCCCTCAAAATTATTGATTACAACGAGAAACCACAGTATAGGAAGAGGCTGCAAACCAAGGTTCGGTGGAGCGTGGAGTGGGCGGTGACCCCTCACGTTGCCCAGCGCGCTGCTTGCTCTGTCTATATCAAATAAAACAACCTAAGTTTTGCTGAATATCGAAACTTTTGTCTCATTTATAACATAAATAAGAGAGAAAGCGGAAGGAGGGGAGGGGGGCAGCGGTGGTGCTTCTGCCGTAGCCAGGGAGGCTGATGGCGGAGTTTGGCAGCGGTGGCGGCACCGGCGGCGGGGGGCTGCCCTCCTCCCCGGGGCCGGTCCAAGGCAAGGTGGCGTTCAAGGCAGGAGATGGGGAAGGAGGAGGAGGCGGCGGCGGGAGATCCCGCTTTGATAGTGCGGGCAGCCGGGTCTCCAACGGGGACTGTGCCCAGCCGGGAGCCGGTGAGGAGCCGGGATCAGCTCCTCCTGCAAGCCCGGAGAGCAGCAGCAAAGAGAAAGGATTTTCCAGCAGTCAACAACGAGAAGGCAAACCCGGCATCCCCCGGAGGAGCAGCATAATTAAGGTAAGAGCTCTTGCTCCTCCCCATCGGGGTCTTTTTCTCTGTGACAGAGGCGGGGAGATGCGGGCGATACGTTGAGCCTTGGCCCTAGATGAAAGGACAGGCAGCTTTTCCTTTCTCTTTTTTCCTCCCCCCTGTGGCGAGGGGACTTGATTTTTCCTTTGTCAGAAGTGGACAGCAGTGAGAGGGTGGCTTTGTATACAGCCACGCTTGAGGGTAGCAGGGCGTCATGTTTTGAGGTTTATTAAAGTAGAAGGCTCTAACTCCTGTTAGGGAAGGCGAGATAAACTAGCTGGCTTGTGACAAGACAACATGGGCACCAGCCTGGCAGGGAAAGATATGAATTGCACAGTATGCTTGTTATTTGGGATGCACCTGTGCAGAGCAATTTAGTGGCTCCATTGGCTTGTGTGTGTGACAGGCACACAGCAGGTGATGAGAGATTCAGGATCTCATTGGGCTGGGGGTGGGAAACGGTACAATAGGGAACATTCTTCTTGTTAAAAATGACAGCTCGTTTAGCAGTAGCCTGAGTTGTACTTCACCTATAGAAACATGTTTATACATAGCTCTGCATATTCTGAACGCTTGGGTTTCAGCTTGAAAAGTAGGGGGAGCATCAGTGGCAGAATGTAGGTTGGGCAAAAAGGAATGCATTTTTTTAAAAATACAATTATTTCTACAAATAGGCTTACTTTGGTCTCTTAAATCCATGGTTCCTCTGATATGTGTTGGGTTAGCTTTCCCAACCCCAGTGAAAAGGTTGAGAGAACATAGACACTGCTCCAATGGTGTAACAGCTGTGAAATGAGGCACAACTTCAAGTACTTAAGATCTGAATTTAATCAAGATCAGCTAGATCTAAATTAAGCTAGATGTGTTGTCTTCTTAGATATTTATAAGCTTCCAAAATCAGTTGTGGTGGGCTGACCTTGGCTGGATTCCAGATACCTACCAAAGCCACTCTATCACTCCCCTCCTCAGGTAGACACAGAAGAGAAATAAAAGACTCATGGGTCGAGAAAAGGATATAGGGAGAGATCTCTCAGAAATTAATGTCATGGACAAAACATGTCAGTAATTTGTTAATTACGGTTAGTTTGGGGAAATTAATTTATTTCTAATCAAATCAGTATAGGATAACAAGAAATAAAGCCAAATGTTGAAAACACCTTCCCTCCATTTTGCCCCTCTCCTGTGGTGCAGGGGATGTGGAATGGGGGCTGTGGTCAGTTCATCACATGTTTCTGCTGTTCCTTCTTCCTCAGGGGGAGGATTGCTCACACTTCTGCCCTGCTCCAGCATTGGGTCTCCTCCATGGGAGGGAGAACTTCCACGAACTTCTCCAGCCTGAGTCTTACCCACAGGGTGCGTTCTTCATGAGCTGCTCCAGTGTGGTTCCCACATGGGATCACCAATCCTTCCAGGAGCCCTCTGCAGTGTGGGTTTCCCACAGGGTTGCAGCCTTCTTCAGGCATCCACCTCCTCTGCCATGGAGTCCTCCTGCCCTAGGGAGCAGCCTGTCTCACCATGTCTCTCTGTGGGCTGCAGGGAAATCTCAGCTCTGGCACCTGGAGCACCTCCTCCCAGCCCTTCACTGACCTTGGTGTCTGCAGTGTTGTTTCACTTGTCAATTGTGCCCCCCTTTCTCTGGCTGCAAGTGCTTCCAATCAGTTTTTTTCCCTACCCTGTTAAGTCTGTTATCCCAGGGGCTCTACCACAGTCACTGGTGGCACTGGCTTGGCCATCTCGGAGCCGGCTGGCATTGGCTCTGTCGGTCACAGGCGAAGCGTCTGGCAGCTTCTCACAGGAGCCACCCTGCTGCCAAAATCTTGTCATGCAAACTCAAGAGACATTACACTCCTTATCATTAAAATCCACATCCATCATACGATCTTCACAAATTTCAGTCACATCAACAAAAAAGAATTCCCCATGCCAAAATAAAAACCACCAACATCACAACACCAAACAGAGCACATGCAGTTCACCACAGTTAGAATGTAAGTTTCACACCATCAGTCGTTGTTTTGTCCATATCCTCTGTTGTTCTGTTGATTGGATGATAGAAAAACATGTAGAATATCAAGACTAGTAGTGTATTGGAAGTTGTGTTACTGTCTCCCGGGCCTTGCTGTAAAAACCAAGGGGAGAGCAAGGGCAGTGAGCAGTTGAACACATTTGACAGGCTGTACCCACCCTTCCTGTTTGAGCAGTGATGCTGGGCGTGTACCTGTGTGTGTGTGCTAAAGAAATCATAACAATGGACAGGGGCAGCTGAGCTTGGTATTGGAATAACTATATTTGCTGGATTTCCCAGAGATTTTTTTTTAATAGGTCTGATACTTCTTAACAGTTTCTTGTTTCTTCTGTGGTAGCCCAAGAAAGACAGTGGTGTTGTTTGCAGGGTGTGCCATGCTGTTGTACTACTTTGTAGTGTATGATTTAATTATACAGCAACCTTCTGCCTCTCTGGGGACCAAGCAAGGTCACAGTACCTAGGGATTTGTGATATATTAAGATCAAGAAGTATGAGATAAGGAAATAGGTTTTGAATTCATAGGTACTCGAGTCAAGGTTCTTAGTTTCTACAGCAATGATAACACTTTGGAATACAAAATTATTCAACTTTCTACTATTATTGCTGCTGAATACCGTTTTGCAGATGTGAACAGTAATCTGTGCAGCAGACAAGAACTGATTACTAAAACTTTGTGTTATTATTTGAATAATTATCTCAAGTGGAAAAATGTAACAACACTGCATTTAAAGTTATGCGTTCCATATTTATTTTAGATATGACTGTTTTAATACTTTTGGGAAAAATCACTTGTCTAAATATATTCTGAATATGATTCTGCTTGCTTAGTTCAGCAGTTCAGGTGGTTAGAGTCTAGATGTGTAGGTGCCTGGTTTTCACTATGAAACATTCCGGAACATCTGGCACGGGTAGTAAACCTTAAGATGCTTCTTGCCTGCTCTTGCAGAACAGAAGTCTGTAAAGAGTGGAAAAAGTAAGATGTAATATGCTTTTGGGAAGTGTTTCTGGGCTTTTAATAGCTTATATCACTAAAACTGCTCTTAAAGAAGATGGCAACCTCAAGGAGCAGGTCTGTTCCTTGCAGTTGTAGATTTCATACATTCATGCAAAACATGACTTTGTAGTTGATCTATAAAATGCACCTTTATGGAATATTTGATACTTAAATACTGTGTCTGCCAATTACTGGTGTAGGTGTTTAGGTCACAAATGGACAATTGACATTTGAATAATAGTTCTAGTTCAGATTAAATGCTTTAGATCCACATGTTTGTGCATGAAAATCGGGAGCACAGATCTGTGTTTTATTTTGGTTTCAGTCTGTGCTTCCATTGGCTGTCTATTTTCATAGCTCTGAGAAGAGAAGTTGCTGCCTTTTTCCCTTTCCTTTCTTACTTGCAGTCTCTGTTCCCTTTTTCCAGTAGCTCCATATTATTTCTGTCATATTTATTTTGTGCACCTGCTTTTGACTTTTTCTTTCTTGTTTCGTGTAAGATGATGTACTCTTCGAGGCTAAGGTGTCACCTAGGACGATGACAGGTGGTACAGCCGCTATTACTGGAAAAAGTAACACAGTCATTATATATAGTATTTTACTTGGCCCTTCAGTCTCATGTATCAGCTGTGTTTAGGCTGAAAGGATTAAAGCTTGTAGTCTTCATTTGTAGCAATTTTAATGGAATAGCCTATTTTATTGCTTGCATTTGTTGAACCAAATTTGAGGGCCAGGGACTACGTATATGTGTTTATAGAGACTTTTTCACTTTCTATTTATTATTCTCTGTATTTACCAGATTCTGATTTTTCAAGAGGCAATAGTGATGATACACTGTACATCCATGGGATTAAGGTTACTGGATACTTGATTTGTGAACTAATTTAGATGACGTTTGTTTGTATCTAGTGGATTTTGGGGTGACATTTGTTTTTCCATAATATTTTCCTCGGTGCAATTAGCTCTAGTTTCCTATTATGTAATATCCTAAAACATTTCCCATAATATTCTGTGAAATGAACTTCCAGCTTGCAGTTCAAAGTGGACTTAAGAATACTGTGAACTTTTCGTAGCTACTCTGACAGTTGGCATGGAGCTTGCTTTATTTTTGTGCGAGGTTCCTCCACACATTTCTTAAAGAGACTTGGAGGTGGTAGGTGTTTGAGAGTCTTTAAGGAAGCAAGTGACTTCTGGAGTATGGGTGTGAATCCTCAGAGCTGCTTGTTTCCAGGGGTGCCCAATAAATGCTGGGTCCTCTGAAGAAATTTTTGCCAATATAAACGTATACCATATGCCACTGAAGCCAAGGGACGTTCAGCATGGGCTCCCCCAGCCCCTAGAGGCCTCGCTGCTGGTCACAGCAGCCCCTGCCTGGCTCCTGCCTGCCCACACCGTGGGCATCCACGGCTGCTCGGGGACATGGAGCTCAGCTGGTGCTGGTGCCGTGTGGGCTTTGCTGGTGGTACCACTGAGACACAGCTGTGAGAACTCAATTTCTTTATTTGAACAAAAAACCAGGGCTAACCTCTGCCCTGGTGGACAGGGGCTGTCCAACTTCAGCTGGGGTGGGAGAGCAGGGCCAGGGGGCTTGGGGGCAGGGGTTCTCGTTTTGGAGGCATGAGTACTGGGATGTGCTGAAGATGGGGGTACATCCACGCCAGGGCAGCTGGGGAGAGCCGTGAAGAGCTGCAATGGCTCAAGCTCTCAGTGCTTGAGCTCTTCGGCTGGTCTTCTGAATCTTCACAGGAGCACCTGTGGAGAGAGGAGTGTCTGAGGCTCCAGCTGCCGCTGGCACACAGGGCCCAGAGCTGGCGAGGCTCCCCAGCACGGCTGGAGCTGCAGGCCCAGCTTGGCCCAGCTGGACAGCTGCTCCTCAAGGCCCCGGCGAGCAGGGCATGGCTCTGGGCAGGCTCCCTGGCCAGGAGCGGGCCCCAGAGCGCGTCTGCCTTTCAAGGCCAATCTGGTCCCTGCTCTTTCTCCTCCCCACCTTGCTTTGCCTCTGCCCGCTGCTCGTGGGGCTGCTCTTGGCCTCGCAGCCTCAGTGGGAGCCAGCACTGGCTGCAGCCCCAGTGGGCTCCCCAGGAGAAGGCCCAGCAATGAAGAGGCACTGGGCAGCAGCAGAAGCCTCAGCAGAGTTATTTGGACAAGCGCTGACCATCCTCAACTCCACAGCAGCCTGACTGGGAGTGTTTCCTATCAGCAGCCCTTAAAAGAAGCTGTTTGAGGCAGAGATCAGCAAAACACTCACCGTTTCCTCTTCCAGCAATACCAGATTCCGGCACAGCATATCATCAGGAACAGTGCTCCACCAGCCACGATGGCCATGAACTTCATCAAGCACGGTGTTCCCCAGCAGAAAACTCTTCTCATGCTTTCCGAGATCTTTTCAGCACGTGTTGACGTGCTGACTGCGTCTGTGGGGGCAATGAGGAGTGTGAGGCCGTGCCGTGCTCCACTGCTCAGCTGGCAGCACGGTGGATACGGCCAGGACGTTCTCTGTTTCCCCCAGAGCTGGGGCCTGCAGGCACCTTGCCACGTCCTGGCACAGGGCTGCTCACTCCCCAAAGCCCTGAGACTGCGTGCGACAATTGCTCTGTGTTATGCCGGTCTTCTCCAGGCAATATGTGTCCCACAGACATGGATAAGGAAAATGCCCAGGGTTTTGGAGCTGCTCCAGGACCCACCCTTCTCCAAACTGCTGCCCCCCCCCCGCCCCCGATAATCTGGGAGACCAGGAAATTTCAGGGGATCTAAGGCCGTGCATGGCCCGTGGGGCACTTTGGGCTCCCTGTCAGCCGATGCCAAATGCCTTCGTGCAGAGGCTGGCAAGAAGCACCATCCAGGCCAGCCTGGGAACCAGCCCTGCACGGTGTGACAGCAGCAGTGCGGCAGCGAGGCTGCCATGGATCCCTTCCCTCTGTGGCGAGCATGGCGCCTCCTGGTGTGCAGAGAAGGCCCCTGGCTGCTGATTCTCAGGAGAAGGCTGAGGGAAATGCACCCACCCTGATGTCTCTCCACTTCACTGAGGATTTGTTCCAGGTGTTTGGATTCCTCCAGGGACTTCCTGTTTCCTTTAGGTTTGTTCTTCCTTCTCAGGGGAGCTGAAGAGAAAGTATTTCCATTTCAGATGAATGGATGCCACAAAAGCAGTGCTCAGCCTGTGGGGTCAGCAGGAACGCACTACTCACGCCTGTGAGGGGAGCTGGGCCTGCGTGCAACATCCATCAAAGGACTCGGGAAAGTCCTCCTTGCAAGCACACCTGTCATGCAACAGCCAGAGAAGCTTCTGTCATCTCTGCTGATCTGCACGGGCAGCACTGAGCTGCAGGAGCTGTGAGGGGATTGCACAGGCCGAGGGCGCAGCTCTGTCCTGGCACCTGCAGCGATGCTCCTCTGGCCCAGCGTTGGGCTCTGAGCTGGCAGGTCCCCCAGGGGCAAAGGCCTTCACCTACCCTCCTCATCTTCCTCATCATCAGGCTTAGAAATGGATCTGAGTTGTGATTCCCGATGACCTTCATCAACAGATTGACCTACAAAGAAAGGCAGGACACAACAGCTCCCAGCACTGCAGGAGATCCTCAGGCTGCCTGGGGCGGGCAAAGGAGCCACGCAAGGCACAGGCCTGGGCCCTTCCCTTCCCTTCCCTTCCCTTCCCTTCCCTTCCCTTCCCTTCCCTCTCTGCTCTTCTCCGGGGCTGCACAGAGCACATGGAAGGAGACACTGGCATTGCACATGGGAAGAGGATTGACAGCTAAATGCTCCTTCCTCCCACTGAGAGCCATCCTGGACACAAGAGTAGAAATTTCCAGGCCAAGATTTCCAGAATCCATCCAACTTCAGAGGATCTTAAGGGCAACGCCACATGAATATTGCTCTGGACACTGTTTACACTTGGACAATGATGATTGTGTTAGGAAAGAGTTGCTGAAAACTGACCTTCACCAAGCTCCGAGAACCTGAAACCACGGGTTAGCAGCGTTTGCAAATGCTGCAAGTCACGACCCCAGTCTAGAAGGAGCACAGATGGGAAGCGTTCCATGGTGTGCTGGGATCCCCTTCACCAGGGAGCTGAGCACTTCACTGCCAAGCAGCAGAGATGGCAGCTGAAGGCTCAGCAGGCCTCAGGCCCAGAGGCACAGCAATTACCTCTTGTGACTGTGCCTGGCTTCGCCTCCCTTCCTGCAGCAGAGGCTGCCAGTGAGCCACTGCTTTGTCCGGGAAACTCAGTGTTCAGCACAGTCTTTCTTTGCATCACTGCAGCAAGGAAAAGGGACAGGTGGATCAGATGGACTTGTTCTCCACTGGGGAGGTGCCATCTTCAGGAGGCAATGCTTGTTGAAGTCACGTCTAAGGATCAGGAGAAAGGCCAGGTTATTGGGGCTGGCCAGGGCCTCCCTCCTCCAAACAGCTGCCCCTCCTGATGTGCTGGGAGACCAGGAAATTTCTGGGCATCTAAGGTTGTGCGTGGCCCATGGTGCAGATTGGGCTCCCTGTCAGCTGATGCCAAATGCCTTCCTACAGAGGGTGGGAACGGGCCCTGCAGGGTGTGACAGCAGCAGTGCGGCAGCGAGGCTGCCATGGATCCCTTCCCACGATGCCCGGCACAGTGTGTCCAGATGTGCAGAGAAAGCCCCCAGCTGCTGATTCTCAAGAGAAGGCTGAGGGAAATGCACCCACCGCGGCGTCTCTCCACATCACTGAGGATTTCTTTCAGGCTTTTGGATCCCTTCAGGGACTTCTTTTGTCCTTCTGGTTTGCTCCTCCATCGTGGCGGACCTTAAGAGAAAGTATTTCCATTTGAGATGAAAGGATGCCACCAAAGCAGCGCTCAGCCTGTGAGGTCAGCAGGGAGACACTACTCACTCCTGGGATGGGAGCTGGGTTTGTGTGACTCAGCCAGCAAGGGCCCATTAGGAGTCTTTTCTGCAGACACACCTGTAACTCAACAGCCACGGAAGCTTCTGTCACCTGCTTCCTGCCATTATGTCAAGGATTATTTCTTGGTGGGATGCTGAGAACATACCTGCAGGAGGCTTCAGAGGCTGAAAATCTTCATGAAGCCAAGGTGCTGGAGAAATCTTCCTAGCCCGCTCATCTAGAAGGGAGGACAGGTGAGAACCATTTCCATGGTGTGCTGGCATGCCCTTCTACAGGGAGCTGAGCACTTCAGGGGGGTGAGCGAATGCTTTGTGTCTGCACTGCCAAGCAGCAGAGATGGCAGCTGAAGGCTCAGCAGGCCTCAGGCCCAGTGGCACAGCAATTACCTGCTGTGACTGCTCCTGGCATCACCTCCCTTCCTGCAGCAGAGGCTCCCAATGAGCCACTGCTTCCTCCGGGAAATGCTTCCTTCAGGACAGTCTCTCCTTGCATCTCTGGACAAAGAAAAAGGGACAGCTGCATCCGATGGAGTTGTTTCCCAAGGGGAAGATGCCATCTTGAGGAGGCAATGCTTGTTGAAGTCATGTCTAAGGTTCAGGAAGTGAGTCCAGCTTTGGAGCTGGGCCAGGCCCCTCCCTCCTCCAAACAAAAAAGCTGCCCCTACACCTGATGGACCCCGAGACTGGGAAATTTCTGGGGATCTCAGGGTGTGCATTGCTCGTGGTGTAGATTGGGCTCCCTGTCAGCCAATGCCAAATGCCTTCGTGCAGAGCCTGGGGAGGAGCTGCATCCAGGCCAGCCTGGGAACCAGCCCTGCACGGTGTGACAGCAGCAGTGCGGCAGCGAGGCTGCCATGGATCCCTTCCCTCTGTGCCGGGCACGGCGTGTCCAGATGTGCAGAGAAAGGCCCCAGCTGCTGATTCTCAGGAGAAGGCTGAGGGAAATGCACCCACCACGACGTCTCTCCACATCACTGAGGATTTCTTTCAGGCTTTTGGATCCCTTCAGGGACTTCTTGTGCCCTTCAGGTTTGTTCCTCCCTCTCGGCGGACCTTAAGAGAAAGGATTTCCATTTGAGATGAAAGGATGCCACCGAAGCAGCGCTCAGCCTGTGAGGTCAGCAGGGAGACACTACTCACCCCTGGGATGGGAGCTGGGCTTGTGTGACTCAGCCAGCAAGGGCCCATGAGGAGTCTTTTCTGCAGACACACCTGTAACTCAACGGCCACGGAAGCTCCTGTCACCCGGTTCCTGCCAGGTTGTCACTGATGAGTCTTTTAGGAACATTTCCAACATACCTGCAGGAGGCTCCAGCTGCATGAAATGTTCCAAAAGCCAAGGTATTGGTGAAACCTTTGCAACGCGCTCATCTGGAAGGGAGGAGAGACGAGAATCACCTTCTGCCTTAGGGAAGTGGGCACTGCAAGGGGGTCGGCTAAGGCTGTGGCAGGCAGATGTGAATGGACATGGCCAAAGCTGCAGAGGGGCCTGGGGAGCTGTGGGCTGCCTCTGGTCCCTGTCCACACTGTTTGCTGGCCCTGGACGACATGCGTGGAGAGGAAAGCGGGGCAGCCCAAGGCCCCTGTGGGCTCTCTCCCTCTCCCAGAGGAAAGCCTCCCTAAAGCCCTATGGAAAACCATCCCCAACGCTTCCTGGGGAGAAGGGAGCGCTGTGCCAGGAAAGGGGATCCGTCGGCTCACCTGCTCCCTTCGCTCGCCGTGCAGCTGCCTGGGCAGCCCTGTCAGTCAGGGCCAGTGCCAGGAGGAGCAGGAGGAAGAGGCGCAGAGCAAGGGCCATGGTGCCTTGCCCTGTGCCAGTCGTGCAGCTCTTGCTGCCACCGCTGTCCTCACGCCGCTGTCGCAATGTCAGCACCGCTGCCGCCGCTGCTGCCGCCGCAACAGTTGTGGGCAAGGACTGACTGCTTGGTGGTTGTGGTGCTGTGCAAGCACAGGGCTCTGGGTCCTCTGTGACCTCAGAGCCTGCTGTGACGTCAAGGCTGGGCCAGGATTTTGTGGGAAGGGATCTCAAGAGCTGCCCTTCCAGTGAGGAGAGTAGGTCTCTGCAGGCAGCTGCGTGCAATCTCTATTTTGTTTCCCAAGACCAGAGTTATCTGACATTGGCCAAGTGAGATATTTCATGGTTCTACCTGCAATAGCAATGTCAAGTCCAAAATTCAACTCGCATTGCTGAGTCCCACTATTGCAGGCAGCACCAGCCCCATGCCAAGAGTGACTCCGTGCTGTGCACTCTGCTGGCCTTTGGCCCATATATAAAAAGTGAAGGACTTGATGTCCTAAGTTTTAAAAGGAATGCAACACTGGCCATCAGCATAGCTGCATGCTTTAGAGGAGACCCAAACCCACTGCACACCTTATGGGTGTCCTCAGCCACCCCAAAATCCCCCTGTGTGCCTCACGAGAGACCCCAGAGCCCTGCTTAACTTCGAGGTGTCCCTCGGCCCCTGCACACCTTTGGAGTTAGCCTAAATGAGGGGAAAAAACTGATCGTTGGGCTAAGATTTTACATTGTGGAAAGTATCATGTGGCACAGCAGCTCCACTGGGATTGTGTCTTGTTGGTTGACTTGGGGATTGAAGAAGAATGGCTTCTGTCTTCATATGACATAAAAGGAAGAGGTGTGGATGAAAGGACTTGAAGAGCGTTGGTGTTTAAAAGAAGGAAGCCAAGAGGATACAAGATTTGAACTGGGAGACAAAAGTAACTTATGTTGCCTTAAGTGCTTCTTTTAAAAAGCTTCAGTAGAAAAGAGTTCGGCAATGGTGGAATTTTCAACCTCTCTTCATTTGAAGGAATAATTCCCATCATTTGAAGCATTTGTTCCCTTTCTTTACCTCCCACTCTCTTAGTTGTGGACTTGGAGCATAAACTGACTTAGCAGTGTTGGCACCTTGCATTTGTTTATGCAGGTCATAGGAAGAGTGAGCTGCAATAGTACCAGCATTTAGATGGAAGGTGCACAGTATTCCTAAGTCATAGAATGCCTGCTCTCTCATAGTTACCTTGGACTCTAAATTGTTTTGTATATTCTTTGTGGGGTTTTTTTCTCTGGTTTTGTTTTGTTTTGTTTTGTTTTGTTTTGTTTTTGGTGTTGTTTTATGACTAGCTATAAATAAAAATTGTAGCAAGAAGTCTACTTTGTTCCATGTAAGAAAAAGTGGGATTCTGAATCGTTCCTTCAATCTTGAGATGTGTTGAGGAATTAAATTTGGTCACTGTACAGCTTGGTTTCAAAGCATACCTAAATGGAATTTCCTTAGTAAAACAAGAATGGAGACTTGTTCTGCTGTCATCTCAGTAAAATATGGAACCAGAGAAGTATACGCCACTGACGAATATTGAATGGTGAATCAAAGAATTGAAAACAGTGTTAAAATGTCAAAGGGTGTAACAGTGTCTGCAACGGATATGCTTATGCATTTTGGAGTAAAGTGAGTGGTCCACTCCTGAAGGAAATGCTGATTTACGTTTTCAGAGGGAATCCAAGTGATATTCTTTCAACTAGTTTGTGGTTACAGAAGTAACTTATCTAAATACTGTCTTGAAAGAAATAAAAAATGTACCAGGTATATGTTATGACTGTATCAAACAAGCATCAGAAAGTGACAGATTCTATAAATACCGGCCTGCTGGAACTACATGGAAATAAAGCAAAGGAAAACATAGACAAAACTTCAATTCATCTCTGTTGCTGTATATTAGAGAGATGACTGTGAGGTAAAGCCCATATGATCAATCCCCTTGCTTTTCACGTGTGAGATGTTCAGATGTCAGCATTGTATATGGGTTCCACTGAAGCGACGCCAGGCTATGAAGGACTTGCTTGTGGTGCGCAGCCCAGCCTCATTGCATCTTCCTCAAGGCAAGCACTTAGTGAGTGCTTGCCTCTTTTCCTGGCCATGGCCCTGGAGGAGGTCCAGGCCCAGATGATGCCACTGAAGGAGATGTGCCCTCAGCCCAGGGACGTTCAGCACGGGCTCCCCCAGCCCCTAGAGGCCTCGCTGCTGGTCACAGCAGCCCCTGCCTGGCTCCTGCCTGCCCACACCGTGGGCATCCACGGCTGCTCGGGGACATGGAGCTCAGCTGGTGCTGGTGCCGTGTGGGCTTTGCTGGTGGTACCACTGAGACACAGCTGTGAGAACTCAATTTCTTTATTTGAACAAAAAACCAGGGCTAACCTCTGCCCTGGTGGACAGGGGCTGTCCAACTTCAGTTGGGGTGGGAGAGCAGGGCCAGGGGGCTTGGGGGCAGGGGTTCTCGTTTTGGAGGCATTAGTACTGGGATGTGCTGAAGGTGAGGGTACATCCACGCCAGGGCAGCTGGGGAGAGCCGTGAAGAGCTGCAATGGCTCAAGCTCTCAGTGCTTGAGCTCTTCGGCTGGTCTTCTGAATCTTCACAGGAGCACCTGTGGAGAGACGAGTGTCTGAGGCTCCAGCTGCCGCTGGCACACAGGGCCCAGAGCTGGCGAGGCTCCCCAGCACGGCTGGAGCTGCAGGCCCAGCTTGGCCCAGCTGGACAGCTGCTCCTCAAGGCCCCGGCGAGCAGGGCATGGCTCTGGGCAGGCTCCCTGGCCAGGAGCGGGCCCCAGGCCCCAGGCGTCTGCCTTTCAAGGCCAATCTGGTCCCTGCTCTTTCTCCTCCCCACCTTGCTTTGCCTCTGCCCGCTGCTCGTGGGGCTGCTCTTGGCCTCACAGCCTCAGTGGGAGCCAGCACTGGCTGCAGCCCCAGTGGGCTCCCCAGGAGAAGGCCCAGCAATGAAGA
Organism: Sturnus vulgaris; assembly: GCF_052056855.1. NCBI lineage: Eukaryota > Metazoa > Chordata > Aves > Passeriformes > Sturnidae > Sturnus > Sturnus vulgaris. The sequence continues at coordinate 36,236,308 of NC_142243.1, forward strand.
GGCACCGGGCAGCAGCAGAAGCCTCAGCAGAGTTATTTGGACAAGCGCTGACCATCCTCAACTCCACAGCAGCCTGACTGGGAGTGTTTCCTATCAGCAGCCCTTAAAAGAAGCTGTTTGAGGCAGAGATCAGCAAAACACTCACCGTTTCCTCTTCCAGCAATACCAGATTCCGGCACAGCATATCATCAGGAACAGTGCTCCACCAGCCACGATGGCCATGAACTTCATCAAGCACGGTGTTCCCCAGCAGAAAACTCTTCTCATGCTTTCCGAGATCTTCTCAGCACGTGTTGACGTGCTGACTGCATCTGTGGGGGCAATGAGGAGTGTGAGGCCGTGCCGTGCTCCACTGCTCAGCTGGCAGCACGGTGGATACGGCCAGGACGTTCTCTGTTTCCCCCAGAGCTGGGGCCTGCAGGCACCTTGCCACGTCCTGGCACAGGGCTGCTCACTCCCCAAAGCCCTGAGACTGCGTGCGACAATTGCTCTGTGTTATGCCGGTCTTCTCCAGGCAATATGTGTCCCACAGACATGGATAAGGAAAATGCCCAGGGTTTTGGAGCTGCTCCAGGACCCACCCTTCTCCAAACTGCTGCCCCCCCCCGCCCCCGATAATCTGGGAGACCAGGAAATTTCAGGGGATCTAAGGCCGTGCATGGCCCGTGGGGCACTTTGGGCTCCCTGTCAGCCGATGCCAAATGCCTTCGTGCAGAGGCTGGCAAGAAGCACCATCCAGGCCAGCCTGGGAACCAGCCCTGCACGGTGTGACAGCAGCAGTGCGGCAGCGAGGCTGCCATGGATCCCTTCCCTCTGTGGCGAGCATGGCGCCTCCTGATGTGCAGAGAAGGCC